>NC_056005.1:95649170-96249170 GCF_018446385.1 Zingiber officinale
ATAATTGTATGAGAGTTATTTTTAAATAAAATTAATTTAAAAATTAAAACAAAATGAGAATTAAATGAAATTTAAAAAAAAACAAAAAAACAAAAAGCAGAGGTGGAGGGGTACATGCGTCTTTTGGCAGGGAGAGAGAGAGAGAGAGAGGGGGGAGGTGGAGGAGGTGGGTTGACCGGGGGGGAGAAAAGCAGCCCTCATAAAAAAAAAACCTCACTGGAGGGTTTTCCACCATAGACGTCCTAATACATGCGCAAAGATCAATGGCCAAAAAGTAAATCCATGTAATCCTCCAGAATCTTCTCAATGACAACAAAAATGCGTTGAGTCACGCGAAGAAAAAAGAACTAGTTTTTTTTTTTTTTTTCGCTGGATGACCAAAAACTGATGGAAGCTTCGATTTTGACTGGTACTTGAAGGTGTAGATGGATATGGCGAGAGGCTGCTGCATTGGTGCATCCGTTTCGCTGGTCGACTTCCGAGAAGCCGTCAAAGTCTGATGGATGACCAAAAACTGATGGAAGCTTTGATTTTGACTGGTACGCATGGTTGAATTTGAAGGTGTAGATGGATATGGCGAGAGGCTGCTGCATTGGTCGACGTCCGAGAAGCCGTCAAAGTCATCGCTTCTTTAGTTATTAAGTCGTTAAATATGCGAACAATCAACAACTGCGATCTAGAAGCAGCAGGAGTGGGTCAATCCGGAGAAGCAGCTTCTCGAGACCATAAAAGGGGCGGCTTTGTTTGCCTTCCTCCAGCAGTACCGCCGCCGAATCGGAAGGAGCAGGGTTTGGGGCTACAACGATGGCATCGCAGTAAGGGCTTCTTGCTTTTCTCCCCAATTTATGATCTGTTTGTTGTCGGATATTATTTGTAGGTGATCCGTTGGTTGCTCTTCATGACCTAGGATAAAGTTTAGAGCTTTGTTTACTCTTCATCTATTGCGAGTCAAATCCATGTGTCTGACACTCTACTCGCGTTTGAGTATCTGTGCTAAACCGATCTTGTTTCCCTACTGTTCGTTAGATATCCTTCCCTTTTGCTAGGCAGGTAATTGAATACTGCGCTCTTAAGAAATAGCTGTCCGTGACTGGGATATTTTTTTTAGCTTTATGGTGTAGCCTTGAGGAAATTTGCTCTTATCTACTCTCAATCTCTTGGGATCGCAGTAAAATGCCTTTGAAATTTGATGAGGTTGGAGATTGATATAACACCTCTTTCTAGAATCTACTACCTCATGTAGCCGTAGATCCAAATCCATTGGATTTAGAATGCAGAATTAATTACCTCCACTACAAGATCACGAGGCGAAGTGGTGAAGTTTGCATCGATCACGGGAGAATAACATAAATACACAAGAGAAGGGAAATTCATCATGGTTTAGAGTAAGACCATGGTAATCAAAAATCAAAATTGCAATCCGGATCTTAGGATCTTATGATCCAAATATCTTGATGATTTGGATCTCAAGTAGGATCTAAATTGGGCTAGGATCTTACAAATCTACAATTTCCAGATTACCATTCCTATGTAGGATCTTGGTTCCAACAACCTTGGTTAGAAACAATTATTTTCTGTAGCAAATAATTTTTTCATTCCATATTAAAAAAAGTTCAATTATATAATATTCTTTTTGACTCCTAAGTAGAAGAATCCGTTTAAATTATTGTTATTATCATCCATCTCTAGCTATTGTTATTTTCATCATTTTATAATTATCATTCATATTATAAAAGATGTTATCATATAAAGATGGAACACTTTAAGAATTTTATTATAGATAAATGTGTGGGCTTTCAAGTATCTATTAGATTGAGCAATACTTAGTTAAATTCTTCTGGTCATTGTGAATTCACGTGAAAACTTAGCTAAATGTGTGGACTTTTTCTTTTGCAGGTCCAGTTCAAATAAGCTTCATGAGCCTCTTGTAGTGAAGGGAGCAACTCAACCAACCAAGGTAATTTTGGATCTCATGCTCAACTTCTTTGTTGCTTATCAGAATTAAGAGCCTTTTTTAACACCATTTTTTTCCCCCTTTGTCTCCCAACTTATATCGTTCGCATGGCAGTTACTTTTACTTGGTGGCAATGGTTTCATTGGCACAGAAATTTGCAAACTGGCTTTGGATCAAGGCTTATCTGTTTCAAGTCTTAGCAGGTGCTTTATCTACGACCATCCATTTCCCATTTCATAGCCATGACATCTTGATTCCTGTGTTTAGAGTTTCAATACCTACTTATACTTTTTCTATAATTGCAACTTTATTCGTATTGAGCCAAGCTACCTTCAATCATTCTTAAATTATTGGTTCCTTGGGGAAACTTTCCAGGTGGTTGAAGTGTATTCTTGATTAGTTAAATCTGCATCGACGTTGAACAGCCAATTTTGTCAAAAGTATTAGATGATGAAAGAATATACTTTGTCTGTGGTTTAATCAACTCAATTCCTATGGAGTATACTTTGTTATTAAGTTAATCGATTCATTATTTATGTTCTGGAATGTTATCCTTGCTTTTTCTTATAAATTTTACCAAAACTAAGGGGAAACTCTTGAAGTTTATTCTCTTCATAGAATGGAGTTTTTCTGAATCAATCAGCCTTTGTATTTATTTGTTCATGAATGTAT
This sequence comes from Zingiber officinale, assembly GCF_018446385.1. Lineage (NCBI taxonomy): Eukaryota > Viridiplantae > Streptophyta > Magnoliopsida > Zingiberales > Zingiberaceae > Zingiber > Zingiber officinale. Next base: position 95,651,797 of record NC_056005.1, read on the forward strand.
TGTTCTTATTTATATAAATGTTCTACTCATTTAAGTCTCTGTGTGCTCCTGCCCTAGCTTGGCCAAATTCTTTCTACATGATAGTCCTTGGTTGCGATATATATTGATGCTTCTTTTTATTTGACACTTTATTCCACTACCCAGGTCTGGAAGGTCTTCAACACGTGAGCCTTGGGCTGATAAAGTTGAGTGGCACAAAGGTTAGTATCTAATAGACTAATATTCTCACTCTCTAAATGTTCTAGCCTGTCTTTTAAACGCTTGTTCCTATTTGGCAGGGAACCTTCTTGAACCTGAATCTTTGAAGGGGGCTATGACTGGTGTCAGTGTTGTGGTATGCATCGCTTGTATAATTCTTTATTATGCATACTGTTTAAATTGCATTTTGGATCATAACAACGTTTTGTAATACTATGCCGTGCTATGAAAAATGCTTAATCTTCAACGTTAAGGAGAACAAAAAAGGAGAGAAATAAACATAAAGATTTGTGTTGGCCTTTAGCCATACAAAGTACATATTCATTTGCGCAGGTTTTTATTGATTTTAAGATTGAATATTCTTTTCAAATATTAAATTTCGATACATAAAGACTGACCTAGCTGGACTCTTGGGCTTGTATCTATGTCGTCACATATTACTGTATCTACTAATGGGTTTAACTGGAGGATAAATTATCACAGATATCTCTGGTTGGAGGATTTGGATCCTATGAAGAAATGATACAGATGAATGGGACTGCAAACATCAATGCTATAAGAGTTGCTGCTGAAAAAGGTTTGCATCTTGCTTTCCGTGTTCTTATTCTTCAAAGTTCGAACTAACATAGTTATCTCTAATTGTCGTGCATAAAATATAAATTTTTTAAAATAATGTGAATAATCTAATTTGTAATCGCTGATCGTATGCCTCAGAAGCTGAATAATAATTGTTATGAAAAAGGGCAGTGTGTGAATCATATAGCCAATCATTGAATCTGTGTAGACTAAATCTTTGCATCTGCTTGCTATTCCATGGTTATCTTTGAGATATGGAGAGAAATATGGAATTCTCACTATTTCTTTATTCTTAGATGTCAATTGATAATTAAGTTTATTTGATTTCATGAGTGTGGAATAGAGAGGGTCTCATGCGAGGCAAGATTAGTTATTTTACCGTTGAGATGAAAAATATGAATTGAGAATCATTAAAGTTTGATCCTTTTGAATCATAAAACCTAGGCCGTCTATCCACAATGAAGATGAAGCTTGGGTGAATCTAGTGGATGTCTAAACACACTGATGTTGTTAGGGGGTTAAATGTCATTCAACCCAGAGCTAGTTGATTCTATCAAAGAGTCTATAATAGTGATGAAATTGATTCATTGATCTAATATTGAGCTATTTCATTTTAACATAACATTAATGTTTATCAATAATATTAGTTCGATCGGGAAATTCTTATCTCACAAACTAGAAATTTATGAAGCAAGCCAAAACTTTGATTTCACTACCCAATCATTCTTTTGTGCAGGTGTGGAAAGATTTGTATTTGTATCAGCTGCTGATTTTCGTGCGGTGGAAGGCCTTATTCGAGGATATCATGAGGGAAAGGTTTGGTTTCCAAATCCGTTTGTTTATTCCTGTTTCATCTGCTACACTTTAGGTGATTCATGAAAATATTTTAATGGAATCTTAATATCCTATTCCTTTGACAAGATAATGCATGCTCAGCACTAATAGTAGTGCACGATTACCTTTACCCTTACGGCATGCAAAAACAAAAGGCGTAGTTAACAAATCATGCCATTATATATCTTTTTTGTTTACCCAATTATGTGTTTAAGTCGGGAAAGGTAATAAAGAAACACATGTATTCACACACAAATCACTTGTTAAATAAAGCAATACATTACGTAAAATGTATACTGCTATAGGGATTGTTAGATCACTTGTTACATGTATCATTATACCCGTATCATTCATCGTTATCTTTATGGTGCAGAGATTAGCTGAAGCAGAACTGAAGTCGAAGTTCCCCGAAAAATGTCAGTCTTCGTGTTTCTAGTATATATTTCTGAAGCAGATAGACACCCTTCACAGCGGAAGTGTAAAGTTGTTCAAACTTTGTTTTTCACAGGCGTAATTCTCAGGCCGGGTTATGTATATGGAACGAAGCAACTTGGGAGTATGAAGCTACCATTATGGCCAGTCTTTGCGCCATTTGAGATGGTACAAGCATCATCCATATACATTTGCGATTGAAAAAGAGAGTTTGGGACTTGAAATGATATGGTAATCTTCTGTTCTGCAGGTTCTTCAGCATTTTGGGCCTCTCTACCGTCTGCCGCTTGTGGGCCCTTTCTTCACACCTCCGATTAGCGTTGCTGCAGTCGCAAAACTTGCACTGAGAGGTGCTACCGATCCAGCATTTCCTCATGGCGCGATAGAGATTCATGACATGATCCGATTGAGCAAACAAAAGTGATGTGCTTTTGCTAGTGTGATTCAGAAAACCGAGCAAAGACAGGTAGTGTATGTCTCGAATTGTTGTGTTCTTCTCGAATTGTTGTTGTGTGGATCAAAATGGAGCCGAAAACTATTCAACTTCAAAGTATCATTCCAAATGTTATTGAAGAGATTGTTGTGAAAGTACTAATAAAACTCATAGAATTGAATTGAGCATTTACATGAGCTTTGATGCATTACCATGATTTTCATATTTCGGTATGGCTTCCGATTAGTCACGGTGATTTCTATTAGACTCTCCTTGAGGCAACCACAACAACAAGAACTAACCCTATTGACGATGATGTGATCGACAATAAAAAGACGATAGCTATGATTTATAAGTGGCTTATGGTTGTAGTGTGACTGCATGTGCGATATATTCAAGTCTTCTATCGAGTTAAGAGGGTTTATATACAAAAGAAGAGATAATGACACGATGAGGGTCGTTCAGAATGAGCGAAATTATTTTTTGCTTCATTCATATTATCTTTGCATGATGTACTTTTCTTTCACTTTTGATAATGTGGGGGTGTTTTTGATAATTTTGTGGAAACTGAAGTGCAAACAGAATTTTTTTCTCTAATTTTTATAATATTTTTCAAATATTAATAAAATTTGAAAAGTGACGTGGAAGGCCCCTCCCTGTTCCCGCCAAAATCGTCCTCTCTCCCGCTTTTTATTGAAAAGTTCCCGCCATGGATGCAAATCTTAGAAATCGGTACGATCGCGAACCGGAACCAGATCTTGGCTTCCGCGACGAGACCAGAAGAGGGCCGCCATGAAGAGAACGTCGCTGAAGCTCCGGGAGGCGCACAAGAGCAACGGGTCGCCGGCGTTCTGCTCCATCGCTTGGGGCGCCGACGGCCGCGACCTCGTCACCGCCTCCGCCTCTGACCCTTCCATCCTCATCCACGACGCTTCCCAGTTGTCGAACCCCGCGAAGGAGCTCCGCTACCACAAGGACGGAGTCACGGCCCTCGCCTTCAGCCCTGATTACGCTTCCCTCGCCTCCGGCTCCATCGATCACTCCGTCAAGATCTACACCCTTCCGGGTATGCCAATCCTATCATTACCCTCATCAGATCGTTCTTGAAAGTCTGTTTTTTTCCATTCTTTGTCCCGATTTTGACTTCAAAATTCGGTCTTTTCCGTTCTTTCTTGATTTCAAGAAGTTTTCCTTTGCTTTGGTCAGAAGGAGAGTTTCAGAGCAACATTACTCGGTTCACCTTACCAATTAGAGCCCTCTCGTTCAACAAATCTGGAAGTTTGCTGGCTGCGGCTGGTGATGACGACGGCATTAAACTGGTTGCGACCATAGATAGTACGATCTCCAAGGTGCTTAAGGGACATAAAGGACCTGTGACTAGTCTATCTTTTGATCCATTGAATGAGTTCTTGGCGTCTGTCGATTCACTTGGTACTGTCATATATTGGGAACTTCAATCAGGAAAGCAGGTGCACACGCTGAAGGCCATCGCGCGTAATTGCGATGCAGATCCTTCGTGTATCAACGTGATAAGCTGGAGCCCAAGCGGTGAAACTTTGGCTGTTGCAGGGCTGAAGAATGATGTGGTAATGTATGACAGAGACACAGCGGAGAAGCTGTACACACTGAAAGGTGACCATGAAAGGCCTGTTTGCTATTTGGCATGGTCTCCCAATGGAAAATACATGGCAACTTCGGGACTGGACAAGCAGGTCTTGATATGGGATGTGGATCTCAGGCAAGATATCGAAAGACATAAATTTGATGAAAGAATCTGCTCCTTCGCCTGGAAGCAAAATGGAAATGCTTTAGCTGTTATTGATGTAATGTGCAAGTTTGGCATATGGGAATCTGCCGTTCCTTCATGCATGAAGTCTCCAACAGAAGGTGCTGCACAGGCTAGAGACAAAAATGAGCATTTATTCGACGAAGATGATGAAAGCCCAAGTGCTTCTGGAAGTTTGGATGATAATGTTGATGAGAGTCATGATGAATCTGCCCCAACAACCAGGAAAAGATTGAGAAAGCAATCTGCATCTAATGAGGTTACTGATGCAGATAGTGATGGGGAGGATGCACTGCTGCGCCAGATTGAATCTCGAAAGAGACACACTGCTAAACACAAGAAGCATGCTAGATATGCGAAAGAAGATAGTGCAAGTTCTTTGAACTTCTCAATGCCAAAAATGCAAGCAGCCTTTCAACCTGGCTCTACTCCAGCACAGCTCGGGAAGCGGCATTTCCTTGCCTATAATATGCTTGGAAGTATCACCACAATTGAAAATGAGGGATACTCCCACATAGAGGTGATTGCAGGTTCTATTGTCTATCTTATTGCTTTTGTGATAAGCTTCTTTTGTGCTTGATTTAAGGAATTAAGCTGCTCTAGACTATCTGTGGCTTCATATTGATTGATCAATACATCCTATTTATGGTTTCACAGGTTGATTTCCATGATACTGGAAGAGGTCCAAGAGTTCCTGCCATGACTGATTATTTTGGTTTTACAATGGCTGCTCTGAATGAAAATGGAAGTGTTTTTTCAAATCCATGCAAAGGAGAAAATAACATGAGCACTCTTATGTATCGGCCTTTCGCTAGCTGGGCCAATAACAGTGAGGTAAGAATCGTAAGACCACCGTAGGCATTTGCATCAACAATAGAGACAATATGCCTTCTTAACATTGTTAGATTTGTTTGTTTTTTATATGGTTCAGTGGTCAATGAGGCTTGAGGGAGAGGAAGTGAAGGCTGTGGCACTTGGAACTGGCTGGGTGGCTGCAGTAACCAACCTTAATTGTCTGCGCATCTTCAGCGAAGGCGGTTTGCAGGTGTGAATATGTTAAAACAATCTTTTTTTCTCAGTTTCGTATGGTAGCTATGTTGATTGTATCACAAGGTCACATTTGTGCTTATTTTTAGGAAATACTTTTCATTTCTTGCACATGCAACTAGTGATATAGTTATTTCATCTTTGATTTCTTCATTTATCGTTTATGCTACGGTATATACACCAACAACAGGGTATATTGTTGACATGTCGATCAATCTTCCTTGTAGAGAGACATTCTCTGCCTAAATGGCCCGGTGGTGACTGCAGCCGGTTACAAGGATAACTTGGCCATAGTCACTCATGCTTCAGCTTGTCTGCCTTCAGGAGATCAGGTTTGTCAATGTAGTTGTTGTCAGTTGGATTACAACATTCTTAATCTAATGCTTTGGTGTCGTCGTATTGACTGCAGATGCTTGAAGTTAGAGTACTCAAAATATCGAAACGAACCGAAGTCATCAAATGTTGCCTACCACTAAGCCCTTCTTCTTCTTTAACATGGTTTGGGTTCAGTGAGGAAGGACAATTAAGTTCATATGATTCTAAGGTATGTTCAACTTAAGCATTAATCTGGACATTATCTTTGGTTCGAAGGCATTATAAACTCGGTGAATCTTCGTAGGGAGTGCTCAGAGTTTTCAGCCATCAGTATGGAGGCACTTGGCTTCCGATCTTCAGGTGCCTCACTTTGTGCTTAGATAGTTTACATTGGCTATGATATTGATATTATTATTGTTGCAGTGCTCTTAAAGCTCGCAAATCTGATGATGAAAATTACTGGATAGTTGGTCTGAATGAAAGCAAATTATTCTGTATCATATGCAAATCCCCCGAAACTTATCCGATGGTACTGATTCAAATTCCTTTTCCATTTATCGATAAATGTTCTACATCTAACATTGCATCTACTTGTTCCCAGGTGATGCCTAAACCTGTTCTCGAGCTACTAAGCTTCTCATTTCCTCTCGCGTCTTCTGACCTTGGCGCTTCCGATCTCGAAAGTGAACTCTTAATGAATCAGTTCAATCTCTCAAAGGTTCATCCTGTTCAATTTCCCACTTGGCTAATTACGATGGTTACTTGCTCATTAGTTCTGAATTTTGTATAACTCAGACCCAGGAGAAGATCGAAGAGTTGGCTATGGCTGGTCTCAATAGTGATGCACTTGATGATGAGGCCTTCAACATAGAAACAGCCATCGACCGATGCATATTGAGGCTCATTGCTAGTTGTTGCAATGGTAAGAATGCAAATTCTAAGTCTGAAACTCTCAGTTAAGCAAAACTATGTGCTCAGCAGATGATCATTACTGTTATTCATGCTGTCAACTGAAGGTAATAAGCTTGTTCGGGCTACTGAGCTGGCTAATTTGCTGATCCTGGAGAAATCAGTCAGAGGTGCAATCAAACTTGTTACGGCGCTCAAACTTCCCATATTGGCAGAACGGTTGAATGCTATTCTAGAGGTAATTTTTTGTCGAGTAACTTTTTCACACTTGACTTGGAGCCACTTAATTCTTATAGGAACAAATACTAACTTTTCAGGAAAGATTGTTGAATGGATTTGGAACTTCAGCCATTGTTCCTCGGGTGTCTGCAGTCGATGTCTCATTGCCATCGGGTGTCATTAGAACTGAGGGTACAATTTTGTCTCCGTCACCCAAACTAGCTCACCTACACTTATCGAAGCAAGTAACAACAGAAGATAAGACTAATGCTGTTGGAGTAAAAGATAGTTGTGAAGTCACCAAAATTGAGGAAGCCAGACCTCATCAGACAAAGGCATCAGCTAACAAACTCGCAAACAATGAAGCAAACAGCAAAAGCAAAAACTTGGAGGCATGCAGAAGCCATGGCGAGAAGCCAATTGAAGTCAGTTTGGAAGGGGGGAACAACAATGCAAAGCAGCCTCAGAAACCAACAAATCCTTTTGCTAGGAAGACTACAAAGCAACCTCAAAAACCAATAAACCCGTTTGCTAAGCTGGAGAAGGCAGACAAGAGATGCTAAAATTCAGCTTCAAGCATCATCGCCGCCTCTTAATTCTAAGGCCTGATTTCATGAATTTTACACCTTGAGCTTTTGTCCCAAAAGTTACCAAACCTGTAAATGGATGTTAAGAGTTTTATGACCAAATCAAGAGGATCCTAGTTTAACGAACATTATAGCCATGTTTTATTGTTGAAGCATGAAATTGGATTTCAATTTGCAAAAATGATACAAAATGATTGAATTTTTTGTTCTAGAATTGTGAGATTTCTGAGAGATTCTCAATTTCAGTTATTATGTTTATATCTTTTGATTGTAATAGAACAAGTACAACTTTATTTAAGAGTTTGAAATGCATCAAATGCACAGACTAGACACTTGCCAAACTCCTCGATGATTCGGGTATGATTAATTGTACCTCTTGTATGCAATCCTAACTTGCTTTGTCTAAAACTAACCCTAATCAGCTCGAAACTCTTCACTAGATTCTCAAAAGCCAAGAATGGTGTCCACATCACTTTTAGAGATGAAAGCACTAAGTGCTCATTTTAAGGGAAACCCTTCTTCAAACTTTCCCGGGAAAAGATAGATCCTTTCACAGGAAAGGCAAAAGGAAACCAACCAAACATTGAACACATTTTGCACACTTCATAGCTTTTTCCATGGATGAGATGAGCTCTTGATCAAACATCATGTAGTACGAGTAAAGTGGATACTATACATGGAAGCTTTGGATGCCATTTTAGGACAATTGAAACTTCAATCATACGGTGTTAGAGGTGATCGTGGCATCGATGGTCAGTCCTACTCGGAGCCCCTTCCTTCGGCTCGTGAAGCAAATGATTGGTGGATGTTCTAACCATTGATTAGGTCTTGGGTGTCAAAATGATAGCATTCTATCCACAAGTACATTGAACCAACATTATCTTCTTTGTTTCAAACTCATTCGATTGAGTGGCCATTGCTCCAAAAGTTCAAATTATTGGAAAAAGAGGGAAATTTACTACCCATAAACCCGCAAGATAAAAACAATGAACTCACTCAATCCATTTAAGGTTAAGCGATCTCTTGACGACAACAAGAGTTAATCTCTTCCTTAGAATTTTTTGTAAACAAAATAGTAGCAATATTCAATTTATTGTTGGCAAATTACAATTGAGGTAGGCATTCAATTCACTAATCATAGAACCAATTTCTTGTCCTTCCAAATTCAAGTTTTAGAAAATAGTGGGCATGTGCCATGTGACATCTGCATTTTGTCCATGGCTTGTTGGTCGCAAATCCTTTTGTTACCATCATTGAGAGGTTGGATGTCCACTTTAGTTGCTTGCGTCTATAATTTGTTTTGACGAAAATTCTAAATCCTAAATCCTAAACTCTCATATGTGCATGGAGTTGGCTAAAAAGAAAAGTTAAGAGTAGACTTGTTTGAATTGATTTTGAACAAAAGAAGCCAAAAGAAGTTTGTCGATTAGCCTAGTCTCTTAAGTTCGTGTCAAGTTTGATTATGTGAATTAACTATATTTAGATTCAAATGAATCAACATATATAATAAAATTTCTTATAAAGATAGTGTGCACCACCATAATTGCCTTGTATGGCACTTTAGGGGTTTGGTGCCCTAATGCCTTGCCCCATCCTTAAGGAAAGGAGAAGAGGAAGATGCATTGTGAAGACAACCCAATCAATACTATTAATCATTTAACTCCCTTCACATTGTCCTTTGTATATGAATGATTTATCCTATGTCCGTAAGATATGTGCAAGGCGGATTCAGAATTTTAGATTTGAGGGGTTGAATTTAAATTTGGGGGGGGGGGGGGGGGGGGGGGGTTCTTGTGCCCCCTAATCATATGCTACATCTGTCCTTGAATATGTGTATTTTTTTTTGTGCGAATTATTGAATGATTTTTTTTAATGGACAATTGATTTAAGAAAATTGGACTGATGGGTTGTTTAGTGTAAGCGCTTCATGATTTATCCTGATGATTAATGAGAAATTTTCGTGGGATCAGATCGATTATCCTAAAATTAAAATTAATCAGTGTAAACTGAAAACCGATACCAACTAAAAAACAAAGAATGATTTATCAAAGAACCTTGCTTAAAGTTGCTTTCATCTTCCACTGCTCAGACTCCAATCTTCCACCTTTAGGGTTCAACGTTCCTCAACTATTCTATTTTAATGGTTCATTTTACGATCTTTATTTAGAAATGAAGTTACTAGTAACGATATTATAGTACCACAATGTATTGAGGAGATTTATAAATAGATAATGTTTTATATTTTGACAGACTTTTAGTAAACAATTAAAGTCAACAATTTAAAAAAGAGATCGTATTTTTTTTCTTTCAAATTTCTATATACTCTGTAAAAATATGCTACAAAAGCCAATAAATTTATTGGGTAAAAAATGACACCTTTTTTTTAGTCATAAAGATACTCTCACATATATATATATATATTTTTTAATTTTGTTATTTTTTTATCAAAGAGTATCTCTTTTCATTGTTCAATCATATACATTTGCCCTTCTACACCCAGTACTATTCTCATTATTATTTTTATCTAAATTTTTAACTAGTCAGACGTGTTATAATTTTGTAGTTGTTATATATGTTATAGTAACTACAGTTTTATAACTACTACAACATATACTTAATATATTGAAAAATATTCACATTGTAACAATTATGAAATTGTAGCTACTATAATTATATATCTAGTTGTAGTAGTTATGATTTTATAGTTATTACAATTGCAGATTCAACCTAATTATAACAGTTACAGTTTCGTAGTTATTATAATTGTAGATTCAATTAGCTACAATTATAGATTCAATTTGCTTGACTATAAATTGTTTGAGTTGTAAAGATAAGATATTAAAATGGATACGCGAACATATAAGGATGAGCAAGATAAAAAATAAAAATATTAGAAAGAAAATTTTACACTAAACGATCAATAAATAATTCAGTTAGAACAAATGTTCATATCAAATGAAGAAGATAAAAAAATTTAATTAATAATAATAAAATAAAATAAATTTTATTTAAATATAAAATAATGATATAATAAAAAATAAAATCCAATAACGTAGAAGTACCCATACAGTCAATTACATTTATTGTTATTATTATAATTATTTATAAAATTATCTTCATTTTATATATTTATCCACCTAAATAAACCCCCGCATATGATAGATGATGAAGGCCAAATCAAAAGGTTAGCATGTCCAAATCAAGGCTTTGGGTGTGGTCCGACCACCCAATTTGGTCCATCAATTTTGACCATTTTGGTCTCTTAATGAACCGGTGACGGCGACCACGTACCAATTTCAGTTGATTTAGTTTTCATATAATCAAATTAATCAATTAATTAATTAATTATGAAATAGAAGAAAAAACATTCACATCTTTAAAAATATTATGTTTTTAATAAAAAAAAAATAGAGGGTGTTTTGGTATTAATTAAAAATGTCTATGGGATTTTGAAAAACGGTAAAATTCTAAGTAAGGGAGCAGCAAGAGCAAAGTAATAAAAAGGCAACACATTTCCTTGGAATAAAGAGAACGGTGGCGATGGTGCTTCTTCCTCTGCCCCCCTTCGCTCGTAGATCGCACTGGGCGGTGGTCAATCAATGATGATTCAACCTCTCTCCTTCTCTCTGATGCGGCAGCGTTGAGGTATAAATGCAGCAATCATCTCTCCTCTCTCTCCTCATCTCCTCCTCCTCCCTCACGGGCACCTCCTTTGTTGCACCTGTACCTCCCTCGGCGCGATATTAGCCTGCGAGGGCAGAAGAAGACACGGAGGGGGGAAAAGGACAAATTGGAGCGAGCTCGATTTGTCCGGAAGCATTCTAGGGCAAAAGCCGCGTTTTTGACGGAGGCGGGGAGATTAAAGGTGGGGGAATATCTCGAGCGGGCATCTTCGCTTTCCGGATTCTGGGTCGGGGCGCTCGAGTGGGGGAAAAGGTGCGATCTTTGATGCGATGGCTTGAGTTCTGCTGCTGTTCCCGTCTTGCTCGCTGATACAGTGATAGGTGGGGATTCTCTCTATGCGTCGCGTTGTCTTTTCGCCTCTCTTGCGTCTTGATTTCTTCTCGCACCTTGTCGTCTTTGTTCAGTTCTTGAGCTTTTTCTCTGCTATTGGGGAAACCTAGGTAGACCGCTCATTTACTGCCATTCTTAGCTTTAATTCGGTCATAGTATCGGTTGGTGATAGCTCCTAGAAAAGGTTCCTTTCCTGTTGATTTCACATACTTGTGATGATAAAAAAAGCTGCTGATATCTGAAGCAGTGTCCTAGTGCCTCTGAAGAATCTCTGGTTCTGTATTTATTAGTTCTTTTCCTTTTTTTTTTTTTTTTTGCTTTTGCTAATTGTTCATTTCAATGTAGTTTAACTCGCCTCTCATCTATATAGATGTCTCTTCTAGATTGAAAGGGTACTGCTTCACCATTTTCCTTTTTCTCCATTGTGTCGTTCTGTAGCTGAGATTCTTAAAATTTCTTTCAACAGATCTGAAGTGGAAGATAAAGTTATAATCTTGTTCTTGTTTCTGGGACAAAGTAAGGATAAATCGTTTACTGTAGCCGTGTCTGAAGATCCACTGCCAAGGTTGGAGACATCGATCGACATGAATGAGAACAAGTTTGTGTTGAATAGCCATCATGATGGCGGTGAATGGCAATTTAACACCCCTGCGATGAGCATGGTGCCGCTGCTGCCGAACGCCCCTTCTCTTGCAGGCGGCCTCATGAATCAGATAACTCGATCGTCGTATCTTTCGACTCCTATGGTGGAGGTCTTTAGCCCTGGTCAATGGAACCACCACCCTACTAGTTCACCAAACATGGCCCTTGGAGAAAGCAATTTCGCAAGCACGAGCTCCATCAACAGCATACCAGTTGGAAAACCAGTAGCAATATCACCCAGAGGGATGCTAGTATCGACTGAACCGAGAATTTTCCCCACCAGCCTGCCTCATTTCCCTGTTGATTCAGCTTTTGTCGAGAGGGCAGCAAGGTTCTCATGTTTTGGTAGTGGTAATTTTAGCGGCATAAACTTCTTCGGTTCGTCTCCAGCAATGGCTCCTTCAAACAATGAAGGCATTGGGGATCAGGTTCAGAAGGATGAATTGCTGCAAGTGGATCATGAATCGTTTAATGGAAGCACAATGAAAAACCAAGGAGACCAAAACTCTCAGATCGGCAATGGTGAATCGCGTGTGGTGATTTTTCCTGAAGATGGCCTAGAAGGAAATACTGGTTCAACTGATGCAGCTTTAAATTCATCGTCTAGTGACCGTGGAGTGAATAAGAGGAGAAAAACCGTACCGGTAAATTCATCGCATTGTTTTCCTATGTTAGCAATTGGCCTGTGGTACCTAACTCTCAAAGTTTCTTGTTTTTTCTAGGATATTGAAAGGGATCCAGTGCAAGGAGGCCGGCAATCTTCCTCAGAAACCACAAAGGAGAACATTGAGAATAAACAAAAAGTAGAGCAGATCAATTCTAAACAAACCGAAAAGAATGGGAAAGATAACTCAGAATTTGTCAAGGAGGGCTACGTACATGTTAGAGCACGGCGTGGACAAGCAACTAACAGTCACAGCCTTGCAGAAAGAGTAAGGTTCTAGTTACTCTGATGAATTGCTTGGAAGCTTTACCGAGTCACTCTTTTCCTTCACCTGTGAAAAATATTTATAGTTTGGTTGCATTGATGCAGGTAAGGAGGGAAAAAATAAGTGAAAGGATGAAGTATCTTCAAGAACTCGTGCCGGGCTGTAGCAAGGTAGGTTGAAGAAGCACTTGAATTGAAAATCATGAAATTTGAACTCTTTGTTTCCGAATTTGTCATGAAACTGTAATGGCCTGTAGGTCACCGGAAAGGCAGTTATGCTGGATGAAATCATAAACTATGTTCAGTCGCTCCAAAGGCAGGTAGAGGTAAGCATTATGGTATTTTTGATCAAGTGGACCAAAACCTTGTCATTTGTGTTCCTTTATGCGAGACACTGAATTTGTTTTCTTATTTCTTTTGTTAAGTTTCTCTCGATGAAGCTTGCAGCTGTGAATCCACAACTAGACTTCGGCATAGAAGGCCTTCTTGCTAAAAATGTGAGCAATAGCTCCATTTCATGTGATTATTTTGCCGACTCGTGGAATTTCTAAAACTTCTTTTAACACAAGCAGCTTCTACGTGCACACGGTAGTTCCTCATCAGCAACAGGATTCTCGCCGGAGATGATATATCCACAAGCATATCCATCTCAGCACAATTTGGTACACACTGGAATTTCTGCAATGGCTAGCCATTCAGACACATTTAGGAGAGCAATAAGTACACAATCGACGGCAAGTGGTTATAAAGAATCTCCACTGCAGGTATACCAACTCATCGAGCCTATACTTCTTTCCATGTGGAAATAATAAATCTAATTATCCATAAGTGATAAGTATTAATGTACTATACGAAATTTAAGAATGACTTCAAAGGAAAATTGTTAGTTTGTGCTATATGTTTTTTGTTTTCTGTGCTACCACGTTAACCATGTCAGTCAATCATATTTTGTAATCTGACTTCACATACTGAAATTGTGTGCATTTTCTCTTCTTTCTTTGGTTATCAAGGTTTATCCTTGTCAGATTTATACAATTTAAATGTTCACTTTCTTTTCAGGTTCAACCGATGCACATCCCTTGGAATGAAGAGCTCATCACACAAATGGCATACGGTGCCAATCCTTCCAATCCGCAGAACATGGATAGTAAAGCTGATGACTTTGCCATATAGAACGATCACTATTCATGCGGTGATGCTCAGTCCCTATGCATCCTAGCTTCCTACCAAGTGGTTACCTAGATGCTCAAGTTCAATAAAATTCCCTGTGCATATATATATCTTCCAATATATGCGGAACTGTTGTATGGCTTGTAGGGTTTGATCATCTGGATAAGAGGTAATAGGAGGTATGTATACAAGTTCATCACTCTGTATCACCGTTGCAGTAGTATCGATGTTACAATGTACACATTTAAGGAGGGAAGTTTACCTCCTGCTTCTTGTTATATGATTTAGCAGTACCTTTATGCATGTGAAGGGAACTTTAGCAGAGAAAATCCATGTCCTTTGACATCAAGTTTGTCACTCTTTGTATTAACTCTTAGGAGCAGATGTGTAACCAATAAGAAAACTGAAATATTAGAAGTTGATGACAAATGGTGTAAAGTGCATTTTGCTTCTTTGTTTTTTTTTCCTCCCTTTGAATTGAACACGAAGTTTTGCACTTTTTTATGGTTCAATTAATCTAACACAGTGACCAATCTGTATTGAAGAACTTATCGAAAACTAGTACATGTGTTGCTAAGATGTTTAGCGTCCATTGCTTCTATACAGACAAGTATGGTGATCCATTATGTCTATATATATCAAGTATAGTTATGACTATGATGTCGTGTACCTCTAACTCATGATGATGATGATGGACATGCTGAAGATAGGATGATTCACATCAAAGCGAAATTTGCGCTTTGAATGGGCATGAGAGGGCATGTCGAAGTTGGGATGTTTGATGCCTATTAACCTTAGACAAACAAACAAGCATTATAATCCGTTATGTTGTTATGTTATGTCAACTTCCGTCCTAGCATAAAGGTTTAGAAATGCTATCTCATTCTAAGTGCATATAGCTAGTGATCAACCACCTATTTGAGAACTTATCCAACATTTATGTAGAACATGGATCTTTGGCTTATAGCTTATTTATTTATGTTATTTATTTGATTGTTTAAGTTCTATTATTGTTCATATCAGAATTTTCCTAGTGCAATTGTTTCGGCAATTATTTGTAGAACTAGATATTTATATTACAAGGTTCCACCAGACTTCCCCCAGTCTTCTTCTATTTATTATCCAGTGCAAGTGTTTGAACATGTAGATGAACTAGTGGTCCTCAACATCAATAATTCTTTCAGATGGAATGAAGCACGGCGAGTCGTGTGTGTATTCACTATTAAATCGTAAGGGGGCTCGCGAAGGAGATCCGACCAAGATCTGCTGGTGGTTGGCCTTGGACCACCATGAACATAATTGCCTCCAAAAAGACTCTTTAATATCTGTTATTGGTGACTTTTGCTCAGTCTTTTGGTTAAGAAACAAGTGATAGATTTGTTGTTAATTGAGTTGGACCATCAGTAGTTGCTGTTGCTGCTGTTCTCAGTTTTGAGTGCATGCAATTATTTCTTCTCTTACAATTGAAGGTCCCTAGCAGTGCTTTTTCAGAACTAAATGAAGTAATAGTAGGGTTTGGTCCCCGCAGTCGAGTGGGGTTTCGAGCTTTAATAGAATAGTTTAGTTTTTACGATGCTTCGAATCAAGTTTTCGTTACGCTAAGTTGTTTCTCGATGCACTTTCAAGGTGTTTCTGGGTTTTTGTGTGTCTAAATACTACATGTTTACTGTGTTTTCTATGTTTTTGCTTGTGGTTAACTTGGTTAGTAAATGGAGAACATGGCCGAGAACATTAGTTATTCGGCTACCACTCTGGCCCATTCAACTCACTAAAAGACCCTAACACCCGTTAACTTTGCCTTAGCTTATCATTTGGTTTTATAGGAATAGTTAAATTTTCACTAGGGATGACTACACATTACGAAATCAACATGAATGAAATGGTCATTTGTGATCGGATTATCGCGATATGACCTAAATTATCGCGTCCGACTTTTTACTTCTGTTGAAAGGTTGAGGGTTATGATGATGGTGGTTAGGTCATCAAAATGATTTATAAGGTGATGGGTGGACTATCTAACCACCATGGCCAGTTTGGTGTCACATAGCTTATCAGACAACTCAAGCATTGCTAGATGAGAAGGACATGCTACCCTCTTTTTGTCACAGCAGACGATACGTGTGTGTGTTTGTTTTTTTGGGTTAATCCAGGTATTTCATCTTTACGAGTCATTCTCCTAGTTCGTCCATCGGATAAATTTGAAAATACTTACGGTAATTCATCTAGCAACCGACTTTTATAGTCAAAAATTCATTATAAAACTTGCCTTTACCCCCAATCGAATTTCTTAATTCGTCCATCAGATAAATTTTAAAATACTTACGATAATTCATCTTAGTAACTGACTTTCATAGTCAAAAAATTCATTATAAAACCTGCCCTTACCCTCAACTGAATTTTAAATTGTGATGCTCTGTGAATCCATCAAATTTCTGACCACCATGTCCGGAGCAATGTGTGTCATTATTATTATTATTATTATTATTATAATAGTTGATATTAGATATTCAACTTACGTTGATTAATTTTGGGATAATTGGTTTGGAATCATCAAAATTTCTTATTGACTATCAGGATAAATTGGAAAGTATTTGTAACAAATGGTCTATCAATCTAGCGTTTTTAGGTCAACTATGAAAAATTTATCCGTTAATTCATCGTACTTGGGACTTGATGCTTAGATATCTAGAAACCTGAGAAGGTGCCCTAGTACTGCATCATTGCTCCCAGGGCAATATGTGTGTTTATTCTATTATAGCAAAATGTGAAGTCATTGTAAATACTTGGGGATAGTTTTGATGTAGTCAACTAAATTAAATTATGTTTTATTATGTTTAATCCTTATGTCTAAGTGTGTAAGAACTTAGGAATACAAGAAGTCGAGTGGAAGATGTAGCTAGCGAGAAGGATGGCACGGGAAGCGAGTTGACAGGCTCGGTGCATCCAAGGGATGAGGTGCTGCAGAAGAGTACACCGACGGACGAGAAGCCGGAATGGAAGACAGCTTGAGGAGAAGGCCGGAATTGGGTTCGAGTGAGCTTAACTCTGGATGGCTGGAGAATCATCCAAGCGACCGAAGCAGAAGCTGAACAAGTCAACATGAAGTTGACTTGTCCAGGTGCTCGAACCAAGTCTAGGCACCCAGACCACTCTTGTACTGAACATGTGCCTCTTTGCCTGTTGCAACGAGGATAACTCTGGGAGTCCATGTTAGCAACACTCCAGGAGCCCAGACCGATCCAGGTACCCGGGTGAGGATAAAAAGTTATCACCGAACCGTTGAAGAGTCATTGTAAAACAGATAAAGCACCACAGTGGAGGCGCCCAAACCTGCCCAAGCGCTCGGAACCCGCCATATCATCAACGATTATATTTCGACCAAGGAGCTATAAATAGAGCTATGGTCCTCTTCATTCAAGACAACAACTTTTATAATCAATTCCTAGCTATTTTCTTGAGCTGTCAACGTTTGTAAGAGCCTTCTCAGCCTACAGCGAAGAAGATTCTTTTGGTATTTTCATTGCCTTGAATTAACAACCATTTAGATGGTAACAAAGTAAAAATTTCTGCCTCTTATTTTATTTCTTTATGTTGTTATTAATTATTTTTTATCTAATATTTGTGTTGCTAAATTCCAATCAAGAGAAATTTCTAACTCCAATTGCAGGGCTATTCACCCTCTTCTAGCCGAACTGTCAGGACTTACAAGTGGTATCAAATCCCAACCACCTTAGAAGGGCTAACCGTCAATTGAAGCAACGAGATGATGGTCGAATCTAGCATTTATCATCTAAAGTTCAAGGGGGATTTAGCAATGTGGGAAAAGAGAATGGAGGTATTTTTTAGAATGGACTTTGAAATTCTTTTAATAATCAAATATGATTTTGTAACACCTAAAGATCATCATAGAGTTGAAAAAGAAGAATACCAACTTTGTAGTGAACGACAAAGCAGAGTTCCATCTGTTGAGCGTTCTTTCGCCCCAATAAGTCAATCAAATAGCAGCTACGACTCAGCTAAAAATCTTTGGGAGAAGTTCCTAGAGCTGCATGAAGGAACCTTGGAAGCTAAACTCGTAAGACAGGACCTGCTCCGGAATCAACTCAACAACCTCCGGATGGAAAAGGAAGAGACGGTAGCTTATCTACACGTAAGAATCAAGGAGCTAATCACCAGATTAACGAACCTCGAAGAAACGGTAACTAATTGACTCGCAAATATATGCTTTAAATGCGTTCCCGAGAACACCGAAATGGGCATCTATAGTAGACTTCTACTATATCTCCAAGGTCCTCAAGGTAAGTACTCTAGAAAGTCTATTTTCTACTTTCAAATTACACTAGTCTCGGTGTGCAGGACAAAGAAACGAACTAAGTCAGTGTTAATATTAGTCCTAGTACCAATTATGAGATGATTGTAAAGGGCTCCTTTTATATCATATTTCATTATTAATAAAGGCAAAGTTGGTTATTATATTTACTTCAATTCAGTACGGAATGAATAAGTATAATAATGTCTTAGAGTAGGAGGTTCTAATCTACAACATATCAATTGGTTGAATTGATAGTGAGATATTGTAGATATATATATAACACTACTCTTAACTATTCATAGTCAAGCATTAATATCCATGGACAATATTAATGCGTTGAGACTAGCATGTAGGTCAACGGATGACTTAATCTCACAAGTCATGGATATGAGATATCAGGTTGACACATGAGTATATATTAGAGAATATATACTGAATGGCCCGCCATGAGAATGTTTCATGGATCATTATATGAGTGTCATAAACATTCTCATATGACTATTATGTTGGTGCAACATCCCTCAGGTCAAGGTTGACCTGGTTGACCAAGCTTGAGTCTTGGTTTGGGTTTCGATGTTTGACAATGCAAGGTTAATTGAAGAAGAGTCAAGTAGGTCAAGGATGACCGGATACTTGACTGGGAAGTCCTAGTGAGTGAAGCTAGGCAGGAGGAAAATCCTGGTGAGTGAAGCCAGGTGAAAGACCTAGTGAGTGAAGCTAGGCAATTAGGAAGTCCTAGTGAGTGAAACTAGGCAGGAGGAAAATCCTGGTGAGTGAAGCCAGGTGAAAGACCTAGTGAGTGAAGCTAGGCAATTAGGAAGTCCTAGTGAGTGAAGCTAGGCAGGAGGAAAATCCTGGTGAGTGAAGCCAGGTGAAAGACCTAGTGAGTGAAGCTAGGCAATTGGGAAGTCCTAGTGAGTGAAGCTAGGCAGGAGGAAAATCCTGGTGAGTGAAGCCAGGTGAAAGACCTAGTGAGTGAAGCTAGGCAATTGGGAAAGTCCTGGTGAGTGAAGCCAGGCAAGAGAAATCCAGATGAGTCAAGATTGACCAGACATCTGGTGAGAGTCCAAGTAGGTCAAAGGGATTGACCGGATACTTGGCACGAGAAAGAAAAGTCCAAGTAGGTCAGAGGGACTGACCGGATACTTGGCAAGAAGAGAAAAGTCCAAGTGGGTCAAAGGGATTGACCAGACACTTGGTGAGAGAGTCCTAGCTGGTCAAGGGTGACCGGATGCTAGGTCTTATGTACCAACAAGTCATGGCTGACTAGATGTTGGTTTAGGGGGCTTTAGACTTGGTTTTGGGCAAAAACCAAGATTTGGATTGATCAGCCGATTGATCCAGCAGGTTTAGATTGATCCGTGGATCGATCCAGCAGATCTGGATCGATTAGTGGATCGATCCAGAAGATCTGGATCGATCCGCCGATCGATCCGGTGAGTCCCCGCGAACAGAACCCCTCTGGATCGATCCGTGGATCGATCCAGAGGTCCCAATCGATCAGTGGATCGATTGGGACGCTGCTGCTTCGCGCGATAAGCGCTGGATCGATCCGTGGATCGATCCAGACATTTTTCCAGAGCACAGAGGCGCTCTGGATCGATCCGTGGATCGATCCAAAGCCTCCCCGATCGATTGGGAGCAATCCAATCGATTGAGATTCGACCGTTGGCGTCGTTTATAGCTGTTGGCGTGCGATTTCTTCAGCAGAACTTCACCGATTCATTTTAGATCTTCACTAGCTCCTCCACAACTTTTCTCAAGCTCGAGATCGCCAGTTCTTGAAGGTTCTTGGAGGGTCTTCCAAGTCAAGAGGCGGATCAAAGCAAGAAGAAGAAACTAGGGTTAGGGTTTGTGCACTCATTGTAAGCTTGTAAGCTTGTATTTCTTTACTACCCTTTCTTCTTCTTGTATTGAGTCTTGTAGGGCTTCTCCGCCTTTGGTAGTTACCATAAAGGAGAGTTTCATTAGTGGAGGGTGCGTGCGTTGTATGGATCCTTGGATTAGTCACCTCCCTTGGAGGTGGATACCAAGTAAAATCCAAGTGTTAGCGTGTTTGTATTTGTTTCTTTGTATTTCCGCTGCGCATCCTTGAAGAAACAAGCAACGCCGAGCAACGAGCACGCGAAGAGCTATTCACCCCCCCCCCCCCTCTTGCTACTTTTCAGTCATAACAAGTGGTATCAGAGCGAGGTCGCTCTTCACCGGAATCATCGCCGGAAGGGTCAAGCATAACAAGAAGAGCTAGAGGGTGAAGAAGTTGAAGCAAAATTCTCAAAGTCAAAGAAATTCAAAAGCTCAACTTCTACAATGGAATTCCGAGATGGGCTCGGATTCGACACAAGGGTGGCTCCACCATACACTTCCACGAGCTTCGATTCTTGGAAATTAAGAATCGAAAATTTTCTTATGATGGAGATAGAGCAATGGTTTGCTCTTATGGAAGGCTTCAAGACTCCAACAAACTCAAAGGGCAATGTTCTCAAGAGGAGCAAGTGGAGCCAAGAGCAAATCCAAAGGTGCGAGGCCAATGACAAAGTGACCAAGCTTTTGGTCAATTTATTGTCAAGCACCATCCTTTGTAAAATTGGAGAATTTGAAGATGCAAAGGAATTGTGGAACAAATTGATCAAGCTCCATGAAGAGATCTCCTTCACTGTACAAGATCAAGAAAAATCCAAAGAGGGCGACTCATTGGAGCAAGATCAAGAGGAGGACT
Source organism: Zingiber officinale (assembly GCF_018446385.1). Taxonomy (NCBI): domain Eukaryota; kingdom Viridiplantae; phylum Streptophyta; class Magnoliopsida; order Zingiberales; family Zingiberaceae; genus Zingiber; species Zingiber officinale. The sequence continues at coordinate 95,672,918 of NC_056005.1, forward strand.
CCGAGGTTGAGAGATGCTCAACCTCTGAAGATGAAGTCCAAGAAGAAGCCTCATCTTCAAGGGAAAGCAATGAAGAGAACAAGGAGGGAGCATACTCCTTGTTCCATGAACAAGATGAAGATGAGGAAGCCTTCACCTCTAGGATTGAGGGGGAGAGATCTTCTTTGACCCCGGAGCAAGAAGAAGTATCCACATCCGGGTCAAGAGAAGAAGAGGATGAAGAAACTTTCAACTCCACAAGTCAAGCTAAATCAAATGGAGAAGCTTCCACATCCGGAGCTAGTGCCATCTCTACACAAGAAGGTATAAATGTTTCAATTAAAAATAAAAATCATATAATATGTTTTGAGTGTAGGGAAAGTGGGCACTACAAGAGCAAGTGTCCCAACTTGGCCAAGAAGAAGGGTCAAGTGACACAAATGGGCAAGGAGAAGCCCAAGGAGACCATCCCCGGGACAAAGAAGAGCAAGGAGCACATTGTGTGCTTCTTGTGTCAACAAAAAGGGCATTACCGAAGTCAATGCCCCAAGGGGAAGAAGATGGTCAAGGCTCAAGGAGGCACTAGTCAAGGGGGAGCCTCCAAGGTAAAGAAGAAGGTAACATTTATTGAGCCTACCCCTTTACGTTATGGTGAAAAGCATGATAGTTCAAATTTTTATCATTTTAATGCTATTTACCATAAGAATAGAGAGCATGGTAAAATTAAGGAAAATAATGTAGCTTACCATGCTAAAACTACCACACCTAGGATTAGGAAGGTAGATAAAAATCTAGGCAATCACACTAAGGACCTTAGCTACAAGCCTAGAAATAAAAATGCTCATAAATTTAATGGAAAACCAAAAACTAAGGACTTAGTGATAGAAAATCAAGTCTTGAGGTCAAGCCTTGATAAAATGAAAAAGACCCTAAAAAGGATGAAAAATATCCTAAAAGGGCAAAATGAGCATAGTCTAGGTCTAGGAGCACAAAGGTCATCTAATGGCCATAGGGGTTTGGGATACAAACCAAAGGCTAAGAAGAATGTAATCTCTTACCATAGGGTTCCATATAGTTATGGAACCAACCCTAGGTCTAGAGGTCAAGTCAAGGATACAAGGGAAGATATCCCTAGAAGTATCTTTGCAACCAAAGTGACTAAGACTTCTAAGAAGTCTAAGAAAGTCACTAACAAGGTCACAAGGGAGGCTATCCCTAGAGTTGACCTAGAAAATGTGACCAAGGCTTCTAAGAAGCCCAACAAGGTCACTAGGAAGGTATCTAGGGAAGTTATCCCTACTGAATACCTAGAGCATCCAAGGAGTACCAATAGGTGTTGGGTTCCTAGGAGCATTTTCTCTACCCCATAAATGGGTTAGAGAGTGTCAACTCTAAGCGAAAGGGTAGTTAACCCAATCATGAAGAAATTGACACTCAAGGAGCATTTTCAAGGTTTTTGTTAACCTTTGAAAATGAAATTGAATTATTATTTACTCCTTGAAAGAGTAAACTGTGCCTAATGGTGAAAAATTGATTTTATCTTAAAATGGCATAAATTGGGAAAACCTAGAGAAATACCAAGTTGGGATTTTGGTATTCTCTTAGAAATTTAAGGCAATCCGGGCCTTGATTTATGTGATTATTCTTGAGGAAAAATGGAATATGCCAACATTTGAGGATATGCTTAATTTTTAAGTGGCATAAACAAATCAAGAGAAATAGAAATGTCAATTTAGGTTTTGGCATTTCTTTGAAGCATTTAGGGCAATCTAGGTTTAACATTTTAAGTTAAAACAAGTGATATATTTTGGGTTAGCTAAGTGGTTAAGGATACTTAGATAGGTAATCTAGGTATATTTTATTTATGCTAAACCTTGCCATGATTATTTGCCCATCATATGTCATGACATCATGTCTATTTTTACATTTATGTTTTATTATGAAAAATCCAAAAATACCATGTCATGACATTCATACATCAAGTAGTTATAGGATATTTTCTTTTGAAAATTATTTCATCTTGATGTATGCCATAACATAATCATGCATTAAGTTTAAATTCCTTGAAATTAAGGACAAATGACATTTAACATCACTTATTAACAAGTGACATCCTGGTGGATGTTTAATATTTTTAAAATGCCTAGATAGATATGCATGATCCCTAGAATAGGGTAAAACCAAAATCTCACATCTCACAAGGACTATAAGGTGACTTGTATGTGTTTAAGTGCACATTAGATACAAGTGAGATGTTAGGAAGATGAACAAAACTCAAGATGTTGATTTAGTGCATTCTTCTGAGTTTTAGGTTCATCAAAACACATAGTTATGTGTTTTCCCATCATTGGGAAAGCTAATGTACAAGTCATATGCATTAAGCCCAAGGAACATGGTGGGATATTGGTTTTGAAAATGTTTTTAAAGATAATTTTGGAAAACCTTGGTAAATGCTATCTTTTGATAGTAATCACCATTGAATAGTTAGACACAAACTTGAAGAAAACACTAAAACTTTAGCAAGTTTTCAAGCTTGTGTTAATCTTTGAAAATATGATGTATTTTCATAGAAAACTATTTTTCCATGATAAAGTATGCCCTAAATAATGTCTACACAAATTTTTACGATTTTTGGAATTTTGTAGAATTTTCTAGGGGTTTCTGAAATTGGCTGAAATTGAATTTCAGCAATTTCAAGCCTCCAATCGATCAGTGGATCGATTGGAGTGCCTCAATCGATTAGCCGATCGATTGAGAAGGCATTTCTCATGAGCAGAAGCTCGCTGGATCGATCAGCCGATCGATCCAAGAAGACTGAATCGATCAGTGGATCGATTCAGCAGGGCTCAATCGATTGGAACCCAACTCCAATCGATTGAAGATGCTGATTTTGGCTGGGAAAGCTTATTTTCAGCATTTTGAACCTATTTTAGTCTAGGTAACCATTCCAAACCCCTGAAAATACATTTGTATACATAAAAAAGGGTGTTTTCGTGTGGAAAACAAGGATGAATTGGTTAAGGAAGGCTAAGTTGAAGTTTAGGTTGAGGTTTGTTTCAAATTTTGAATATTTGAACCTCAAAACTTCTAAAATTGGGTTTCCTAAAGTTTTAGGGATTCCAAGTCATTGTTGGTGCAATGACAGAAGTTACCACCATGTCTTTAGGGGGAGGGACTCTTTAAAGACATGAAAATTATTATTTTTCATGAACCTTGGAAGGTGGTCAACCTTCCGTTAAGAACATGCTCAAGGTTGAGCGTTTGAACTTTAATGGGGAGTGGATATCCTCATTGTTCAAGTGGTTTCAAGTGGATAATGCTCAAGGATGGGCATTTGCCTACATTGGGGGAGAATGTAGGGTTAAGGTTAATGAAGGGTATGGGACCTTCATTATCGTGCTGATCACAACGAGTGACGTTGTGAACAACGATGAGCAACTCTTTAGGGGGAGAGTTTTCAACAAGTGAATTTGTTGATATGTGCCCAAAAATGGGGCATGGTTTGATGTGTGCCAATAGGGGGAGAATGAAAGGGAGTAAGTTAGGCTTTCATTACCTAGAGGGAGTTTGCCCTCTTAGGGGGAGAATGAAGGGCTTAACTTATGTATTCATTACCTAGTGGCATGAAGAAGGTTTAGGCTATGGGATTAGCCTAACTTACATGTGGTATTGTAAGTGATAGTGTTGGTATTGTCAAACATCAAAAAGGGAGAGATTGTTGGTGCAACATCCCTCAGGTCAAGGTTGGCCTGGTTGACCAAGCTTGAGTCTTGGTTTGGGTTTCGATGTTTGACAATGCAAGGTTGATTGAAGAAGAGTCAAGTAGGTCAAGGATGACCGGATACTTGAATGGGAAGTCCTAGTGAGTGAAGCTAGGCAGGAGGAAAATCCTGGTGAGTGAAGCCAGGTAAAAGACCTAGTGAGTGAAGCTAGGCAATTAGGAAGTCCTAGTGAGTGAAGCTAGGCAGGAGGAAAATCCTGGTGAGTGAAGCCAGGTGAAAGACCTAGTGAGTGAAGCTAGGCAATTAGGAAGTCCTAGTGAGTGAAGCTAGGCAGGAGGAGTCCTGGTGAGTGAAGCCAGGCAAGAGAAATCCAGATGGGTCAAGGTTGACCAGACATCTGGTGAGAGTCCAAGTAGGTCAAAGGGATTGACCGGATACTTGGCACGAGAAAGAAAAGTCCAAGTAGGTCAGAGGGACTGACCGGATACTTGGCAAGAAGAGAAAAGTCCAAGTGGGTCAAAGGGATTGACCAGACACTTGGTGAGAGAGTCCTAGCTGGTCAAGGGTGACCGGATGCTAGGTCTTATGTACCAACAAGTCATGGTTGACTAGATGTTGGTTTAGGGGGCTTTAGACTTGGTTTTGGGTAAAAACCAAGATCTGGATTAATCAGCCGATTGATCCAGCAGGTTTGGATTGATTCGTGGATCGATCCAGCAGATCTGGATCGATCAGTGGATCGATCCAGAAGATCTGGATCGATCCGCCGATCGATCTGGTGAGTCCCCGCGAACAGAACCCCTCTGGATCGATCCAGAGGTCCCAATCGATCAGTGGATCGATTGGGACGCTGCTGCTTCGCGCGATAAGCGCTGGATCGATCCAGCGCTTTTCCAGAGCACAGAGGCGCTCTGGATCGATCCGTGGATCGATCCAAAGCCTCCCCGATCGATTGGGAGCAATCCAATCGATTGGGATTCGACCGTTGGCGTCGTTTATAGCTGTTGGCGTGCGATTTCTTCAGCAGAACTTCACCGATTCATTTCAGATCTTCACTAGCTCCTCCACAACTTTTCTCAAGCTCGAGATCGCCAGTTCTTGAAGGTTCTTGGAGGGTCTTCCAAGTCAAGAGGCGGATCAAAGCAAGAAGAAGAAACTAGGGTTAGGGTTTGTGCACTCATTGTAAGCTTGTAAGCTTGTATTTCTTTACTACCCTTTCTTCTTCTTGTATTGAGTCTTGTAGGGCTTCTCCACCTTTGGTAGTTACCATAAAGGAGAGTTTCATTAGTGGAGGGTGCGTGCATTGTGTGGATCCTTGGATTAGTCACCTCCCTTAGAGGTGGATACCAAGTAAAATCCAAGTGTTAGCATGTTTGTATTTGTTTCTTTGTATTTCCGCTGCGCATCCTTGAAGAAACAAGCAACGCCGAGCAACGAGCATGCGAAGAGCTATTCACCCCCCCTCTAGCTACTTTTCGGTCCTAACATATTAGTATGAATAGTCCTCAGACCTGAAGTCACTACGGTTCACTACATAAGAAGTTGTATATTTTGATATCGATAAACATCACCCATAACAGGGTGGACCATAAAGTCGATCACTGTGTATGCAATAAGTTATGCGGAGGGATGTGAGTGATGTAGATGAGATCTATCCCTTCCATATAACGGAAGTGATATCTATGGGTCCCTTGATTAGTAGGACGCAAGAATGCATGGTCATGTTTAAATGAGTCAATATGCGATATTGAGCTTATTTGATTGAGTGTGTCTACTTAGAGATTAAGAAACACAAAGATTGATAAGAGGATGACACGCTCTATGTCTCATTGATCAATCTAGATATCAAGGATAGAAGGATTGAGTCATACAAGATAATAGTCACGGAAAGGTTAAGTCGGATCTCAACATTTTTGTCACTTGGGTAGCAATGATGCCTTGCTAGATGCCACTCATTGCTTATGTATGTAAATGTTGATTTGGATACATTGCCAACGTTACGAGAACCTATTGGGTCACACACAAAGAACAAGTCAATGGAGATGGATTCATATGATGGATTATTGGATTAAATCTAATTCAAATTAGACTCATTGAGTTAGACTCAATGGGATCCAACTATTAGATTGAGTCCAATTTGAATTAGATTCATTGAGTCAATTGGATTGATGATTAATGAGTTTGACTCATTAAATGATTTCATGAAGAAAGAGAAGTGTATAATTTGAATTACTCATGGATTGGATGAAGAGTGGACAATTTGAATTGCTCATGCATTGTTTTCATTGGATGAAGACAAATATTAATGTCAATTAAGGCAATTGACATTAAGGAATAAGGTAATTTCATGAATCTATAAAAAGGGATTTTTGGATTCATTTTCATGATGAGTTTTTGGTGTTCTTGCTCTTCTTCCTCCTTCTCTCTTCACTTGGCCAAAACTTCCAAGAAGGGTTGCTAGCACAACCTTTGGTTGTTTCATTTTTCACTTTGTGAGTTTGTTAGACAAACAAGGATTGTTCATATGGATACCATAGAGGTGTGACCACTTGATCGCGCCAAGATCCGCATCTAAAGAAATGTTGCTGTCGGGATTGTGAAGGGCACGCAACAAAGGTATAACTTCTTTTTCATGTAGAAACTTAGTATATAGTTTCCTTTTGCATGGATCTTCTGGATGGAAACTAGATGTTTTCCGCTGCGCTTTCACGTGTTTAGCGCCCTAGTTCCTTACAGTCAGAACCTAGCTTTGCAAGCTAAGAAGGATGAATAGGATTTTGACGCATCCCTCGATAAAGATGAAAGAACATATATGGTAAGAAAATTTTTAAATTTTTTTAAGTCTAACAGTATTAACAAGTCATGGGCTAAGAAGCTTCTTCGAGAAAAAAGGAGAATAAGATGCTACAACTATAATGAAGAAGGACACGTAAAAGACAACTACTCAAAACTGAATGAGAAAGATAAGGACAAAAGGCCAACACGAGCGAAACACAAGAACCTTAAGGCGACGTGGGATGATTGTTGTCATCCGAATTAGAGATCGAAGCATACACCGAACTTGTACTAAGGGTAAGTTACCAAAAAGATAAAGACAAAGAAAGTTCATGTGAGATGAGTATCGATGAAGGGGGACTACTTCAGAGGAAAGTGTAGGATCGTACCACACGTGAGAGGGGGGAGGGTAAATCATGTGATTTAAAAAGTTAACCTTTTTTCGGTTTTGAAAATGAGTACGCAGTGAAAATAAAACAGAAACTGAAAAAGCAAGAACACACTAACTTGAGGAATTACTTGGTTCAGAGCTTTCAGTGACTCCTACTTCAAGAACCACGATCTCTCAAACTATATTGATGGACAATCCACTATAATTATCTTCCAAAACCATCAGAAGAGAGCATCGAGTACAATAGAAAAACAAGGGCAAGTGTAACAAATCACACTTTCCTTTATGCAGAAATTAAGTAAAAAAAATTTTTCGTTACCTAACACTTTGAGAAGATCTGATCGAGCTCAGTGTTGGATAGGTTCTCAGCAGTAGTCGGGCGAAGCAATGTCGTAGCACTGCAGACAGACGAAGTCGGAGCACCCGCAAACTCGAAAGGTCGCGTATTGAAGTTGTAATTGAGTTGTATTGAAAGCTTGGCTGAACCCTTCTTTTATAGGCTATTTAGGGTGCCTCCAAGCCTCGTCCAAGTCGCCTCCAAGAGCAAACTTTATCTCACAAACCTCGGTCATGATAAGCTCCGCAACCTTCAATTTTTTATCTTTTGGAGGGCGCCTTCAACGCTCTTCCAAGGTGCCTCTAGCACCAAGCTTAAGGCCCCTCCCAGAGGCATGCGAGGTGCCTCCACACCCTCCCGCGCGGAGTCTTCGACCAGCATCCGAGGTGCCTCCAGGAGGCGCCTTCGCGCCATTGTCCAGGGTGCCTCCAATCGACTAGGAGACGCTTTGAGCATTGTTCACCAAGGCAGATTTTTCTCTTTAACTCCTACAAAAACATGTTAGTCCAAAAATAAAATATAACCTTCAAAATAGAGTTAGCACAATAATAAAATAATATTATTAATTAGATCTTGTTTGTCCAAGACTACGATCGAGTTAAGGTCTCAGTTTAGGGATCCAAAATGGACCTAAACTGGACCTGCGCATAACACCCCTAATTGGGTTTCATCCTCACTAGAACATGTTGGTGCAATATTCCCTAGGTCAAGGTTGACCTGGTTGACTGAGCTTGAATTAGATCAAGCTCGAGTCTTGATGTTTGGGTTTCAATGTTTGACAATACATGAAAACAAGACATGAAGATTGCAGGTGATATTGTTCATGTGGTGAGATTGTGAAGGAGAGTTAAGTAGACTGTATACTTGACTGGAAAATCCTGGTGAGTGAAGCCAAGTGAAAGTCCTAACTGGGAGGTTAGGCAGAAGGAAAATCCTAGTGAGTGAAGCTAGGTAAAAGTCCTAGTAAGTGAAGCCAGGCAGAAGGAAAATCCTGGTGAGTGAAGCCAAGTAGGCAGAGGGAAAGTCCTGGTGAGTGAAGCCAGGCAAATGAGAAGTCCTAGTGAGTGAAGCTAGGTAGAAAGAAATCATAGTGAGTAAAGCTAGGTGAAAGTCCTGGTGAATGAAGCCAGGCAAATGAGAAGTCCTAGTGAGTGAAGCTAGGCAGAAAGAAATCCTAGTGAGTGAAGCTAGGTGAAAGTCCTGGTGAGTGAAGCCAGGTACAGAAAATCCAAATGGATCAAGTTTGACATCTGGTGTTGGGAAGTCCAAGTAGGTCAAAGGGATTGACCTGATACTTGGAACAGGAAATCCAGGTGTATCAAGGTTGATCGGACACCTGGTGGAGACAAGTCCAAGTGGGTCAAGGATGACCGGACACTTGGCACGAGGAGAAAAGTCCAAGTAGGTCAAAGGGATTGACCGGACACTTGGTGAAGGGTTTCTAGCAGGTCAAGGGTGACCAGATGCTAGGCATGATGTACCAACAGGTCATGGTTGATCGGATGTTGGTTTAGGGGACTTTGAACTTATTTTTGGGCAAAAACAAGGGCTGGATCGATCAGCCGATCGATTGGCTCATGCCCAATCGATCGATCGATCGATTGAGAGAGTCCCCACTACAAGCCTCCTCCCAATCGATCAGTGGATCGATTGGGGAGAAGTGTCGTGCAAACAGAAAGCCTCCCAATCGATCAGCCGATCGATTGGGAGCCTCCGATCGATCAGCCGATCGATTAGGAGGTGTGATTCGCACGATAAGCCCTGGATCAATTAGCCGATCGATCCAGGCATTTCCCGAGAGCACAGAGGCGCTCTGGATTGATCGACCGATCGATCCAAAGCCTCCCCGATTGATTGGGAGCAATCCAATCGATCGGGATCCGACCGTTGGCGCAGGATATAGCTGTTGGCGAGCGCTTCTCTCAGTAGAACTTCTACGTCTTTGATTCTCTTCTACACAGCAGTTCTCCATAACCTTCCTCTCCACTCTCACGCCAGTTCTTGAAGGATCTTGGAGGCACGTCCAAGTCAAGAGGCAAGTTACAACAAGAAGAAAAAGCTAGGGTTAGGGCTTTCATTGCATATCTTGTAAGATATTTCTTGTATTTGTTTTCCCTTGATTTCTTCTTGTATTGAGAGTGTTGTAAGGCTTCTCCACCTTCGGTAGTTACCGAAAAGGAGTGTTTACATAGTGGAGGGTGCGTGAGTGTGTGGATCCTTGGATTAGTCACCTCTTCTTGAGGTGGATACCAAGTAAATCCTAGAGTTAGCGTTGTGTGTGTGTTTCTTTGTAATTTTCGCTGCACATCATTGAAGAAACAAGCAACGAAGAGCACGAGGAGCGCAACGAGCTATTCACCCCCTCTAGCTACATTTCGGTCCTAACAAGTGGTATCAGAGCGAGGCCGCTCTTCCACTACAAGAAAAAAGCTAAACAACAACGCTTTTTTGGCGTTGTCGTATGTACTTAAAAAGTGATGTTGTAGATGGTGTTGTAGAAAGTCATATCAAAGACAACGCTTTAAAAGCGTTGTGGTTGGTCACAAAGACAACGCTTTTTAAGCGTTGTCTTTTCGTTCTTAAAAAGCGTTGTTATAGATGCTGTTGTAAAAATGCACATATCAAAGACAACGCTTTAAAAGCGTTGTGGTTGGTCACAAAGACAACGCTTTTTAAGCGTTGTCTATTCGTTCTTAAAAAGCGTTGTTAAAGATGCTGTTGTAAAAATGCACATATCAAAGAAAACGCTTTAAAAGCGTTGTGGTTGGTCTCAAAGACATTGTTTTTTAAGCGTTGTCTTTTATTACTTAAAAACGTTGTCTTTTTAAATTGTTTTTTAATTAAATAGAAAAATTATAAAAATACTCAAAATTTACATATAATTGAATATCCACAACCACAATCATTTTTATAATAAGACTATTTAACAAATAAATAAAACTTTATATTATACAAACAAAATGTATACATATTGATCCACAAATTAAATTTGTATCATACAAGTTATCCTTAACTTCATGACAATAATTTTTCAAACACACAAGTTTTACAAAACCTCATCATTGACTAACCGCTGTTGTTGGTGTCCATCGCATGGAATTGCTTCTTTAAGTCCAAGAATCTCTTCTTCTGAAAGGCTTTCAGCTATCACTCTTAGAGCCATCTTCTTCAACTTGTCATCAACACACCTGGGGTTGTAGGCAATCAAGAAATTTTGTATGAAAACTTTCATACATGTAAATCTCGTACTAAATAATATGTCAATGTTATATATACATGTAATTCATACCGTAAGTGTGTTTATATCGTAACTGACAAGTTTTCTTTAGGGCCAACTTCTACTCAAGCTTTTTAAACACTGCATCAAAATAAAAAAATTGGCATTAGTTCTGTGCTTAATGAAAATCATATTTAGAGGAAAAAGCGGGAGTGCTGTAGATGGATATATTAACCAAGCATATTAATGTTTGACCTGTCTTTACAAGTTCTAAGCATATATATTAACCAAGCATATAACCTAAGAGGAATAAGTTACAAAATGCTACTTGATGTTTGACCTGTCTTTATTGGATTTTGCGGCCCCGGTCTTCTTGTAGCCAGGCACAATGTAATACTTGATGTTGACTCTACCTTTGCAGTTGTTTCGGCTTGAGGAGTGGCAAAGAATGGTGGAGTAGAGGATGGATTTCAGGTATTCATCCGTGCCATCGAGGAAATGACTCCAGTAGGTGACTAGCATGTTGACCAGGGCATGCTTGGAGAAGATGACTTGTTTCAGAAGCTTTTTAGATCAAAGATACGAAGTGCATTGTTATAAAACTAGATGCACGAACACTTGCTTATATGGTTCTTGAAATAAAATACATTCGTAACCGTCACTAGCCCAAGCTCAATAAGGAAAATTCACGGTAAATGTGCATAGTATACCTCAGATACTGCAGATGATAGGGAAGGCCAGAAAATAATGGAACAAACCTATGAAACAGCTATCAAGGGATTCACTTCAACTTTCCTAAACCAAAGAAGAAACAGATGGATTACAAAAGAAAACAATTTGCACCATCAAACTGAAACTTATAATAAGCCTTAATAAATTAATGAAAAAAGAATTGTTTAGAAGTTCACTGAGAAACATATGAAAATACAACAAATGCAACTGCAAAAAAAAAATAAAAAACTAGTATCCAATTAACTTTTTTTTATACTTTCAGATCAAAAGGTCAAATTTATATACTTTGGTTCATGTTCAAGCAAGAGGATAACAATCTCATCGACAGTTAGTATTTCCTTTTAATATAGAACACTAAAAAGAAGGAATATCAATGATGAAACAAACCTGAAAATGCGAGCTACTGAGGCAGCGAGCAATCTGCTTGAACAAGGTAATCATGCAGCGTTGGAACTCTGTCGTGAGCATCAAAGACCAAATATTACCAAATATTAAGATCACTGACAAACCAAATAATACCTTATTTTTAACAGCTATCTAGAGGATCTAGCTTTTTGACTTGAAGCTGGTTCAAAGAAGACAAATCAAATATACAAATACTAAGATGAAAGCATAATGAAGTAGTTAACTTTTTCTACTTTACCTGATTATAAGATCTACAGCTTCTTGCTCAGTATTTTGCTGCACGAGTAATTATTAGAAAAACAAACCCAATAGTGGAACAAAAGCTAGATAAAGAAACTAGATAATTTACACTGACAGAACTTTACAGAATAATATATAATACAGTGCTTTGTACTTGCATATTAATCCAGAAAACATCCTTTCACCTAAGTGACAATTTTTCCAAAACATCATCATTCACAAAACATCATCATTCACTAAAAATTTTCACAAGTTTTTAAACTTCAGTGACAACTTTTCTTTGGGGTCAATTGCTCAAGGTCGATCTGGTAACTATGCACTGCATCAAAAAAATTGGCATTAACTATGATTCCACCAAAAAAACCACCATTCCATGAACTTAAATCTAAATAGAATTATGGCAACTATCATTCCATACCTATTCATAAATATGATCTTGTATGCACTCCGCCAACTCGGACCGAACCTCATCAATTTGTTCACGAGAGTACCCTATTTTTGTGAACTGTGAGCATACACAATTTATGTTAATGGAAAAAATAATCAACACTGATCACTTTGCAATTTTAAATAGTTTATGTCAAATAATTTGAGATAAGCTAAATAATGTTACTATTGATTGCAGCGAATCTCTCTCAATAGTCTCAACTTCTTCAATAATTTCTCTCATAAATCGCATCACAAAAAAACCACATTGTTTCGCATCCGGTTGTTGAGGAGCCTATATATAGTAATTAGAGTCAAATTGTTAATGAAAATTATATACATTACAATATATGTTAAACAAAAGTACACATACCTTAACTACTTCCCACTTAACATTTTTCCTACCTTTCATTCCCTTGGTTGAATTAAACAATTTTAAGGCCCTTCATACGTTAAGAATATTTGTTAAATAAGATTTTTATTATAATAAATATTTACTAAAAGAAATCTGAACTCACATTTCCATTACGTATTTTGAATCATCATCGCGAATGCGGCAACTTAGGGAATCCAAAGTAAATAGCATCCTTGTAAGGTTCAATAACACTAAGATTCCAATGGAAACTAGGCAAATACATAGGATTAGATCATAAAATTGAATAAATTATCGAAAGGAAGCAATTGAAAGTGATGTTTTACTTCTTGCTTACCCGACATTACATGGCACTAACACTAGTTGATCTGTTGATGCACTTGTCAGCTTATCTGCTAAAAGAGTTGCCCTTTGATTCAGGGTTTCAAGCTTAACTGATTTGTCTTGTGCCGTTTTTGCCAGATATGGGAGTTTGTGAGGATTCATAAATCTGAATTTCTTTGTCTTGGTATCTTTCACCATCTTTTTATACAGACACCTATCATTGCAAAGAAAAAAAATATTTAGATACTAAATAATAAAATTTAGATACAAAACACTCATAATAAGTTGGAAAAAATAATGATCACTCATAACACTAAGTTATGGTTGATGATAGTAACATCCATACATGAGAACTTACTATGAACAGTCTTGCATATTAAACATACCAGAAATGTATACATGCAAATTCTTTTATTTCTTGAGGACAAGCACATTTAAGATACTTAAAAATATACAAGAAAAAAGATATGAGCAAAGTACTTCCTGTCTAGAAGAACAAATGGCAGAAGGCAAACATTAAGGGCCGGTTGAAAATGAATGAGCTATATTTATGTAAAGTGTACCACATCAATTGATATTAGTAAACCTCTCAATAGAAATGATGAACTATTAACTTAATGAGAATAACATGGTATGAGAAAATTACTAGAAGTTGAATTTTTCAAGAGTAAACTTGTTCACACAACAATATTAGTAAACTTCTTGCAGTTCAAATCAGGGATTTTCTGTCTTGCTAGATATTAGAATTTCCCAACAAACATAAAGCAATGCAGTAATTTCCCAGCATAAGTAAAGCAATGCAGTTGCAATCGAGAAAATAATATTTAGATACTAAATAATAAAATTTAGATACAAAACAATCATGTGGATTAAAAAATAATGATCACTCATAATAAGTTGGTGAAATTGTAACAATAAACCATAATAAGTTGCTAAAATTGGGAAGCAAACATGTGATGAAAAAGTTGCTGAAATTGCTTAAATAAACTTACTTACCATATGTAGGCAACGATCAAATTTCCTGAAATTGACTCCAAATGATACAAAGAATTGATGTCCTCAAGGTCAAGAAAAAGTTCACAATCTTCATCAAACACTTCATTATCTAAGCACATTGATATACATTTTCCTCCATCTAGAGCATGCTTACTGTAACAATATAACATATGTAATGCTCTTGGGACACTTGTTGACAAAGTAGGTTTTGATTTTTTTCGTTCAAACTTCTTCCTTCTAGGCTTCTAATAATTTCAAATATAAACAAGTTAGATAGCTAGGTTGAATAATAATAAAGTGGCAATATAATTAGAAATATAATAATAAAGTGACAATATAATTAGAAATATAATATCTCATATACCTCATCTTGCTTCACAATCTGCTGTTCAGGCCAAGCCACAACAGTTCCTATGGCATCACCAATTACTTCACATTCACTTGGAATTGGATATGGCAAAGGAGCGGATTTGTCCACTGCTTGATCAATGGAGACTCGAATGCAATTCTTGGGAAATGGAATACCATGAAGCATTTTTTCCATGCCATTGAAACAAACAATTGTACCATATGCAACAATATTTGAGCAAGATTCCAATGTCAATGCAACTGATTGACCCTAAAATATTAAAAAAAACATGTTGATTATATTTAGTTTATAATGCTATAATAATAATGAATATCACTATAACTTGTATTTTACCTATAAAACTTCGTCTTTACCCACAATCTGTACGTCATCTTCTTCAATATTCTTCTGATGAAACTTCACCGAGCAACTGCCTTTGTCATCAATTGAATTGTCCCATGCACCCCTTTTATGCATTAATGCTTCAAGTTTTTGGATGCGTACATCTTGTTCTAAAATTTGCATCTTCGCCTCCTTCAGCTCCCTTTTATGCTCAGCGATTATATCTAGGGTAACATCATATTTCTTCCTTGTTCTACCAACATTGAAATAGATTGTTGGGTTGATATGACCTCCGATACCCCGGACACGCCCAGAATATTCCTGAGTTTCAAGTGCCTTGGTAAGAATATCCTCTTTTGCTCCTTCGCATTGCAGCTTACCCTCCCTCTTTTGCTGTATATATTCATCCTGTAATGCAACATTAAAAAGAATTATCAGTACTTTACCAAGGATAATTACCAAGGATATGCAATATTGGTTTAAAAAATACTGATGTCCAGGCCGGTTCTTCCCGTGATAGCTCAAGTCAAGTGCTTAGTAAGTCATATTGAACAAATATGAAGTTGACTTTGAAATATTTTTTCCTTTTTTGGCATTCAATCATATATTTACTTCTGCACAGTTCTAAAAAAGGCACATATTTGATTGAGCAATTGACTACAAGTTTAATAAAATGACAAAATTTTAATAAATTTTCACTACACAAACCCATAAAGAGAGGACCACCACATAATTGAAGCTAATTGTCTGGAGTTGCAGGAAAGAATAATCAAAAGTAAAGTTGTTCCCAACCTCTCAAGTTCCGATTCATGAATCTTATGCTTTAATTCAAACTAAAACAACACAAAGAGAATGCTCAAGGAGACAAGGAGCTTTATTTGTCACCAATCAAGTGGGAAAACATAATAGAAGCTTCAGAGCAGTGGTCTGGGGAACAACTTTACTGGCCCTTGGGTTACTGAAGCTTACAAATTGCTTACTGCCAAGAACGTTTCAAACCTGGTTGATTTATCTGCATCTGTTCTATAGAAACTCTAGCTATCACCTCTAAGTTCTCAATGCATTCACCATTAATTGATTGCAGCAAAAGGAAACCACTGCATGTAATAGACTTTTCGACTTGATCTCTTCTCCAAGTAAGAACATTTCAAACCTAGATACCTAGTAAATCCACATCTGTTCTATATAAACCCGTCACCTCTAAGCTCTCAATGCATTCATTCACCATTTACTTCCTCAATACATGCTCTAGTACTGAGAATTCAAGCTATGCAAGGAATGGCTGCTAAACTCCTCATTGCACTGCTTGCCTTGGCTTCCTCACGCAAAGGGTATGCATGCATGCAACTTTACTCTCGAAAACTAGAAGATATATTGAAGTCATTATCAGAAGAACATGAAAATTTACTTACAATCTTGTGTACTGTGTCCACCAAATCTTCACCTTCAAACTCTCCTCCTTTGTTGGCGCGTCCTTTCTTCCACATAATAGCTCTATTGATGTCATTATCATCACATAATTCAGTCCCCTACAACAAAGAAAAATCAAATAACAAATGTGAAATAATTTAATGTGAATCAATTAGAGGGTTCTTAGAGGAAATATATTTTAAAAATACTTACAATTTCTTCAACAAAGCGTGCATACCCTTTGCGTGAGAGTCGATGAGGATATCTATTTTTTTTCCTTCGCTCTTTTTGTTGATCACTGAGTTTCTAGTTATTTCAAACAGGCGACATATCAAATTTGAATAATACATAATGAATTATGATCGAATAGTTTCAAAAGAAAAAATTTAGAATCTTACAATGAAATCTTCAGAAATGCGACTAATGACAAACGCACGCCAATCTTCTCTTGTAATTTCAAAGCCAACAGGTGGCTCATTCAACTCCTCAGGTTTGTCACGCTTGCTTAAAATAAATTTTTGGGTGAGATGGGTCTTGTATTGCCTCCACTTACTGTTTGCAGACCTCAAACATCCCTTTTTCCACTTTGAGTCAACATTATAAATCAACTGTACATCAAATAAGTGGAAAACATTAATAAGATTAATTAAGACAAACATAAAATATATCTATCATTAGTAGTGAAATATTATAATTGTTAAAACATGCTAACTTGCTTACATTGACTGATTCCCATATTAATTCTTTGACAGCAATTGGGACTTGCTTCCATGTCTTGTATTTAATATTAACCTTTTGCCGAGCCAAGACACCAATGTAACTTTGCATGGCTACAGCAGCTGGTCCTATCGGTTGTCCAAAATTATTGAATGACACCTCATTTCTAATACCTTGCATTCTTTGCTTTGTAATCTTATCCAACTGTGTGCGACCTCTAGAAGTTCTTGAGGAGATAGTGTCTTTGGAATCCAACACTTTATCACCCTCGCAACTCTCTTCACGGGCAGCTGTAATGACTTCTTTACCCTTGTCCAACTTTGCAAGTTGCCCTATTCTCTTACTCTTTCTAGTAGAATCCATTGATCTGTAACAACTTAGACTGATCAACATAAGTTTAGTTAGAAACATGCATAAACTCACAGCAAGATGATATATTTACACCAACAAATTCACAACAGTATGAAAAAAAATAAAAGATAAAAGCAGAAACTTGCAGCAACATCACAACATATCTGATTCGAATTAAAGTGAGGAATATAACATATTAATATTGTCCACAAATTCATCCTCATAGGTAAATTGTTTACACACTTATATTCAAAAGCAAAAATTCAGCAATTAAATATTGTCAATCCAACTTCCATCACAGTCTTCACGAATACATGGTGGTTCA
This sequence comes from Zingiber officinale, assembly GCF_018446385.1. Taxonomy (NCBI): domain Eukaryota; kingdom Viridiplantae; phylum Streptophyta; class Magnoliopsida; order Zingiberales; family Zingiberaceae; genus Zingiber; species Zingiber officinale. The sequence continues at coordinate 95,690,329 of NC_056005.1, forward strand.
TTATCATCTTCTCCGTCAATACGTGATAGTCTATCCTTTGACATCCAATCTTTGTCCATTCTTTATAACTAATCAATCAACAATGAGCTAATACCTAAAAATATTAACACAAACAATAGTGTGAAACTATAACAAAATATTTAAACAATTAATCAAAATTGTATTTCTACCTGAAAATTTTTGACCATACAGGTTTCTCATCAAAATGCAATCCCAATAGCAAATTTCTCACTTGGGGAGATAACCTAGTTATCTATATTATCCATATGTACATGTTTGTTAGAGTCTACGTATAGGTAGTTAGGTACTTTTGCCTTGGTATAAATTGTAGAGTCATATAATATTGGAGCATTCACCAAAACATATTCTCTATTGAAACATGTTAACCTTTAGTTGAAAAATGAAACCATTCCAGGAAAATGCTTGAATTATAACTTATAATAAGCAACTTTGTTTCTTTAGCACTTGAGAATCTGCAACTTCCTCAAAGGGACATCAACATAAGCAACTCAATGCAATAGTGCATGATGTATTAAATCATACTTAAGCCATTAAGCTCTTAGAAGGCAAGTGACATAAATATAACAATAGTAGTTGATATAAATTCAACAAACTGAGTAGGCACAAGTCACTGCCCAGAATTAAGATGAGATAATGCAGAACACAAGTTTTAGATACAATAAAAATGAGAGATATTCTCTGCGCATTAAGGGTACACAATAAAAATAATAGTAGAATAACACTAGAGATTGATTAATTTCAAGCTGCACATTATACCTGACGACAAAGAAAGGCTGGAATGTGAATAATATCTGCAACTTGGCCAACAGCTTCACACTGAATTTGAGAAAAAAGGATAGCATGTTATATGCTTCATGCTATTTTTAAGGATTAATACCTACTGCCAAAGTCTATAGCTAAACGTTTAAAAATTCCAGATTAAATCATGAGAAAATACAATCAGGGGAGGGGGAAAATTGATGCAGTATGAATCCGGCAAAATGGCTAGTTCGGAAAATAATCAAAAATAAACAAAATCTTATTCTAGAGGGATGGAAGAAATTTTACCTTTCTTTCTTCCGTTCCTCCTACTCTCGAATCTGCTCTGCGAGGAAGGAACTAAGATCGAAGGGTTCAGAGGAGTTGAGGAGCCGTGAGAAGATTAGGAAGGGTAAGCTGACTTTGATTGAGGAGATGGGGAAATGCGAGATTAGGGATCTCGACTTGGAGGAGTTGGGCCGGCGTGAGGAGTTTTGCGTGAGGAGTTTGGGTCGAGATTAGGGTTCAGAGGAGATCACGCGGCAAGGAGAGGAGAAGGCGCTCGTGGAGAGGAGAAGGCGCTCGTGGAGAGGAGTGGAGAGGAGAAGGCGCTCGTGGAGTGGAGAAGGAGAGGAGAAGGCACTCGTGGAGAGGAGAAGGAGAGGAGAAGGCACTCGTGGAGAGGGGTGGAGAGGAGAACTCGTGGAGAGGAGTGGTGAGGAGAAGGCGCGCGCGCGTTGAGGGTTTAGAGTTTAGCAAAGCGAGGGCTGCGAATTTATTTTAAGTGAGTTTAGGGGAAACATACACAACACTTTAAAAAACGTTTTTTAAAAAAATGTTGTCTTTGACCATAAACAACAACACTAAAGACAACACTTCATTAAAAACCGTTGTCTTTAGTAAAAAGTAAATACCATAGACAACGCTTTTAACTAAAAGCGTTGTAAAACAAAGAACGACAACGTTTTTATTAAAAAGCGTTGTCTATTGGGTGTTGTTGAATGCAAAAATTCTTGTAGTGTTCACCGGAATCATCGCCGGAAGGGGCAACAAAGATAGAGGGTGTAGAAGTTGGATCAAATTCTATTAAGTCAAAGACTTCATCATCAAGCTCAACTTCAAATGGAATTCCAAGATGGTCTTGGATTCGACACAAGGGTGCCTCCACCATTCACAATGATGAGCTTCGATCTTTGGAGATCAAGGATCGAGAATTTCTTAATGGTGGAGATAGAGCAATTTTGCTCTAATGGAATGCTTCGAAGCTCCAAAGAATTCAAGGGGCAAAATTCTCAAGAGGAGCAAGTGGAGCCCAGACCAAATCCAAAGATGTGAGGCCAATGATAAAGAGCTATAGAGCAAATTGGCCAAGATTCATGAGATCCCCACCACTGTACCAATCCAAGAAAAATCCAAAGAGGGTGACTCATTGGAGCAAGACCAAGAGGAGGAGAATTCCGAAGGTGAGAGATGCTCATCTTCCGAAGAAGAAGTCCAAGAAGCTTCATCTTCAAAGGAATGCAATGAAGAGGGCAAGGAGAGGGCATACTCCTTGTTCCATACACAAGACGAAGATGAAGAAGCCTCCACCTCTAGGATTGATGGGGAGTGTAGATCATTGACACCGGAGCAAGAAGAAGCCTCCACATCCGGGTCAAGAGAAGAAGAGGATGAAGAAGCTTCTGTAACACCCCGCCCTCCTCACTACTGGACTGTGAGGGCGGAGCGCTACTGGACTACTAACTTTACTTAACTATCCTTGTTCACATGTTGATAGAAATTCCTAAAACTCTCGGAGAACTCAAAACATACAGTTAACTAGCAGCGGAAGACTAAATGACTCATCTAATACATTCTTAATAAATGACAATCTTAATAAATTCTTATGCTAGGTCCCAAGGCTTCTATAGTCCAGGCATCACACATCCATCCGCACCTCCTTGTCGCCTTCCTTTGCTATAACTTTTTCTTTCCTTTATCTGCAGTAAGAGGAAAATGCATCTATAAGCAAAATTACTTAGTAAGCGCTATCTAACTCACAAAACTCGAGTATGCATGTAAGCTAAAAGAAATCTAGAAACTAAATACTCATCTAATAGCAAACGAAACATAGCATACTGAAATACTAAACATGAAAGCAAATCTAAACAACATGTCAGTATATAAGAAAGCTAAACTTGCTGAATTTTAAACTTATGTGAAGCTTATTTCTTTTGTTTGAAAACTTATACTTTAATACTTCAAAATAATAATCAACTTTCTTCTTGGGCCCAGGCGTAGTACCATCTTATGCGCGTTCCCTAATAGGTTGGGGTAGCGAGCCACCAATCCTAAAAGAGCAGACCTCGGTCTACCAGGGCCAAGACCTCAGAATTGGACACCTGGATTTGTTTAACGACAACCTCGAAAGTCGGGTACTAGCCTCTTAAATAAAGTAAAATACTTGTTATCTTTTATTACTTCTAATATATAATGCCTCAGCATTTTCTTTAAGCACCTTGTGTGCCAAAATCCCTAAAGTCTTGACTTTGGGATCTACTTAAGGCCTTGGCCTTTTTCTTTCTTTTCTTTATCTTTCTTATACTTGTTAATACCTTTAATAAAATAATGATTCTTTAAAAACTGAAATGTTTAAACAAATTCTAACTTTGAAATGCATAAACAAAAATCTACATACTATGCTAATCAAAATTCTGCATACTATTCTAATCAAGATTTTGCATTCTATGCTACACTATTTCTACATACTATGCAAACATAAAATCTGCACTATAATCTTAATTAAAATATGCAATATAAGCTCTACATAAAAATCTACATTATAAGCTTAATTAAAATCTGCACTATAGGCTTAATTAAAAATCTGCACTATAAGCGCTTCTTATGCTTCGAATTCAAGAACAAAGGTCCGAAACTACTCCTACTGCAGGTGAGAATCACTTACCTTGCTTCTTGGACTCACAACCGAACAAAAAGGGCTTCTAGGACCTTAGACGTCCGCCGAAGATGATGCCCTAACTCCCTTTCGTTTTCTGCCCGAGCTCCGCCATCGTACGCAGAAGAGAAGGAGAGAATGGTTTAAGTCATGAGAAAACAGAGCATCAACTTATCCCTTTTTATAACTTAATATTTCTGTTAACTCCTTAAATAAATTCACTATCTTTTCTAAACAGACAAATCTAACATCAACTTATCCCTTTTATAATCCAATATTCTGTTAATTATTTTAAATAAATTCGCTACTTTTTCTAAACAAACAAATCCAACATCAACTTATCCCTTTTATAATATTCTGTTAACTATCTTAAATAAATTCGCTACCTTTTCTAAACAAACAAATCCAAGATCATCTTATCCCTTTTATAATATTCTGTTAACTATCTTAAATAAATTCGCTACCTTTTCTAAACAGAAAAATCTGTTTTCCCACCTGTTCAGCTGGGTTTTGACCGAGTCAAAGGTCGTGGGTTCAATTCTCGGCTTGGACATTTTTTTGTCGAAACTTCCTTCATTTAGTAAAAATACCAAACGACCTCCAAAAATTACATAAAAATACTCTAAAAATCCCTAGAATATTTCTATATCATTTTTAAATATTTTTAAATTACTTTTAGGACTCTAATTGAGGAAATTTGGGGTGTTACAATTCTCCCTACCTTATAAAAAGTTCGTCCTCGAACTTAGAATAATTTTGAACATCTCTGTCTCATACTGTCCTCACGCTCCTAAGTAACTTCCTCGTGCTTCTGGTTCTAAATGACTTTCTCTAATGGTACTCTTTGTTCCTTAGTCTCTTAACTTCTCGGTCCTCTATAATTCATATCGCATCGTACCCATTAGAGGTCCTTGGAAGGCCTGATATCTTCTCTATCATTTCTAAACATACTTATGTATATGAATATAAGAGAGACAAAACTTCTATCTTACTAAAGCGCATTTAAGCAATTACTCCATACTGCAAATAATAAAGAAAGCATAAAAGGAAAACTTAAATACTTTCTTACTTGAAGACGGCAAGGTTGGTGCTGATGTGTGATGCTGGAGGATAGGAACTGCTCTGATACCAACTGTAACACCCCGCCCTCCTCACTACTGGACTGTGAGGGCGGAGCGCTACTGGACTACTAACTTTACTTAACTATCCTTGTTCACATGTTGATAGAAATTCCTAAAACTCTCGGAGAACTCAAAACATACAGTTAACTAGCAGCGGAAGACTAAATGACTCATCTAATACATTCTTAATAAATGACAATCTTAATAAATTCTTATGCTAGGTCCCAAGGCTTTTATAGTCCAGGCATCACACATCCATCCGCACCTCCTTGTCGCCTTCCTTTGCTATAACTTTTTCTTTCCTTTATCTGCAGTAAGAGGAAAATGCATCTATAAGCAAAATTACTTAGTAAGCGCTATCTAACTCACAAAACTCGAGTATGCATGTAAGCTAAAAGAAATCTAGAAACTAAATACTCATCTAATAGCAAACGAAACATAGCATACTGAAATACTAAACATGAAAGCAAATCTAAATAACATGTCAGTATATAAGAAAGCTAAACTTGCTGAATTTTAAACTTATGTGAAGCTTATTTCTTTTGTTTGAAAACTTATTGTAACACCCCAAATTTCATGATTTGGAGTCCTAAAAGACCTTATTAAAATCTAGAAATGTTTTAGAAAAATTCTAGAGATTTTTAGAAATTTTTAGAGTATTTTTATGCAATTTTTGGAGGTCGTTTGATATTTTACCAAAAGAAAGAAGTTTTAAAAAAAGAAAATGTCCAAGCCGAGGCTTGAACCGGCAACCTCTGATCCGAGCAAAACCCAGCTAACCAACTGGGCTAGCAGTTATTATTTGATCTAATAAAGGAAAAATTTTATTTAAGTAATAGAAGTTAATAGTGAGAAATAATAGGGAGAAAATAAGTTGCAACCAGGATTCGAACCAACGAACTGCGCCTTAAGCCGAACGCGGCCAACCAACTGATCCAGCGATCATTTCTTATTAAAGAAGGAGAAGAATTCCATTTAAGTAGTAGTTAGGAACAGTAAAATAAATTGGAAATAAAAGTGCGCGGCTGAGGAATCGAAGCCCAGATCTTTGACTTGGTTAAAATCTGGCTAACCAAGTGTGCTGCGGGCGGTTTTGTTTAAGAATAGATAGAAAATTTATTTAAAGAAGTTAACAGAATATTAAGGTTATAAGAGGAGAACTTAGGGCTTGATTATTTCCCCATGACCTAGCTTTTCCCTTCGCCTTCCTCGCGTGCGACGGCGACGATTCTGCCCGAGCGAAGACAAAACGCAGCTGGAAGTTAGCATCTCTCCGGTGGCCGGCCAAAGGGATTCCGCGAGTTCTTCTCGGATTTGAGCTTCCCTCGTCAAGAGGGAACTGTTAGCACGAAGAAGGGCCGGAGATCTCAAGCCTTCCGAACCCTAGAACCTTCCTTTCCTCTCGGTTTGAATCCAAGAATGCAAGGTAAGTCGCTTACTCACCTGCAGTAGGATAGCTTCGGATTTCTATTTCCTTTGTGTTCCGAATGTGTTCTGTGAAGAAGGTTAGATTAGGGTTGCTGCCGTGACCTTCAAAGGAAGAATAGATTGTGTTCTTATCTAAATCTTTTGTGTCCTTAAGTTATCTAAAATAGTTTAAGGATTCATGTTTCCTTCAGTCTTTAGTTTTCTGCCGAGAATATTAGAGAAGAGAAACGGATTATATCGTTTCGAATTATAGATTTGGTTTCGGTTTCGATAATGAATGTGGTTTCCTTGTGTTTTTCTTGGTATGTCGTGGGAAAGGATTGAACTTCGAAGTTCTATCGTGAGTTGAGGTTTCAGTGATGTTCTAATTGTTCTTGCTCGTGCTTAATCCATCGCATGCTTTCTGTTTTGGGTTCTGCACCGGATTGGAGATTGAATTTGTTGCTGCCCTGTTTCTTCGGGTTGTTTGAGTTTCTAGATAGAAGTTTGATTGTGTTCTGCGATTTGGATATGTTAAGGATCCGGTTTCCAGCATGCTATGTTTTGTTCTATGAGTTTCTTTGTGGTATTCCTTCAATTGGATTCTTCCCAGTTGTCTTTTGATTCGGCCGGAGGTTTCACAGTCGCTCTTGTTTGTGCTTACTGCTATGAACAAAGAACAGTTATATGTTTGAAAGATCTCAGAATTAAATTTCTTTGCTATTGTGTAATTTTGATTCAATTGTTAGATTGAGGAAATGAATGAATTGATTAGGTTGTGCATGTTGTTTTATTCAAAGTAGTAGAAACCCACCCCACTGTATTACCATGCAAATCAACTATGAAGGCCTACATTTTTGTAAACTAAAGTGTACCTTACCTTCTATAAATGGTATATTTAAGAGCAGTAAGTGTCCTTTGTTTTCTTGCTTGGGATTTTTCTATACAGCATTGGGATGGCTAGAGGTTTAAGAGTAGCTAGCGTGCTTATGATTTGGTGTTCCAGTTTTGACTAAGTTGTAACAGGCTTAAAGATTATGATTTCCTTATAAAATTATAGCTGTGAATAAGTTTTATATTGGTATTGTTTTAGTTTTCCAGTAAGCTTAATTTGATTTGTGCATGGAGAGCTTATAGTGCAGATTTCTTAGAGCTTAAAATACAGATTGTATGTGCAGATTTCTTTTTGTATTCTATGCATGATTATGTGTTACATAGTTAGTTTCATTCATAGATGCATAAGAAAGATAAAGAAAAGTATAAGAAAGATAAAGAAAAGAAAGAAAAGGCCGAGGCCTTAAGTAGATCCCAAAGTCAAGACTTTAGGGATTTTGGCGCACAAGGTGCCTATTAAAATGCCGAGGCATTCAAAGAAGAAGTAATTAAGATTATAAGTATTTTACTTTTAAGAAGAGGCTAGTACCCGACTTCCGAGGTTGTCGTTAAACAAATCCAGGTGTCCAATTCCGAGGTCTTGGCCCTGGTAGACCGAGGTCTGCTCTTTTAGGATTGGTGGCTCGCTACCCCAACCTATCAGGGAACGCGCATAAGATGGTACTATGCCTGGGCCCAAGAAAAAGTTGATTACTATTTTGAAGTATTATAAGTATAAGCTTTTGAACTAATAAAACAATGTGTTTACAAAAGTTTACAAGTATTAAAGAATAAGTTTTAAATAAGTAAAATAAAAGAATAAGTTATTAAGTAAGTTTAATAAGAATCAGAAAGTGTTTATAATTCAGTAAGTTAAATCTTTATGCTAGCATGATAGTATAGACTTGTCTTACATGTTTAGCCTTTCAGTATGTTCTTTACTATTAGGAGAGCATGAGTTAGCTTACTGTTATTTGCTATTTATGAGCATGAGTAGCTTTGCATGTTTCTATTTATATACATGCATATCGAGTTTTTGTGAGTTAGATAGCGCTTACTAAGTAAATTTTGCTTATAGACTACACTTCCTCTTACTGCAGATATAGGAAAGGAAAAGATATAGAAAGGAAGGCGACAAGGAGGTGTTCGAGGGATGTGTGATGCCAGGACTATGGAAGCCTTGGGACTTAGTTTAAGAATTTATTAAGAATGTATTAGATGAGTCATTTAGTCTTCCGCTGTTAGTTAACTGTATGTTTTTATTTTGTTTTCGCTATTTATTACTTGCATGCTTTGATTTCATTAAACTGCGTGGTGATGTTATTCCTTTTGGTTGTGAAAATATATGTTCCAGCCGCCTGTGGCTGAGTATAGTTTGTTTGTATTGTTGATAAGGTCACCGGTACAGGGGAGACTCTGTCGAAATTTTTCGGTAGGGTTTCCATGTGATTTTTAATCATACCGGTTAAGTAGAGTTAGTAGTAAGTAACGGTCATCCTTAGAGAGTAGTAGTAGTAAGAAGGGTGGTCGTTACAGTTGGTATCAGAGCAGTTCTCATTCTCCAGCATCACACATCAGCACCGTCCTTGCCGTCTTCAAGTAAGAAAGTATTTAATTTTCTTTTATGCTTTCTTTATTATTTGCAGTATAGAGTATCTGCTTATATGTGCTTAGGAAAGAAGATATACACTACTGGACTGCGAGGGCGGAGCGCTACTGGACTACTAACTTTACTTAACTATCCTTGTTCACATGTTGATAGAAATTCCTAAAACTCTCGGAGAACTCAAAACATACAGTTAACTAGCAGCGGAAGACTAAATGACTCATCTAATACATTCTTAATAAATGACAATCTTAATAAATTCTTATGCTAGGTCCCAAGGCTTCTATAGTCCAAGCATCACACATCCATCCGCACCTCCTTGTCGCCTTCCTTTGCTATAACTTTTTCTTTCCTTTATCTGCAGTAAGAGGAAAATGCATCTATAAGCAAAATTACTTAGTAAGCGCTATCTAACTCACAAAACTCGAGTATGCATGTAAGCTAAAAGAAATCTAGAAACTAAATACTCATCTAATAGCAAACGAAACATAGCATACTGAAATACTAAACATGAAAGCAAATCTAAACAACATGTCAGTATATAAGAAAGCTAAACTTGCTGAATTTTAAACTTATGTGAAGCTTATTTCTTTTGTTTGAAAACTTATACTTTAATACTTCAAAATAATAATCAACTTTCTTCTTGGGCCCAGGCATAGTACCATCTTATGCGCGTTCCCTAATAGGTTGGGGTAGCGAGCCACCAATCCTAAAAGAGCAGACCTCGGTCTACCAGGGCCAAGACCTCGGAATTGGACACCTGGATTTGTTTAACGACAACCTCGGAAGTCGGGTACTAGCCTCTTAAATAAAGTAAAATACTTATTATCTTTTATTACTTCTAATATATAATGCCTCAGCATTTTCTTTAAGCACCTTGTGTGCCAAAATCCCTAAAGTCTTGACTTTGGGATCTACTTAAGGCCTTGGCCTTTTTCTTTCTTTTCTTTATCTTTCTTATACTTGTTAATACCTTTAATAAAAGAATGATTCTTTAAAAACTGAAATGTTTAAACAAATTCTAACTTTGAAATGCATAAACAAAAATCTACATACTATGTTAATCAAAATTCTGCATACTATTCTAATCAAGATTTTGCATTCTATGCTACACTATTTCTACATACTATGCAAACATAAAATCTGCACTATAATCTTAATTAAAATCTGTAATATAAGCTCTACATAAAAATCTACATTATAAGCTTAATTAAAATCTGCACTATAGGCTTAATTAAAAATCTACACTATAAGCACTTCTTATGCTTCGAATTCAAGAAGAACAAAGGTCCGAAACTACTCCTACTGCAGGTGAGAATCACTTACCTTGCTTCTTGGACTCACAACAGAACAAAAAGGGCTTCTAGGACCTTAGACGTCCGCCGAAGATGATGCCCTAACTCCCTTTCGTTTTCTGCCCGAGCTCCGCCATCGTACGCAGAAGAGAAGGAGAGAATGGTTTAAGTCATGGGAAAACAGAGCATCAACTTATCCCTTTTTATAACTTAATATTTCTGTTAACTCCTTAAATAAATTCGCTATCTTTTCTAAACAGACAAATCCAACATCAACTTATCCCTTTTATAATCCAATATTCTGTTAATTATTTTAAATAAATTCGCTACTTTTTCTAAACAAACAAATCCAACATCAACTTATCCCTTTTATAATATTCTGTTAACTATCTTAAATAAATTCGCTACCTTTTCTAAACAAACAAATCCAAGATCATCTTATCCCTTTTATAATATTCTGTTAACTATCTTAAATAAATTCGCTACCTTTTCTAAACAGAAAAATCTGTTTTCCCACCTGTTCAGCTGGGTTTTGACCGAGTCAAAGGTCGTGGGTTCAATTCTCGGCTTGGACATTTTTTTGTCGAAACTTCCTTCATTTAGTAAAAATACCAAACGACCTCCAAAAATTACATAAAAATACTCTAAAAATCCCTAGAATATTTCTATATCATTTTTAAATATTTTTAAATTACTTTTAGGACTCTAATTGAGGAAATTTGGGGTGTTACAGCTTCCACCTCCACAAGTCAAGCTAAATCAAATGGAGGATCAAGTGCCATCCCTACACATGAAGGTATAAATGTTCAAATTAACAATGAAAATCATATTATATGTTTTTGAGTGTAGGGAACATGGGCACTACAAGAGTAAGTGCCCCGAATTGGCCAAGAAAAAGAGTCAAGTGGCACCAAAGGGTAAGGAGAAGCCCAAAGAGACCGCTCCCTCAACAAAGAAGAGCAAGGAGTACATTGTGTGCTTTTTGTACAACCAAAAGGGACATTATAGAAGTCAATGTCCCAAGGGGAAGAAAGCGGTCAAGGCTAAAGAAGGAAGCACAAATCAAGGGGGAGCCTCCAAGGTAAAACGAAAAGTATCATTTATTGAGCCTACCCCTTTAAATAATGGTAAAAAGCATGCTAGTTCTAATTTACATCATTTTAATGCTATTTACCATAAAAATAGGAAGCATGATGTCATTCAAGAAAAACACATGACTCTTCATGCTAAAACTACCACACCTAGGGTTAGGAAGGTAGATGAGAATTTAGGCAATAACTCTAAGGATTTTAGTTATAAGCCTAGAAATAGAAATGCTCATGGACTTAATGAAAAATCAAAAACTAAGGATTTATGGGAAGAAAATCAAGTCTTGAGGTCAAGACTTGATAAAATGGAAAAGACCCTAAAAAGGATGGAAAATATCCTAAAAGGGAAAAATGAGCAAAACCTAGGTTTAGGACAACAAAAGTCATCCAATGGCCATAGAGGTTTGGGATACAAACTTAAGGCTAAGAAGGATGTAATTTCTTACCATAGAGTTCCATATAGCTATGGAACCGAGTCTAGGTCTAAAGGTCAAGTCAAAAGTACAAGGGAAGTTATCCCTAGGAGTATTTTTGCAACTAAGGTGACTAAGACTTCTAAGAAGTCTAACAAAATCACTAAAAAGGTTACAAGGGAAGAAATCCCTAGGGTTGACCTAGAAAAGGTGACCAAGGCTTCTAAGAAGCCAAACAAAGTCACTAGGAAAGTATCTAGGGAGGTTATCCCTAGCGAGTACCTAGAGCATCCAAGGAGCACCAATAGGCTTTGGGTTCCTAAGAGCATTTTCTCTACCCCATAGATGGGTTAGAGAGTGTCAACTCAAGTTGAAAGGGTAGTTAACCTAATCATGATGAAGTTGACACTCAAGGAGCATTTTCAAGGTTATTAATTAACCTTTGAAAATGATAAGGGGTATATGTTTACTCTAGGGAAGAGTAAAATGTGTCACATTTTGAGAAATTGGATGATATTCTAAGTAACACAAATAGGGAAAATCAAAAGAACTACCAAGTTGGGATTTTGGTATGTTCTTAGGAAATTAAAGGCAATTTATGCCTTAACTTAAATTGGTTACTCTTTGAGAGAGTAATTTGTGTCAAATTTTGAGGAATATGCTTAAATTGAATTGACACAATGTAGGAAAGTGCAAAGAAAATGTCAAAATTGGGGTTGACATTTTCTTGATGAAATTGGGCAATCTAGGATTTAGCTAAGGTTTTAGAATACTTAGATAGGTAATCTAGGTATATTTCATTAATGCTAAAACTTGCCATGCTTTGTTTGCCCATCATATGTCATGACATCATGTTTATTTTTGACATTCATACCTTATTATGAAAAATACAAAAATATCATGTCATGTCATACATACATCATATAGTTATAGGAAATTTTCTTTTGAAAATTATCTCTTTTTGATGCATGCCATAACATATCATGCATTATTTCAATTCCTTGCAACTTAAGGACAAATGACATTTATTAACAAATCACATCCTTGGTGGATGTTCATAACCTCAAAATGCCTAGGTAGATATGCATGAACCCTATATTAGGGTAAAACCAAAAGTTTACATCTCACAAAGAACTATAAGGTGGCTTGTATATGTTTTTATACACATTAGATGCAAGTGAGATGTTAGGATGATGAACAAAACTCAAGATGTAATTTAGTGCATTTTTTTGAGTTTTAGGTTCATCAAAACACATAGTTATGTGTTTTCCAATCATTGGGAAAGATAATGTACAAGTCATGTGCATTGAGCCCAAGGAACATGGTTGGATATTGGTTTTGAAAATCATTTTAAAATACTTTTGGAAAACCTTGGTGAAGGCTATCTTTTGATAGTAATCATCATTGAATAGTTGAGTACAAACTTGAAGAAAACACTAAAGTGTTTACAAGTTTTCAAGTTTGTGTCAATTTTTGAAAATATGAAGTATTTTTTTAGAAAACTATTTTTCCATGATACTATATGCCCTAAATAATGTCTACAATGATTTTTATGATTTTTGAAATTTTGTAGATTTTTCTAGGGGTTTCTGAAATTGACTGAAATGGAATTTCAGCTTTTTCAGAGCTTCAATCGATCACCCGATCGATTGAAGGGTCTCAATCGATCGGGCGATCGATTGAGAGCAAGCTTCTCGCGAACAGAAGCTTCCTGGATCGATCCACTGATCGATCCAGCCCTCCTGAATCGATCAGTGGATCGATTCAAGCAGGTTCAATCGATTGGGACCCAACTCCAATCAATTGGGAATGCTGATTTTTGCTGGGAAAGCCTGATTTCAGCATTTTAGACCATGTTTTAGTCTATGTAACCATTCCTTACCCCTCAAAACATATTTTTATACACCTAAGGGGGAGTTTTCATGATGAGAACAAGGATGGATTGGTTAATGAAGACTAAGTCGAAGTTTAGGTTGAGGTTGTTTCATTATTGAATTTATGAACCTCAAAACTTCTAATTTGAGTTTCCTAAAGGTTTAGGGATCCCAAGTCATTGTTGGTGCAATGACAGAAGTTTCGTGCATGTCTTTAGGGGGAGTTACTTTTTAAGGACATGAAATATATTTTTCATATACCTTGGAAGGTGGTTAACCTTCTTTCACGAAAATGCTCAAGGTTGGGTTTTTGAATATAATGGAGAGTGGATATCTTCATTATTCAGGTGGTGTATGCTCACGGATGAGCGTTGAGAATAATGAAGGGTATGAGACCTTCGTTATTGTGTTGTGAACAACAAGTGAAGTTGTAAACAACGTTGGGTAACTCTTCAGGGGGAGAGTTTTTGATGTGTGCCAATAAGGGGGAGAATGTGTGGTTAAGTTAGGCCTTCATTACCTAAGAGGGAGTTGCCCTCTAGAAAAGGAGGAGAATAAAGGAAACCATCATTCTCATATTGGCATGAAGAAAGTTCAGGCTATGGGATTAGCCTAACTTACAAGTGGTATTGTCAAATATCAAAAAGGGGGAGATTGTTGGTGCAATATTCCTCAGGTCAAGGTTTACCTGGTTGACTGAGCTTGAATTGGATCAAGCTCGAGTCTTGATGTTTGAGTTTCAATATTTGACAATACATAAAGACAAGACATGGAGATTGCAGGTGCAATTGTTCATGTGGTGAGATTGTGAAGGAGAGTCAAGTAGACTGGATACTTGACTGGAAAATCCTGGTGAGTGAAGCCAGGTGAAAGTCCTAACTGGGAGGTTAGGCAGAAGGAAAATCCTAGTGAATGAAGCTAGGTAAAAGTCCTGGTGAGTGAAGCCAGGCAGAAGGAAAATCCTGGTGAGTGAAGCCAGGTGAAAGACCTAGTGAGTGAAGCTAGACGGATGGAAAGTCCTGGTGAGTGAAGCCAGACAAATGAGAAGTCCTAGTGAGTGAAGCTAGGCAGAAAGAAATCCTAGTGAGTAAAGTTAGGTGAAAGTCCTGGTGAGTGAAGCTAGTCAAATGACAAGTCCTAGTGAGTGAAGCTAGACAGAAAGAAATCCTAGTGAGTGAAGCTAGGAAAAAGTCCTGGTGAGTGAAATCAGACACATAAAATCCAGATGGATCAAGTTTGATTAGACATCTGGTGTTGGGAAGTCCAAGTAGGTCAAAGCGATTAATCAGATACTTGGCACAGGAAATCCAGGTGGATCAAGGTTGATCGTGTTGGTTGCTCTCGGAAAACCTAGAGGTTCCACTGTACAAAAATTTTGTACAAAGGTCTGAACCCTTTCCTAGCTACCATGTGTTCTTTTAAATTAAATTTTGGATCGCCTGCGGAACTTAACACGTTTGATCCAAAACTTAATCTATTCGTTCTTTTAGGTTTTGACTTGGGTCTCTTGCGGAACTTAACACGTTCGACCCAAATCACCTTAAGTTATTAATTCCATTAAATATTAATTTCCATAATCGGTTCCCAGTACTGACGTGGCGAGGCACATGACCTTCTTGGATATGGGAGCAACCACCACCGACTAGACAAAACCTTTTATAGAAAGCTAATATTTAATTTCCTAAAATAACTTTAGGTTAACCGAAAAGAACAATCAAATCACAAGGAAAAGAAAAAACAAAAGAACACAACATCGAAAAACATATTCGAAATTCTAGAATCGTAAGCCTCTTGTATTTGGTATTATTTCCAAAAATAACTAGTATGATGCGGAAAGAAAAATTACTAGTTATACCTTTTAGAAAGACCTCTTGATCTTCTACCATATTCCTCTTCTAGCCTCGGACGTTGTGTGGGCAACGATCTTTCGAGATGAGAAACCACCAACCACCTTCTTCTCCTCCTAGCTAGGTTCGGCCACAAAAAGCTTAACCAAGGATGAAGAACAAAATACCAACCAAGCTCCAAGAGATGATAGCTTTCTCTCCTTCTTCTTCTTCTTCTTCTCCAAGTAGTATCCGGCCGCCACAAGAGCTCCAAGCCTTTGAGAGTTTCAGCCACCACAAAGAGGGAGAGAGGAAGAGGATGGCCGGTCACTCCAAGGAATAAAAGAGGGAGAGAAATAATAGAGGTTGTTTCATGAAGGCACCCTCACCCCTTCTTTTATATTCCTTGGCCTAGGCAAATTAGGAAATTTAATTACAATAAAATTTCCTCAATTTCCTTGACATGATTTAATTGAGAAAAATAAAATAAAATTTCCCCAATTGAAATCTTATGGCCGGCCACATTAATGAAATCAAATTGGACAAGTTTCAATCAACAATTAAAACTTCCTAATTTGTTTCCGAAAATTTTAAAAAATAAAATCTCTTCATGGTTGATAAAAAGGAAATTTCTATAATTTTAATTTTACAACATGTGAATAATTTTTAAAGAGAAAATAAAATATCTCACCAATCTACAAATAAGGAAAGAGATCTAATCTCTTTCTTTAATCTTTTGTAGATCTTTTACAAGAGAGATATTTTAATTTTAATTCTCTTTAATTATTTCTCCCACATAATAAAAATTAAAATTAAAATCCCTTTTTAAATTAATTTGGCCGGCCCCCACTAGCTTGGGTTCAAGCTAGGGCCGGCCACCCAATTTTATACCTAGGTCGGCCCTAGCTTGGTTCCCAAGCTAGCTTGGCCGGCCCCCTATTGGTGGGTATAGAAGGTGGGTATAGGTGAGTATAGTACTCTATAAATAAGAGGCTACGATAGGGACCAAGAGGAGGAATTAGTTTTGGTCTCCCGATAAAATTAAGCATCCCGTGTTCGCCTCGAACACACAACTTAATTTTATCAATAATAATTCATTCCACTAGAGAACTATTATTGAACTACCGCACCAATCCCAAATTACATTTTTGGGCTCCTTCTTATTATGAGTGTGTTAGTCTCCCTGTGTTTAAGATATCGAATGCCCACTAATTAAGTGAGTTACTGACAACTCATTTAATTAATATCTTAGTCCAAGAGTAGTACCACTCAACCTTATCGTCATGTCGGACTAAGTCCACCTGCAGGGTTTAACATGACAATCCTTATGAGCTCCTCTTGGGGACATTATCAACCTAGTATCTCTAGGACACAGTTTCCTTCTATAATCAACAACACACACTATAAGTGATATCATTTCCCAACTTATCAGGCTTATTGATTCATCGAACTAAATCTCACCCATTGATAAATTAAAGAAATAAATATCAAATATATGTGCTTGTTATTATATCAGGATTAAGAGCACACACTTCCATAATAACTGAGGTCTTTGTTTCTTTATAAAATCAGTATAAAAGAAACGACCTCAAATGTTCCTACTTAATACACTCTAAGTGTACTAGTGTAATTATACAGTCAAGATAAACTGATACCTAATTACACTACGACCTTCTAATGGTTTGTTCCTTTCCATTTTGGTCGTGAGCTACTGTTTATAATTTATAAGGTACTGATAACATCATCTTCTGCATGTGACACCACATACTATGTTATCTACAGTATAAATTAATTGAACAACTACAACTAAATGTAGACAATTTGACCAAATGTGATTCTTTATTCATAATGAATGTTTACAAAGCTTAGGCTTTCAGTATACACTCCAACAATCTCCCACTTATACTAAAAGACTAAGCTGCCATATCTGCTGCCATACATCTGATTCTCAACCCTTCAACATGCCCATCAAAAGCTCTTGCCTTAAGGACCTTAGTGAAAGGATCTATAGGTCATTACCTGATGCAATCTAGGCGGCAACAACTTCTCCTCGTTTATACGATTTCTCGTATTGGGTGGTACTTGCGCTCTATTGTGTTTACTTGCCTTATAGACTTATGGTTTCTTTGAGTTTGCTACTGCACCAACATTATTAGAATAAATTGTAATAATCTTTGGACAAACCAGAAATCATATCTAAGTTTATCTTGAGGTTATTGAGTCATTCAGCTTTTATGGCTACCTCAGAGACTTACCATATACTAAGCTTCTATGGTGGAGTCCAGAAAAACACCTATGCTTATCACTTTTCCATAGTTATGACTTTACCTCCTAAAGTAAACACAAAACACCGAGGTTGACTTATTATTGTCCTTATCCGATTGGAAGTCAAAATCCGTGTAACCCACAGGGACCAAATTAACTGCCTTGTAAGCTAGCATATAATCTCTAGCCCCTCTAAGGTACTTTAATATATGCTTTACTGCAATCCAATGTCCTTGTCTAGGGTTACTTTGATATCTGCTAACTATGCCCTTGGCAAAACAGATTTCTGATCTCGTGCATAGCATACATTAGGTTGTCTAACTGCCGAAGCATAAAGAACTGCCTACATGTTCTCAATCTCCTTTGATGTCATCGGAGACATCTCTTTAGATAAAGATACTCCATGCTTAAAAGGTAAGAAACCTGTCGAGGAATTTTGCATGCTTAAAACGAGCAAGGATTTTCTGATGTATCAAGCTTGGGATAAGTAAAATATATTTTTTCTTTCGATCCCTTATTACTTTGATCTCAAAAATATATACATTCTCCCAAGTCCTTAATATCGAATTATTTGGACAATTATACCCTAACTTCTGACAACATTTTGATATTGTTTCCAACTACCAAAAATGTTATCTACGTATGGTACAAGAAATACCACCATGTTTCCATCACACCTTTTGTATACACAAAACTTATCTGTTTACTCAATAAATCCATAGGTCTGGATTACTTTGATAAACCGGATGTTCCAAGACCTTGAAGCTTTGCCTCAGTCCATAGACTGTTTGAGCCTGCACACAAGATGCTCTTAGCCCTTTGCAATGAACCCTTCTGGTTGCTTTATATGGATGCTTTCATCAAGACTTCCATTAAGGAATGCTGTCTTGACATCCACTTGCCAAATAGATAAAAGAATCCGAATAGACTTAAGCATGACTACCAGTGAAAAAGTTTCCTTTTTCATCAAGCCTTGCTTTGAAAGTTACTACCTTCCTTTCTATCCCTCTTTTCCTATTATTGACCTTTTTACACCCAAAGGCTTTTACACCATTTGGTGGTTCTACAAGCTTCCAGATTTTATTAGAATACATATATTCTAATTCTATTATTCATTACTCTTTGCCAAGATGCTTGCATCTTTATCTTGGAGTACTTTATCATATGACCGGAGATCAGGTTCATGTCCTCCAGGGATCGAATCCAAAACCTCTCCCAAAACATGAACCTATTTAGGTTGCCTAACAACCCTCCCACTACGACAAGGTACTTTCTGCAATTGTGTATTATTTGTGATACGTGTTGCAGTTTTCTTGTGGTATCTCATCTTGTACAGTTGGTACTAGGTTAGACATGTCCTTTATTATTTCCTTAAGAACAAATTTACTTATGAGCACGTGGTTCATTATATAGTCCTTTTCTAAAAATCAGTCATTGATGCTAACAATGACCTTCTGATTTTTAAGACTATAAACCTACTTTTGTTTATCTAGGATAACTTACAAACAAGTGAACTCCTATCCAACTTATCATTGTCTCTCTATAACATATGTGCTGGATTTCCTGAATCCGAATAGGTTTTCACCTATTCAGCAATTCTATATGAGTAGAGAGTTCTAACTTGGAAGGTACTATGTTCACTTTCGTTTTCAGAGTTTATCCTTAAAACAAATTTGGTAATTTTCTGAATAACTCATCATCTATCTAATTATTCCATAAGAGTCCTTTACCTTCTTTCTACTACACCATTCTGTTGGGGTGTACCAGATGCAGTTAGTTGGGATTGAAATCCAACTACTGATAAGTGACTCCTAAAATCTCTCAAGAGGTACTTGCCACTACGATATTCCATAGTGACTTTTTACTTTAACATTTCTCCGCATCAACCTTGTACTCTTTGAACTAATCAAAGTACTTAGTCTTGCGGTACATTAAGTAAATTTATTTGTATCTTGAATAGTTGTCTATAAAATAGACAAAATATTCAATACTACCTCTTGTCTGGATAGTCATAGGATCGCACAAATCAGAATGAACCGTTTTCAACATATCTTTGACTCCATACCCCTCAGACTTAAAAGCTTCTTGGTTATTTTCATTCCAAGTAAGACTCGCAGGTTGGAAAGATTTCCACTACTAATGAACCCAAAAGTTCATCAGCTACCAATGAATCCTACTCAAGTATAACCTAGCTTTAGATGCCAAAGATATAATTGGTTCATTTCTAAAGGTTGCTTTCTCTTAAAATTAGAAGATGTGTTACTAATTTCCATTTGTTGCATCGTGGGAGTTATTGGATTATAAATTGTCAACCATCATACCAGAATAGATAACTTCCCTATTTTTCTTGATAACAACTTTGTTATCAAAATAGACACAATATCTATAATAGTTTAGAAACTGAAATCAGGTTCTTTCTAAACTTGGTACGTAAAGACAATTACTTAAAATCCATATTTTATTCTTATCAAAAGATAAACATCTCCCACTGCAATACCACTTTTACAGAAGTGCCCATGTGGACGGTGATTTACCTTTCATTTAGTTGTCGGGTTTCCTGGAACCCTGCAATGAATTGCAGACATGATTAATGACATCTTGTATCTACACTCCAGGTTCTGGTAGATAACACCACTAGACATGTTTCAACTAATGAATTAAATACACCTAAATTGTTCTTAGTTCTAAGAAGATCTACCTTAATGTCCAAGTCCTATTTCCAATCATTACAATTGGGACTACTAAGTCTTTTCTATAGTATGACTACTAGGGATTGACAAACATCCTAAGAATCACAAAAATATTTGGTCAAGATCAACTCCTTAAAATCTCCATGAATTTTGTGTATACAAAATCGAAGAGGAGATTTTATTCATTAATTTTATTATCTCGTCAACTTTACTTTATGACGAATAAAATTAATAGTTGATCTGTCTTTGATCAAATATTTGGTCAAAACTCTTTGAATTTAAAATAACATTGATTCCTCAAACAATATTATTTAAATTCACCAACACCTCAAACACCGTGAATTTTGCATGCCACGTTAGTGTGGACGTATACAAATTCATCATTTGTAAAAGGAGGGTTTTACCCATTGACTATCTTGTCAATATAACTTTTTGACAAATAAAATTACCTCAAACACCATGAATCTTGTATGCCACGTTAGTGTGGACGTATACAAATTCAAACATTTGTAAGAGGGGTTTATTAATTCATTATATTGCCAATCTAGTTTTATGACAAATCAATAGTTGGTTTCCCTTTGGTCACACAAGTGATAGTAGTGACTCCGTTGGGGAGGATACTATTAAATGTGTCTAAGTGTATACCATTACTTGACACTAAGTCCATTAATAAGATTATGCCTCTTCCGTTGGGGAAGATCACACGCTCTTAATTAACTTCCTATAGTCATCCAAAATTGGAAATCTATTCTAGTGATCCACAAACAAGCTCATCCGTTATGGAGGAAGGCACTCAGAGCCAACGCGCAAGCTTGTTTGCATCACTTACAAACCAGTAATGGAGACCATGGGATTTACTTAAAAATCCCTCTCCCACTTAGTTATTTATAAATGAGGAATTTTAACTATGCTAGCCTACTAAATATGTAAACTAACATGCACACACAACACAATATAAAAGCAATAAATAGAAAATCTAATTTTCAACTATTATGGCTTTTATCTCTTGTTGTCCTCCGTGTGTTATCATCCCAAGCTGCTGCCATATTTGGCCACTGCCACCGGGTCTAGCTGTCGCATCCATCTTGCTCCTAGTTCCGCTGCGCCTCTGGTCCTTAGAAGGTTCCACGCTTTGCAAGATTCGATCCGCGACATAAATAGAATTTTACATTTTGATCCTTTATTCCTCGAAGGAATATACATGTAAACTAGATCGAACATAAAATAAAATTTACATCCATCGATCCTATATTCCATAAAAGGAATGTACATGTATCTAGATCAAAAATAAAATCCTAATATAACTAAATACAGCTCCTGCTGTATTTTAATACAATCATGCACATACATATAAATGCCCTTGACATGTCCAAGGGTCCAATCACACACATAAAACTATAAGCCATAATAGTTGGATCCTGCATCCACAAAGTTAGCACATCCTACTATTATCCTGCCTAAATTATGTATGACATGTGCATAATTAAACTAATACCAAATACACAGAGGCAAAACCCTAGCTCTGATACCAATTGTTGGTTGCTACTCGGAAAACCTAGAGGTTCCACTGTACAAAAATTTTGTACAAAGGTCTGAACCCTTTCCTAGCTACCATATGTTCTTTTAAATTAAATTTTGGATCGCCTGCGGAACTTAACACGTTTGATCCAAAACTTAATCTATTCGTTCTTTTAGGTTTTGACTTGGGTCTCCTGCGGAACTTAACACGTTCGACCCAAATCACCTTAAGTTATTAATTCCATTAAATATTAATTTCCATAATCGGTTCCCAGTACTGACGTGGCGAGGCACATGGCCTTCTTGGATATGGGAGCAACCACCACCGACTAGACAAAACCTTTTATAGAAAGCTAATATTTAATTTCCTAAAATAACTTTAGGTTAACCGAAAAGAACAATCAAATCACAAGGAAAAGAAAAAACAAAAGAACACAACATCGAAAAACATATTCGAAATTCTAGAATCGTAAGCCTCTTGTATTTGGTATTATTTCCAAAAATAACTAGTATGATGCGGAAAGAAAAATTACTAGTTATACCTTTTAGAAAGACCTCTTGATCTTCTACCGTATTCCTCTTCTAACCTCGGACGTTGTGTGGGTAACGATCTTCCGAGATGAGAAACCACCAACCACCTTCTTCTCCTCCTAGCTAGGTTCGGCCACAAAAAGCTTAACCAAGGATGAAGAACAAAATACCAACCATGCTCCAAGAGATGCTAGCTTTCTCTCCTTCTTCTTCTTCTCCAAGTAGTATCCGGCCGCCACAAGAGCTCCAAGCCTTTGAGAGTTTCGGCCACCACAAAGAGGGAGAGAGGAAGAGGATGGCTGACCACTCCAAGGAATAAAAGAGGGAGAGAAATAATAGAGGTTGTTTCATGAAGGCACCCTCACCCCTTCTTTTATATTCCTTGGCCTAGGCAAATTAGGAAATTTAATTACAATAAAATTTCCTCAATTTCCTTGACATGATTTAATTGAGAAAAATAAAATAAAATTTCCCCAATTGAAATCTTATGGCCGGCCACATTAATGAAATCAAATTGGACAAGTTTCAATCAACAATTAAAACTTCCTAATTTGTTTCCGGAAATTTTAAAAAATAAAATCTCTTCATGGTTGATAAAAAGGAAATTTCTATAATTTTAATTTTACAACATGTGAATAATTTTTAAAGAGAAAATAAAATATCTCACCAATCTACAAATAAGGAAAGAGATCTAATCTCTTTCTTTAATCTTTTGTAGATCTTTTACAAGAGAGATATTTTAATTTTAATTCTCTTTAATTATTTCTTCCACATAATAAAAATTAAAATTAAAATCCCTTTTTAAATTAATTTGGCCGGCCCCCGCTAGCTTGGGTTCAAGCTAGGGCCGACCACCCAATTTTATACCTAGGCCGGCCCTAGCTTGGTTCCCAAGCTAGCTTGGCCGGCCCCCTATTGGTGGGTATAGAAGGTGGGTATAGGTAGGTATAGTACTCTATAAATAAGAGGCTACGATAGGGACCAAGAGGAGGAATTGGTTTTGGTCTCCAGATAAAATTAAGCATCCCGTGTTCGCCCCGAACACACAACTTAATTTTATCAATAATAATTCATTCCACTAGAGAACTATTATTGAACTACAGCACCAATCCCAAATTACATTTTTGGGCTCCTTCTTATTATGAGTGTGTTAGTCTCCCTGTGTTTAAGATATCGAATGTCCACTAATTAAGTGAGTTACTGACAACTCATTTAATTAATATCTTAGTCCAAGAGTAGTACCACTCAACCTTATCGTCATGTCTGACTAAGTCCACCTGCAGGGTTTAACATGACAATCCTTATGAGCTCCTCTTGGGGACATTATCAACCTAGTATCTCTAGGACACAGTTTCCTTCTATAATCAACAACACACACTATAAGTGATACCATTTCCTAACTTATCGGGCTTATTGATTCATCGAACTAAATCTCACCCATTGATAAATTAAAGAAATAAATATCAAATATATGTGCTTGTTATTATATCAGGATTAAGAGCACACACTTCCATAATAACTGAGGTCTTTGTTTTTTTATAAAATCAGTATAAAAGAAACGACCTCAAATGGTCCTACTCAATACACTCTAAGTGTACTAGTGTAATTATACAGTCAAGATAAACTGATACCTAATTATACTACGACCTTCTAATGGTTTGTTCCTTTCCATTTTGGTCGTGAGCTACTGTTTATAATTTATAAGGTACTGATAACATCATCTTCTGCATGTGACACCACAAACTATGTTATCTACAGTATAAATTAATTGAACAACTACAACTAAATGTAGATAATTTGACCAAATGTGATTCTTTATTCATAATGAATGTTTACAAAGCTTAGGCTTTCAGTATACACTCCAACAGATCGGACACCTGGTGGAGACAAGTCCAAGTGGTTCAAGGATGACCGAACACTTGGCACGAGGAGAAAAGTCCAAGTAGGTCAAAGAGATTGACCGGACACTTGATGAGGGGTTTCTAGCAGGTCAAGGGTGACCAGATGCTAGGCATGATGTACCAACAGGTCATGGTTAACTGGATGTTGGTTTAGGGGACTTTGGACTTATTTTTGGGGTAAAAACAAGGGCTGGATCGATTAGCCGATCGATTGGCTCATGCCCAATCGATCGATCGATCAATTGGGAGAGTCCCCGCGACAAGCCTCCTCCCAATCGATCAGTGGATCGATTGGGGAGAAGTGTCGCGCAAACAGAAAGCCTCCCAATCGATCAGCCGATCGATTGGGAGCCTCCGATCGATCAGCCGATCGATTGGGAGCCTCCGATCGATCAGCCGATCGATTGGGAGCCTCTGATCGATCAACCGATCGATTAGGAGGTGAGATTCGCACGATAAGCCCTGGATCGATCAGCCGATCGATCCAGGCATTTCTCGAGAGCACAGAGGCACTCTGGATCAATCGATCGATCGATCCAAAGCCTCGCCGATCGATTGGGAGCAATCCAATCGATCGGGATCCGACCGTTGGCGCAGGATATAGCTGTTGGCGAGCGCTTCTCTCAGTAGAACTTCTACGGCTTCGATTCTCTTCTACACAGCAATTCTCCACAGCCTTCCTCTCCACTCTCATGCCAGTTCTTGAAGGATCTTAGAGGCACGTCCAAGTCAAGAGGCAAGTTACAACAAGAAGAAAAAGCTAGGGTTGGGGTTTTCATTGCATATCTTGTAAGATATTTCTTGTATTTGTTTTCCCTTGATTTCTTCTTGTATTGAGAGTGTTGTAAGGCTTCTCCGCTTTCGGTAGTTACCGAAAAGGAGTGTTTACATAGTGGAGGGTGCGTGAGTGTGTGGATCCTTGGATTAGTCACCTCTTCTTGAGGTGGATACCAAGTAAATCCTAAAGTTAGCGTTGTGTGTGTGTTTCTTTGTAATTTTCACTGCACATCATTGAAGAAACAAGCAACGAAGAGCACGAGGAGCACGACGAGCTATTCACCCCTTCCCCCTTAGCTACATTTCAGTCCTAACAGAACACTCTCTTCTAGTGACTTACTTTACTTACCATGCAGAATAGCTTGACTTCCTTACAGTTCACCAGGTCTTCTCGCCAGTTGTCAGGCCCACAACCCCAACTGGACTTTGGCCAACTATCAGGTCTCGCAAACCCAGTCGGACTTTCTACCAGATATCGAGTTACTCCTTAACCTATCTGGACTTCTACATCAGTTATCAAGTCCTCCAAATCTAGCTGAAAATCATGCACACTTGGTAAAGAGCTTAGATCACAACACATCTAACTTTAATTCATTTGTCATTCATCAAAACTTAGATTTAATTATTTGTGCTAACTATACCAACAATCTCTCCCTTTTTCATGTAATGATTGTAGGATTGTAAAGCGTTAGAGGGGGGGGTGAATACCGCTCGTGGCTAATTTGTTCATTTTGAGTAAATACGCAGTGGAAAACAAAGTTAGATAATGCAAACACCAAGAATTTACTTGGTTCGGAGCATGTGGCGACTCCTACTCCAAGGCCCGCACATGAGAGTACTTTCGATGGACAATCACTATTCAATTGGAAAGATTACAAATAGAGGTTTACAAGTAATTAGAAATTTAAAGAATACCGACAATTTTGTATAAGAAAGTCTTCAATAGAACCATCGTCGGAGGTTTCGAGCGTCGTAGAAGCATTTTCTGAGTAGCTCGAATAAGAGGAAGTCGTTCGTTGTGTTATTCTCAAGATCTTGGTTGAAGCTACTTTTATAGGCTGTTCCGGGCGCTCGGAACCCCTCCGGGCGCTTAGACCAGCTCCGAGTGCTCAGACCAGTTCCAGGCGCCCCGACTCCGGGCGCACGGACCCCTTCCGGGCGCTCGGACTAGCTTTTTTCAGCCCATTATTTTCTGTAAAATAAAGTTAGTCCAGACATAAAATAATATATATAAACTGAAATTTAATAGCCTCTGATTATCCGGTTCTGACTTTGAGTTTTGTCAAAACTCTAGGTCGAACCAACGCCTACTGTTCTCTCTTTGGGGAACGCGTCCTCACCTACTCCTCTCAGGAGAAGTTACCTGTTGCCAGACCAATCCTTCAGACCGACTTAACTTTTGCTCAGCGCCCGAGGCTTCCGGTTTTCATGTTGGACGTCCGCTCCACGACTCGTCCAGACTTCCACTCAGTCCGCAACCATTAGGATTTCAACCTAGAGTCCCCGACTCTAGGATTTTGCCCGAAGCGTTCGACTCGCCAAGACTTTCCGCCTAGGGTTACTGCCCCCTAGAACCTAGGGTTATCACTCCCTAGAGTTTTTCACCTGCCTAACCGCAGCTAGGGCTTTTGCCTAAGATCACTTAGGACTTTCCTACAATCTCATTCAAACTTGTTAGATAACAAGTAATATTAACTTTGAACCCTTTGCCATTATCAAAACCCAGGTTCGATCGTCTGATGTTTCCTGCACCAACAATAACAACCTGGGCTAAATTTAGAAAAAAAATATGTAAACATATATAGAAAAAAATAATTTAAGAGAAATTTAAATGATTTTAATTTTCTATTTTATTCTCTTGATTATTTTAGATTTATTTTTTTAAGATTTTCTTTAATTCTTTTTACTTAAATCTTAACTCTCTCCCTTTGACATTCATAAAAAAATTTACAACTAAGTAAGAGTAAGTATGAACTAGGTAAATAGATTAAGTAAGCAACTTAAATAAATATTTGAAAGAAATAGGTTAATTTGTCAATCAAGGTTTGAAAGGCCATTTTCCAAAATAGATATTTGAAAAAGTATAAAAGCATGTTTTGAAAGCAATTGTTGAAAGCATTTTATAAAAAAAAGAAGTAATTTTAAAGTAATTTTTTCAAATGAGAGACTTTTTAATATTTTTTTCCGAAAATTTACAAGCATTTTGTAGAACATTTTCGAAGAAATAAGGCAAAATGGTCTTTAAAATATTTTCATAATATTTTTCAAATAAAGGTTAACAAAGTTAAAAATTGTGAAAAAGCATTTTGCAAGGCTTATTCAAAGTAATTTTTAAAGCAAAGTTTTTAATAAAATTTTCAAATATATTTAATCATTTTTTTCCAATTATTTTCAAAGTGTTTTCAAAATAATTTTAAAGTCAAGTTTTGAATAAAACTTTCTAATTAACAAAAATGTTCAAATATTTTTTTTTTAAAATATTGCAAGAATTTTATAAAATATTTTTAAGTTTTACATACCCTCCCTTTAATTTGATATTACTTTTTGAAATAATATTTATTTAAAAAATAGTTCTTAAATGTCTAATCTTTAGTTACTAACTATCTATCAGAAGATAGTAGCCTTAACTTAGTTAATTAAGTTAAGTATGTTAATCCAACTAATTTTTTTTACTAAAATAGACTACTTGACTTGATCAATATATATTTGGTATTTAATGCCTAGATTTATTTTGATGTACTGATATAAACATTTTAAGTCCAGGCAAAGACCTAAGCATCTGACACCATTCTATATTTTTGAATACAGAAGCAAGATAATCTAGTTGGCTTGTGAGATGCTGGTTGCCTAACAACTATATGTACATAATTTCTAGGGGAAGTTCTAGGCTAAGTCAATTACAATTTTGAAAAATTAGAAAATTGGGGATTTTCAGAAAATAAGATAAGGACTTTTCCTAGAAGTTGAAAATTGCTTGCAGAAAAAATGAGGTAACAGATTAAGTCCTAGTCTATCATGCACATCCCTAGCCGTCGACGTAAATTGCTAAATTCATATTCTGGGAGTGATTTGGTAAAGATGTTAGCTAGATTTGACTTAGACTCAATGTGGTTGAGTTCAATGTCTCCTTTAACAACATGATCTTTGATAAAATGATGTTTAATTTTGATGTGTTTAGTTCTTGAGTGATGCACTGGATTTTTGGTTAGGTTGATTGAGCTAATGTTATTAATAAATAGTTTTACATTTTTATAGTTTAGGTTAAATATTTTAAAGTGTGCATCATCCATAGTAACTGTACTACACATTCCTCCATGGCTATGTACTCTACTTTAGTGGTAGATAAAGCAATATAGTATTTTTTTTTACTAAATCAGCTGACAAGTAATGATCCAAGAAATTGACATCCACCACTTATATTTTTTTGATTTAATTTACAATCGGAGTAGTCTGAGTCAGAGTAGCCAATGAATTCAAAACTAGTTATTTTAGGGTACCAAATTCCTACATTAAGTGTGCCTTTTAAGTATCTAAAGATTATTTTTACACTGGTGATATGAGATTCCTTAGCACAAGTTTGGTATCTAACACACAAACTAACTATAAATAAAATATCAGGTCGGCTTACAGTTAAGTATAATAGACTACTTATGATACTTCTATAATATTTTAGATCTACTATTTTTTCATCTGGATCACTGTCTAAGGTTATGTTAAGTGGCCATTAGTGTCTTTATTTCTTTAGAATTTTTCATTTCAAACTTTTAAGTAAATTTTTTGTGTATTTTTCTTGATAAATGTAATTTTCTTCATTTGTTTGTTTAACTTGTAAACCTAAAAAATAGGTTAGTTATCTACTAAGCTGATTTCAAATTCTTGTTCTATTAAAGTAATAAATTCTTATAAAAATTCAGAATTTGTTGATTTAAAAATTATATCATTTATATATATTTGAGCTATAAAAATGTCAATTTTAAAATTTTTTACAAATAGAATTGAGTCAACTCAACCTTGATTGAATCGTTTAGAGATTAGGTAAGTGGATAACCGATCATACCAGGCCCTAAGAGCTTGTTTTAGACCATATAGTGCTTTCTTTAGCTTAAAGACATGGTAAGGATAGTCTAACCTTTCAAACCTTGATAATTGACCTACGTAGGCTTCTTTTTTGATTAGCCCATTTAAAAAGATAGACTTTACATCCATTTGGTAAAGTTTAAATCCCTTATGGGTTGCATAACTTAGTAGCATTCTGATAAACTCAAGTCTAGCTATTGGGGCATAGGTTTCATCATATTCAAGTTCCTCTACTTGAGTAAATCTTTTAGCTACTAACCTAGCTTTATTTCTAATGATTTCCCCTTTTCATTTAGTTTATTCATAAAAACCCACTTTGTTTCTATAAAGTTTTTATCTTTGGATAGTTGGACTAAGTCTCAGACTTTGTTTCTTTCAAATTGGGCTAATTCCTCTTGCATGGCTAAGATCCAGTCTGGGGCAAGTAAGGATTCTTCTACATTTTTGGGTTTAGTCTTAGAAATTAAAACTATTTGACTTAAATTTCTAAAAGCTGATCTGGTTTTAACCCTTAGATCTAGTTCTCCTATTATTTGGTCTACTAGATGATCTGGGCTAACTCTAATTGTTCTAGACTCAGTTTGTGTTGATTGATTTTCTTTTGGATGAGTTGGTTCATTAATTTAGTGTGTCACTATCTCCCCCTTGATCAGAATTAGATCTAACAAAGTCGATTGGTTCAAACTGGGTTTGACTTTGGTCATGTTCTTTAGGGTTGTTGGTTTCATCAATTTTACATTTGTTGCTTCTTCAATTTTTAAGATACTTTTGTTGTAAACTTGATAGGTTCTACTGTTTAGTGAGTACGCTACAAATATCTCAGTTTTAATTTTTTATGTAAATTTTTCTAAATGTTCTCTTGTATTTAAGATAAAGACATTACATCCAAATACTTTGAAATAATTAATGTTAGGTTTTTTTATTATTATAGATTTCATAGGAGGTTTTATTATATATTTTATGAATTATTGTTCTATTTTGGACATAGCAAGCTGTACTTACAGCTTCAGCCCAGAGATATATAGGTAGTTGATATTCATTAAGCATTGTTCTAGTGGCTTCTTGTAGAGTCCTGTTTTTTCTTTCCACTGTAGGATCGATGCGTGCTGGGGGGGGGG
Source organism: Zingiber officinale (assembly GCF_018446385.1). NCBI lineage: Eukaryota > Viridiplantae > Streptophyta > Magnoliopsida > Zingiberales > Zingiberaceae > Zingiber > Zingiber officinale. The sequence continues at coordinate 95,720,403 of NC_056005.1, forward strand.
GGGGGGGGGGGGAAATAACACTCATGACTTTTTCACTTTTCGGAAAACAATCGGAGATAAACATAATGAAAATAAGTAAACAGATAAAGCAAGCGCTAACACTTTTGATTACTTGGTTTGGAGCCTGTGACGACTCCTACTCCAAGGCCCGTGATCGTTGATCGCTTTCATTGGACAATCCACTATTAGTTCAGAAAATCTTTACAAGAATATTGAATTACAACTTTGCACTAAGTAAAATATATTGACAACATAAGAATCCAAAGAGTTGCGCTTTCGGTTGTCGGAGTCATGTCACAGAGTCACAGAAACGTCTTTGGAGCAACGTGTAAGAAAGTTCGTCAGAAGATTGATTATTGAAGTGTTGGTCGAGACTCCCTTTTATAGCAGAGGTAGACCTGATCCAGATCCACTGATCTTGGGATCAGGGTTTGACTCGACACTGATCGGTCAACCGATCTAGGTGTTTAGTCGATTGAACCTTTTGCACCTACCCAGCTTCCCATCTAGATTCTGTCGCTTCAAATAGAGCCTTCGTTTGGTCGACTGATCCCACCGTTCGATCGACCGATCTCACTTTTCTCGCTAGCTTATCTGGTGCGATCAACCTAGCCTGACCACGTCGATGCCTATCCACTATTCGGTCGACTGAACCCATGGTTTGGCCAATCGACCCCTTGGTTGAACCCGATCAACTTGTTAGAAATCTGATCTGTTTACTTGGAGGTTTGTGTAAGGAACTAGGGCACTAAACACGCGAAAGTACAATGGAAAGCATCTAGTTCCTCTCTAGATGATCCATGCGAAAGGAAACCATATATTAAGTTTCTACATGAAGTAGGGAGTTATACCTTTGTTGCGTGCACACGATTTTCCGATAGCTAGAATCTCAGCATGATCACACATCTGTGCCTCTAACGGTATCCACATGAACAAACCTTCGTTTGTCTCACAAACTCACAAAGTGGAGAAGGCAATCACCTAAGTTGTGCTAGCAACCAAGATAGGAGGTTTCAGCCAAGAGAAGCAAGAAGGTGGAAGAAGGAGACTAAAAGTTTTTCATCTCATGAAAATTTTATCCATAAATTATATTTATATCTATCTCATGAATACCAAAGGGGGTTGCCCTTTGGTCTTCCAATCTAATGGTTCAAAATTGACCATTCAATCTAATGGTTCAAAATTGACCATTCATTTTCCTAGTTGAATTCAAGTTCACCCAATGAGTCTAACTCATTGAATCATCATCCAATGAGTCTAACTCATTGAACCATATCAATCTAAATTGGCTCCATGAACATCAATTCAAATTGGCTCCATGAATCTAATTTGAATTAGACTCAATCCAATAATTGGATTTAATTTAGTCTAACTCAATGAGTTTAGGATGGATTAAATTTAATCCAATGATCCATCATATGAACTCATCTCCAAATCAACTTGTTCTTTGTGTGTGACCTAATAAGTTCTCGTAACGTTGGCAATATATCTAAATCAACATTTATATACGTAACCAATGAGTGACACCTGGCAAGGCATCATTGCTACCTAAGTGACGAGAATGTCGAGATTCAACTTAACCTTTCTGTGACTATTATCTTGTATAACTTGGTCCTTCTTGTAACACCCACTAAGCTTTTAAGATAAATAAGAGAATGATGAATTTTGCCTTAGAAAAATAATAAGAAGTGAGTTGAAGCAAAAAGAAATAAAATGAAATAAAAAGAAGAGGAGGTCAAGGATTGAACCTTGAACCTCTTATACTATAATTTATAGAATTAATTAGTAGAAACCAATTGGGATAGAGAGAAGATATTGATAGCAAGGAAAGGGAATGCATGATAAAGATAGGAGTAAAGATCTAAGAAGAGAAAGCAAGAAAAGAGCAAGAGAAAGGCAACTTGCCTTCCTCCCTTCCCTCTCTTTTCCCTCTCTTGCCGTGACCTTAAATGGAGAATTAAGGGGATTCATTCCCCCTTGTTTCATCATGAATGATGAGAATAAATTAGAAAATAAAATAAATAAAATAAAATAGGAAAAAAGGCTAAGGGAGAAGGAAAGCAAAAACCGATTTTGCTACCTCTTCCCCCTTAACATAAAAGAGAATATGTAAAGGGAAAATTCTATTTTCTCTCATTTTTCTCATTCTCTCCTCTCCCTCACCGAACCCTCAGTCCCCTCTCCTCCATCTTCGGCCCCAAGCCAAGGTTTTCTCCTAAGAAAGCCTAAGATACAAGGAGGACTTAGCAAGGGAATCAAGGAAAGGGAACTAGAAGAAGAGGCTACTTCTTCCATCACCACACCTTAGATCCACAAGCGAAAAGGCCCTCACCTGTGGTACAAGGAGTTTTATGTGCTTTTTGGATTTTATGAGGATTAGAAAACCTAGAATAGAATTTAAGAAAATTTGGCCAAAGAAGAGTTTTCAAATCTAGGAAGGTTTAAACAAGTCCTCATTTCATGATATTTTTCTATGCTATGTAGGAAGGTTTTTTCCTTCATGTTTTTATACCTATATGATGCTTGGTCAGAGGAGTACCTAACCCTAGAATTTCGGCCAAAAATATTTTAAGGAGGTTAGGGAAATCATTGTTTAACCAAACTAGTACAAGTTTCCCTCCATGAATCACTAAGGGTCTTTTATTGGTTTTTCTTGCTTGAAAGATTACTTGGAACCAAAAGAAATCCACTCATATGTTTCGGCCAAGAAAAGAGCTTAGGGTTAGGAAGACCTTTAAATTTAAGTAACCATGTTTATATGATAGAATATAGAGTTCTCTTAAAGAATTGCATGTTGAATATTGCTAGAAATTCATGAACTCTTCATTAAGATTTTCGGCCATGATAAGATGGATAGCTTAGAAAAGCTTAAATAAAATTTTAACATGCTCAAGACCTCTGGGATATTAAGATATGAAAGTTGTTTAATGCTCTCATGCTTAATTAGGGTATAGAGAATTTAGTTACATGATATATGACATGTAAGATCACAAGGGTCCTAGCTTGTTTATGAACCAAATTTGTATATGATGTTCTTAGTAATTTTTGCCATGAAACTTACTTAGGTTTTCCATGCTTTAGGCCACTTAAAACCTAGTTTAGAGATTGGTAGGTTTCGGCCATGAGGAAAAATAAAAGAAAAAGGAAAGAAACCTAGGAAGCCTAAGACACAATTCACATGTATGTTTATTATGCTTGTCTTTATACATGCTATGAAACTTGTATGACTTCCTATGCTTTTAGGCTCTTTGAAGCAAATTTAACCACTAATGAGTCTCGGCCAAGTAGGGTTTAAATGACCTAGAGGCCTTAGAATTGAAACCAATTGTGTTAAAAATGCTTCTTATGGAAATATGATAATATGTTAATTGAGTCACATGCTTGTATAATTTTTCCATGACCTAAATGGACCATTGTATGTTTCGGCCATGAAGGGATAGATGCCCTAGAAACCCTAGAACAAAAATTAAATATGCTCATGTCACTCTACATGAAATATGATAAGTAGAAAGCCAAAGTTCTCATGCTATATGTTGTTTAATGACCTAAAATGAGGCTAGGGTAAGTTTCGGCCATACCCATTGTATGATGCCTTATTATGAATTTATACATGATGTTAGTTCAAGTTCACATGCTTGTATGCTTGCTTTTAGCCCTAATGAATACTTGTTAAATTTCGGCCATGACATATGTTAAGGGCTTGAAGAACTTAGGAACTAGCTCAAATAGGCTTACTATGTTACTTGGAAAAAATGCAATAAATATGGTTTAAGGTTTCCATGCTTTCATGACATTTGGGACCTTGTTTCACACCTGATAGGGTTCAGCCACATGAAGTTTAGGGACTTGGAGAACTTAGAAACCAAGTTAATCATGCTTATAATGCTTCCTATGAAATTGATGTGATGATAATTTAGGTTCCACATGCTTGGAGGTTGTTTTTACCTAAATTGAGATCTAAGGGGGGTTCGGCCATGATAAGAACCCAAGGGATTAGGAAGCTTAGAACCCAAGCTAACTATGTTACCATGTTTCTTATGATAGTATAATCACATGATACATCCTTATGCTTAAACATGTATGCCTGTGATTTATACTTTCCATGATATGATATGTGGATAGAAATATGCATGCTTTGATGACATGCTATGTGCTTAAAATATGCATGCTTTCATGATATGCTATGTGGATACAAAATATGCATGCTTTGATGATATGCTATGTGCTTAAAATATGCATGCTTTCATAATATGCTATGTGGATAGAAATATGCATACTTTGATGATATGCTATGTGCTTAAAATATGCATGCTTTCATGATATGCTATGTGGATAGAAATATACATGCTTTGATGATATGCTATGTGGTGAAAATATGCATGCTTTTATGACATGATGTATGCCTAAGTGATGCATACTTTTTATGACATGATGTATGCCTAAGTGATGCATACTTTTTATGACATGATGTATGCCTAAGTGATGCATACTATTTATGATATGATGTATGCCTAAGTGATGCATACTTTTATGACATAATGGATGCCTAAGTGATGCATACTTCTATGATATGCTAAGTGATTAAATGATGCATTTTTATACATGCTACTTTACTTTGTAAGGCTTGTACCAAGGGCGGGCTCCTAATCAGCCCCTAGGCCTTTGGCTGTGTGATCCAGGCTAGTAAAAATAAAGGGATGGACTCCTTAGTACGCCCCTAGGTCTATGGCTGTGTCATCCTGACCTAGTTCCTAGTATGATTCAAGACTTGCTACCTTGGATATACTTAGGAAGCGCGCTTATCTACGTGATTTATCTATGTGTGGTACAAGCCGGGGCCCTGATTATGTTGATATTATGTTCAAGTATATATGTAAGAAGAAATGGTTTTAAAGATCATGAGACATACACATGTTTTTCGGATACATGTTTTAAAAATCATATTGCATATACCTTATGATCATGTTGTGATGATGCTATGATTTATGATATGGCATGATTAGATACGATTATGTTATGTTTCATGCTATGCTTTAAGAGCTTGATATGCCATGCCACCTTATGATGATACTATGATATGCCATGATTAGATATGATCATGTTATGTTTCATGCTATGCTTTAAGAGATGATATGCCATGACTAGTTATGATTTTGTTATGTTGCATGATATGCTTAAAGAGTATCATGTATTATGCCATGACTAGTTGAGATCATGTTATGTTGAGACATTCTTTGATTATGTGATGATTTTCGGTTTTAGTGAGTAGGAAAGGAACTTACTGAGCCATGAGTGCTCATAGCTTACTTTCCTTGTACCACAAATAAAGGAAAAAGCTGGATGAGCTAAAGGAGCAGCAGGAGAGGCAAGGAGATGTGTGTGGCAGTGGCTAGGCAACCAAATAAGAACCTTCTTTAAAAACTTTTAAAGAACTATGCTTTGGTATCATGAATTGTAGTACCCTATGTGTGACTTGATGTTATGTTTCTACTAATTTTGATATCATGTTATTGATGCCATGATAGTGTAGTTCAGATTTGATGAAAAGAAAAACAAAAGAAAAGTTTTTATTAAACTAAGAAAATTATTTTAAGTCTTCCGCTGTTTTAAAAAGAAAAATTTGTACATGGAGTATCGTAGCCCCGTCCCTTAGAGTTAGCAGGGAGGGCGGGCGTTACACTTCTATCCTTGATATCTAGATTGATCAATGAGACATAGACCGTGTCATCTTCTTATCAATCTTTGTATTTCTTGATCTCTAAGTAAACATACTAAAACAAATAAGCTCAATATCATATATTGACTCATTTGAGTATGACCATGTATTCTTGTGTCTTACTAATCAAGGGCCCATAGATATTGCTTCTATCATATGGAAGGGATAGATACCATCTACATCACTCACATCCCTCCGCATAACTCATTGCATACCCAGTGATTGACTTTATAGTCTACCCTGTTACAGGTGACATTTGCCAATACTAAAGTATATAATGCCTTATGTAGAGAACCATAGTGACTTAAGGTCTAAGGACTATTCATACCAATAGTCACATGAGAATGTTTATAACACTCATAGAATGATCCATGAAACATTCTCATGATGAGTGATTCAGTATATATTCTCTAATATATACCCATGTGTCAACCTAATATCTCATATCCATGACTTGTGAGATTAAGTTATCTATTGACCTACATGCTAGTCTCAACACATTAATATTGTCATTGCATATTACAATTATTATGTTATAGATTAGAACCTCCTACTCTAGGACATTATTATACTTATTCATTCGACACTGAATTAAAGTAAATATGATAACCAACTTTGCCTTTGTTAATAATGAAATATGATACAAAAGGAGCCCTTTAAAACTATCTCATAAGTGGTACTAGGACTAATACTAACAATCTCCCACTAGCACTAGTGTTAATCACTGAAATATCTAATACCCAATAATCTAGTATACCCATCATGCTTCCTTTGTGCCAAAACCTTAGTCAAGGGATTCACAATGTTAGCATCGGTCTGTACTCTGCATATCCTCACATCTCCTCTATCGATGATCTCTCGAATGAGATGGAATCGCCGTAGTATATGTTTGGACCTCTGATGAGAGCGAGGTTCCTTAGCCTGTGCAATAGCCCCATTGTTATTACAATAGAAGTTTATTGGGTTCGCTATACTAGGAACAACACCAAGCTCTATAATGAACTTCTTGATCCAAACAACCTCTTTAGCTGCAGCTGAAGCGGCAATGTACTCGGCCTCTGTTATAGAATCAGTGGCTGTGTCTTGCTTTGAACTCTTCCAGCTCACAGCACCACTATTTAAGTAAAATACATACCCTGACTGCGGTCTGTAATCATCCTTGTAAGTTTGGAAGCTAGCATCTGTGTAGCCTTTTACAGCAAGCTCTTCATCGCCTCTAAAGATCAAGAAATAATCTTGAGTTCTTCTCAAGTACTTAAGAATATTCTTGACTGCTATCCAGTGACCTTCACCTGAATCTGACTAGTATATGCTCATCATGCTTAATGCATATGAGACATCTGGGTGAGTACAAAGAATGGCGTACATGATATACCCTATAGCAGATGCATAAGGAATCTGATCCATGAGGTCCCTTTCTTCCTTAAATGAGGGGCATTGAGTTTTCGAAAGACTCACACCATGTGACATTGGCAGGAATCCTTTCTTGGAATCCTGCATGGCAAAATGTTTAAGAACCTTGTCAATATATGTACTATGATTTAGACCAAGTAATCGCTTAAATCTATCTTTATAGATCTTGATCCTAAAATGTAGGCTACTTCACCTAAGTATTTCATTGAGAAATAATTCCCAAGCCAAGTCTTCACTGACTGAAGAGTAGGGATTTCATTTTTAATGAGAAGTATGTCATCTACATATAATATGAAAACGATGGTTGTGCTCCCACTAACCTTCTTGTAGACACAAGGTTCATCTTCATTTTTGATGAAACCAAACGCTTTGATTGCATCATCGAATAAAAGATTCCAGCTTGTAGAAGCTTGCTTCAATCGATATATGGATCGTTGCAACTTACATACCTTTCCAGCATGCTCTGCATCTACAAAACCCTCAGGTTGTGTCATGTACACATCCTCGAGGAGATTTCTATTAAGAAATACAGTTTTGACATCCATCTGCCAAATCTCATAATCATAGTAAGCAGTAATAGCAAGCATGTTCCGAATGGACTTTAGCATCGCAACTGGTAAAAGAGTTTCATCATAGTCTATACCATGAATCTGCTTGAATCATTTAACCACCAATCTACCTTTATAGGTATTCATATGACCATTCATGTCAGTCTTCACCTTGAAAATCCACTTACACTCAATGGGTTTGATCCCTTCAGGTGGATCAACCAAAGTCCATACTTAGTTAGTGTACATGGATTCCAATTCAGATCTCATGGCCTCTAGACATTTCTCAGAATCTGGGTCCTGTACAACTTTCTGATAAGATGTAGGCTTGTTGAGACCAACTACATCACCTTTGTCAGACAAGAGAAAAGAATATCTCTTAGGTTGACGACAGGTCCTATCAGATATGTGTAGAGCTTGTGCTACTTGAACAGGTTGTTGCTCCACAACTTCTTGTGGTGTAACAAAATCATGATCCATAACATCTTGTGATTCCGGTTCAATTTCCATCAAGGTGTTAGTGTTAGTTTGTGTATGTTGAATTTTTTCAAGATCGACTTTAATCTCACTAGTTTTTCTAGAAACAAATTTCCTTTCTAGAAAGACACTAGTTCTGACAACAAATATTTTGCCTTGTGTGGGATTATAAAAGTAATATCCCTTTGTTTCTTTGGGATATCTTACAAAATAGCACTTGTCTGATTTGGGTCCTAGCTTATCTGAGACTTGTCATCAAACGTAAGCCTCACAACCCCAAATCTTCATGAAAGACATCTTGGGACTCTTCCCAGTCTATATCATATATGGTGTCTTTATGACGACCTTAGATAGAATGCAGTTAAGTGTGAAAGCGGTCATCTCTAGAGCATGCCCCCAGAAAGAAGTAGGATGATCTGTTTGACTCATCATCGATTGTACCATATCTAATAAAGTACGATTTCTCCTTTCTGATACACTATTCTATTGTGGTGTTCCAGGTGGAGTGAGTTGAGATATGATTCCACAATCAACTATATGGTCATGAAACTCTTGGCTAAGGTATTCCCCACCTTAATCTGATTAAATCATCTTAATACTCTTACCAAGTTGGTTTTGTACTTCATTCTTAAATTCTTTGAACTTTTCAAAGGATTCTGACGTGTGTCTCATTTTATACACATAACCATACCTACTGAAATCATCAGTGAAAGTAATGAAGTAATGATAGCCTCCTCTAGCTACTATTCTGAAAGGGCCGCATACATCAATATGTATGAGTCCTAACAGATCATTAGCTCTTTTACTGTATCTACTAAATGTAATCTTAGTCATCTTACCTTGAAGAGAAGATTTGCATCCCTCATATGATTCAAAATCAAATGAGTCTAAAAGTCCATCCTTATAGAGTTGGGATATGCGACTCTCATTTATGTGACCCAAGTGATAATGGCAGAGAAATGATTCAAATCGTTAGACTTGAACCGTTTGGTATTTATGTTATAGATTGAGTTTTTAAAGTCTAGAACATAGAGTCCATTCATTAGAGGTGCACTACAATAGAACATATCATTTAAATAAATGGAATAACATTTGTCCTTTATTACAAATGAAAAACCCTTCTTGTCCAAACAAGAAACAGAGATAATGTTCTTGGCTAAAGCAGACATATAACAACACTCTTCTAGTTCTAAAACAAGCCCAGTGGGCAAAGATAAGGAATATGTTCCTACAGCGACAACACTAACTCTTGCACCATTGCCTACTTATAGGTCCATTTCTCCCTTTGTCAATACTCTACTATTTCTCAGCCCCTGCACATTAGTACAAATGCGAGATACACACCCAGTATCTAATATCCATGAAGAAGAAATAGATAGATTGACTTCTATAATATATATACCTGAGGTAGAAGTCTCACTTATCTTCCATTTTAGTTCTTCTTGGTATACCTTGCAGTCTGTTCCAGTGTACGGTCTCACCACAGTGGAAGCAGGTTCCTTCCTTAGCAACCCCACCTTTGTGTTTCAATGCATGAGTCTTGCCATTGCCTTTGGTTTGGGTCTTACCCTTACTTTTGGGCTTCCATTTGCCTTTGCCCTTTTGCACCATCAAAATGGTACTGGGCTTTGCCTTCTTAAGGTTGAGTTCAACAGTTCTTTTTGTGCCTCTTTCTTTGATTTACATGCTACTTTGTTCTTTTTATACAAGTGTTTGCTCTAATAAGCTACAAGTTGAGAAAGGTTTTTGTTTTTATCTTTTAGGGCTATTCACCCCCCTCTAGCCAGCCACCAGGGGACTAATAATTAGTATAAGAACAAGGACTCTTTAGAAGGACTAACCTCTAAACGAAGAAAAATCAATAGCCGGACCAAGCCTTATCCCACCAAAGTTCGAGGGGGAGTTTACATACTGGAAGCACCGAATGGTGGTATTCCTAAAAATCAACTTTGAAATTCTTTTAATAATTAAGTACAGTTTTGTAGTTCTAAAAGATCAACAAGGCATAGAGAAAGAATAGTACCTCTGGACGAAGAAGGAACAAAGTGATTTTGTTGATAATAGCAGAGCAGAATATCACCTGCTAAGTGTGTTGTCGTCTCAAGAAGTCAACCGCATCGGAAGTTACTTGTCGGCTAAAGGCCTTTGGGAGAAATTCATGGAACTCCATGAAGGCACATCCGAAGTGACAACAAGACCTTCCTTGAAATCAACTAATAAACGTACATCTGGAAAAAGGTGAGAAGATAGCCAACTACATGGACAGATCAAGGAGCTGATCATCGACCTGGTCAACCTCGTGAAACGGTAACAAATCGGGACTCGGTACGCTACACACTCAATGCTTTTCCCAGGACTCTATAGTGGACTTTGATAATCGATGCCTACTATATCTCAAAGGACTTGAAGGTAAGTACACTAGAAGAATTATTTTCGACTTTAGAATTACATGAATCTAGATGTGCAGGATCAAGTAGAGAGTTAAGCCAGAACCTGGCACTCAGAGCCACAAAGAAGGATCAACCCAAATTAGACTCAGATCCAGAAGGAGACCAAGAAGCTTAAATGGTAAGGAAATTTAGGAAATTTTTTAGATCTAAAAATTTTAAAGAAATGCAGAATAGAAGACATCCAAGAAATAGAAGAAATGTTCGATGCTACTAGTGTCAAAAGGAAGGACACATAAAAGGAGGACTGCTTGAAACTCAAAAAGGAAAAAGACAAGAGGCCCAAGCAAACAAGTACAAGAATCTCAAGGCCACTTGGAACGAAAGCTCATCATCTGAGTCAGAAATAGAAGCATACGCTAGTCTAGCACTGATGACTAGCCATGAAGAACTAAGCACCTTAGAAGCCAACATCGATAAAGGGGAAGCGACTTCAAATGAATGCAGTGAAGCAGGGGGAGAATCAAGCTTCAGATCTAACATGGTACGTGAGGTATGCCTCTTACCGCCTAATCAACTATATTTTGGCATTTAATCAACTATATTTTGACATTAAATCAATAGCAAAATTAATGTGCAAATTGAAAACTAAAAATGACAAATTAAAAAATAAAAAGTTAGAGATAAAAAGGACCTTAGCAAAATCATGCTTAATAGAGGATCTAGATAAGTTAAAAGCTAAAAATGCTAATTTAAAGGAAAAAATAGAAAAATTCTGCATGCTTATATTCTAGATATTATCAAAGACTAATTGGTATTTTAGATACCATAAGTGTCAAATTATAAAGTTATCCTCAAAATATGTTCTTAAAAGATACTTGATCAATTCAGTAGGAAGAAACCTATATTAGGTTCCTAAATCCTACTTAGAATAAATTAATTTTTTTAAGGTTAAAATTTATAGAAATAAAATTAAATATTTAATTTCTTTAAAAGACTTTGTCTACAAGTGGTTGTTGTTCTAATATCCAAGAAGATCTAGTGCCTCGTTACAGCCTGGAAGCCAATTATTGAAATGAATGTTTAATTAACTAACTGTTAAATAGTTAGCTATTATATATTTTTTTAATTTTCCCAATCTAAAAATATTTGTTATTTACTCAAAAAGGGTAGTTTTTAAAATTCAAGTTTTTTTTGAATTTATTTTCTGCTTAAGTTAGCTTGTTTGTATAAAATATTATATATTGGAAATTAAAAATATCTCGTAGTTATTTTTACAAAATTTATTTTTTTGAGAATTTATCATGTTCTCTGCCCAATAAAATTTTTATAAAATTTTTTGACTTTTATTGAAATTTATGTAAATTTTCTATTAAAATACTAACTTTTAATATTAAAAATTCTTAAAAACTTAATTTTTGAAAATTTATTTTTTTTGTAAAAATGCTAGCTCTATTACACTCTCAGATTTTTTTTTCAAGATTATTGGAACTTTGAAACTATTCTTAAGCAATTTTTTAAGAAAATACATATTTCTGTAGAAAATAATTATTTACTGCTTAAATTATCTTATTTTCTTGTGAAAATTTTACTACTATTTTGAATATGTCTGATTAACCTTCATAAAAATTTTCAGATTTTTTTTCAACAAATAAAAGAATTTTAAAAATTATTTTTGTTTAAATATTGCTCTTTAATCACAAAATTAGAATTTCGAGTATAAGTTCTAAAATTTTCCTAAGTGTTAGTCACTGTTTTTAAATTTCAAGTATAAATTCCTTAGACTTTAATTTAAACTTATTTTAGTAAAACCCCTATTTTTATTGTGATAAAAGGGGAGAGTTAGAAGTTAAGTTTAAGGGGAGGTATATTTTTCAATATATTACAAATCTACTGTTTCAAAACTTGCATTTTCATTTAATGTCTTTAATTTAATATCTTATTTTACCCTAACTTAACTTGGGTTGATACACATCAAAAAGGGAGAGATTGTAAGTACCTCATGATGGTTTTAATGTAATCAATCAAGTCAAGTTGGTCCTGTTGTTGTCTGATGCTTTGTGTCAAAGTGTGTAGGAACTTAGGAGCACAAGAGGTCGAGCGAAAGACGCAACTAACGAGAAGGACGACACAGGAGAGAGCCGACGAGCTCAGTGCGTTCGAGGGATGAGGCGCTGTGGAAGAGTACGCTGGCGGACAAGAAGGAGGCATCCAGTGTTTCCGAGGGACGAAAAGCTTGAGCGGAAGACTGCTCGAGAAGGCCGGGAAATGAATTCAGGTGAACCCTATTCCAGATGATCGAGATCACCCAAGCAAGTGGAGTCAGAGAGGAAGACCCGAACTAAAAAGTCAACCTACTGGTTGACTTGGTCTGGGCGCTCGGATCAACTAGGCGCCTCCGAGGCGCCTCACAGTTCAAGCGCCCGGACCAGAAATTCTATCAAAATGCGTCGTGGCACGATTCGGTGCAATGAGAGTAAAATTCTATCCACGTCCAAGTACCCAGAACCCTTCCAGGTGCCCCTATCAGGGCTATAAATACATCCCTGATACCAGTAGCCTAGATTATCACTTGTAAATCATTCTCTTTTTGTTCTACTATTGTTTGTAAGCCATCAATGTTGTAATAGGCTACTCCGCCCAAAGGAGATCTTCATAGTGTGTTTCACTTGCCTTAGATTAGCAATCCTCTGATTGTAACCAAGTAATTCTTTTTGTGCCTTTGTCTTTGATTTGTATGCTTCTTTATTTTTTTTTATACAAGTATTTGCTCTAATAAGCCATAAGTCGAGAAAGGTTTTTGTTTTTATCTTTCAAGGCTATTCACCCCCTCTAGACAGCCACCAGGGGCCAACACAGTCTTCTTGCAAAACATATTTAGACAAATAGCAAACAATAGAGCAATAAAAGAATAACTTTTGATAGCCTCCAGACTATCTAGTTCTGATTTTTGAATTTTCCAGAAACCCTAGGCCGAACTGAGGCCTACTGTTCCCTCTTCGGGGAACACGTCCACACCTACTTCTATCAGGAGAATTTATCTTTTGTCAAAATGGTCCTCCATACTGTCTGGACCTTTGCTCAGCGTCCGAGACTTTAGGTCTTCATGCTGAACATCCACTCCATGACCCGTCCAGACTTTCACCTGGCCCGCGACTACCAGGATTTTTACCTAGAGTCCCCAACTCTAGGTTTGTGCCCAAAGTGCTCGACCCGCCAAGACTTCGCCTAGTCCCCCAGACCAAGACTTCGTTGTCTAATTGCAGCTAGGACTTTCTATAACCTAGGGTTACCACCCCTAAGACCTAGGGTTACCTCCCCCTAGGGTTTTCCACTTGCCTAGAATCCACTAGGACTTTTGCCTAAGAATACTTAAGACTTTCCTGCAAACTTATTCACACTTATTAGACAACAAGTAACCTTAACTTTGAACCATTTGCCATTATCAAAAAATATGTTCAATCGTCTGGTGCTCCCTGCACTAACAATCTCCACATTTTTTATTATGGCAACATAGTTTAAAGTTAAGTAAAAACAAAAAGCATTTGAAAGGATACAACATAATAAATACCAAGTAAATTACAAGTAGCATTTTTCAAGGTAAAAAATAAAATGTTACTCACTTCCCCTTAAGTATTACTTTTTCTCAAAATAAGGCTTTTTTTACTTTACTCTTAACACCTTTCTCCCCCTTTGACACGTATAAAAAAACTATTAAGTAGAAAGAAAGTTGAAAAACCTTTAAATTTGAGAAGTTAACTTTTTAATATTTTCCTTTAAGCTCCCTCTAAAAGTAGCACTTTACTTTTCTTTTCAAAAAAATAGATTTAGCTTTAAAAGAGTTTCTTAGAAAAACTTACTAGATATTTAGTTTTGAAAAGAATGTCTTTGAAAAATACTTAGGTAATTACTTAGCTTTGAAAGGGGCGCCTTTGAAAAATACTTAGCTTTGAAAAGATTTCATTTAAAAAAAAAAAACTTAGCTAAATACTTAGCTTTGAAAGATTTTCTCTTAAAAAAACTTAGCTAAATACTTAGCTTTAAAAAGATTTTCTTAGAAAAAAATTACTAAATACTTAGCTTTGAAAAGGATTTTCATATAAACCTTTGAAGAAGTATTTGATTTTAACTTATAAAATTTCTTTTGAAATAGCACCCCACAAGAAAACTTAAAAAAATTTAACTCCCTATTTCTCTCTCTCTCTCTCTTAAAAAGTTTAAGTAATTTGTAGAGAATAGTGAGCTTAAATAATTTAATAAATACCTTGATTAGTGCCTTGATTAATAACTATGACCCTAGAGTCCAAGCATGAAAAACATAAGTTTAATAATATAAAGGTAATTATTTATTTTTCTGATTTTTCATCTCATCCATTTTATGTTATCAAATATGTTCAACTTATGAGTTTGTTTAAGATGGAGTTAAGTTAATTTTATCTCTGACTTTGAAAAATATTTATGATATTGAAGAATATTTAAGTTTAAATTTAAATTTAGATTTTAAAAATATTGTATTTTAAATTTTAAAATATTTAAGTTTGAATTTAAATTAGGATTTAAAAATATTGAATTTTAAATTTTAAGTTTGAATTTTGGATTTCAAAAATATTAAATTTTGAATATAGTTAAGATTCAACTTAAATTTCAGTCTTAAAAATAAAATTTGAAAGATATTTAGGTCTGAATTAAAATTTAAAGATTAATTAATTAAAGTTTTGAAATTAATTAAGGTTTTGTAATTAATTAACATTTGAAATTAATTAAGATTTTAAAATTAATTTTGAATTTGATTGGTTTGAATTAGGTTAAACTAATTCTCAATTTAAACCTAAATCCATTTTACTCTGTCTAGATTGTCAAGTAGGGAACCTTATGGATTTTGTGAGATGTTTAATTTAATCTTTAATTTAATTTAAATCTAAGGATTGATTTATATTTGAGTTAGAGTAAGATTTAACAGTTAGTCAATTAAATATTTTTTCAATAATTAGCTTCTAGACTGTGACGAAGCGCTAGGCCTTCTTGGATATTGGAACAACAACCACTTCTAGACAAAGCCTTTTAAAGAAATTAAATATTTAACTTTCTTTCTGAGAATCCTTGGTCTAACTAAACAAGTGTCGATCAAGCCTAAGTCCTTATCTATCCTAATCTAAGCATATATAAAGAAAGCAATAAAACAAACATCAAACAAGTCAATCTAATAATGAAGATAGTCTTTCTATTGGCTCCCCTGGATCATAGTCTCGATAATTTTTATCAAGGTAATGGATTTGATCATTGGGGATCCAATGTTGATCAAGTCCAAGTTGATTAATTAGGTTAGACTTGGAGACCCATGCTTAGACTAAGTTTCTATTTGATCAATTTATAAGAGACAAGTAAGATCTAAATTTATATTTAGCCTTATACCCAAGTCCAGATCGACTGTATACGACTTTTTGTTTTTCAAGAATCAGATCAAGATTCTTGGAACCCAAGGTGAACCGTTCCAATTTATCCTTCAATTCCTTGACTTGACTTTTCAGGCTGAAATTTTTTTCCTCAAGTTGTTGGACTTGAGTTGAAGTTCTAGTCTGAACAGATTTAGTCAAGGAGCTTGGGTTAGTTACTTCCTTAAAGCTTTTGGAGTGACTTTACCTAAATATTGGATTTGGTCAACTTCTTTAATAGATATGAAATTAAATTTTGTAAATCATTGACTCGAGTACCAGTAATCAGAGAATTTACAATATTATTTGGCCCTTCAAAAATAGATATGGATTCATGGCTTCTTTCAGACTCTGTTTCTAATTGGTCTCCGGCTTCAGATTCAGAATTGGTTTCGACAGCGTATGCTTGTGATGGTAGAGCAACGAAACTTGCTTGTTCGTGTTCTTCATCCGTATCTTTTGATGAAGATTCATCCCACGTTGCCTGCAGTGCCTTCTAATTTAGACAGTTGGCCTTGATATGTCCTCTCTTGTTGCAGCCGTAGCAGGTGACTTTGGACTTGGCCTTTGGACTCAGTTGTGTTGTCTTCGACTGGATCGCCTTCTTGATCTCCTTTTTGGTGAATTCTTTCTTTTTCTTGTACAATTTCTAAACTAGATTTACAAGTTCAGCGGTAATTTCGTGATCTTCTTCCGAGTCCAGTTCATCTTCAGACTCGGGTTTGATCTGGTACTTCTTTCTAGTCTCCTTTGTCTTACTTGTACATGCAATACTTTTCTCGATTGGAAGTGCATTAGTCTGCTCATGCAATTCAAATTATGAAAATAATTCATTTAGCCTAATTAAGGAAAGGTCCTTAGAAACTTTGTAAGCATCTACCATAGATGCCTACAAGGTATTCCTCAGAAAGACGTTTAACGTGTACCTAATGACATCACGATTTTCCACCTTCTGACTGATTGTGTGGAGGTCATTAAGTAGGTCTTGAATTTGAGTGTGAAGTTGGTTTGCCGATTCACCTTTCTACATTTTATATTATATAATTTATTAAGAATTAAGCCTCGTTTGCTTACTGAAGTGCCCTCGTGCTACTCGATTAGCTTTTCCCATAGGTCTTTAGAGCTTGAAAATAGACCAACATAGTTTAGCTCTTCTTTAGTCAGTCCACATTGTAGAGTACATGTTGCTTTGGCGTCGGCCTCAATCTTCTTCATCAGACTTATGTCCTAGTTCTCGCATAATACTAGTTTTCCGGTGCTGTCGAGTGGAAGAGCGAGGTCGATTTGGATGATCATCCACATCTCTACTTGAGTCTTGAGGTGGTACTCTATTCGACCCTTCCAGTAGCCGAAGTCTTCACCAGAGAATAGTGGGCGGCGTGTAGTGCTAGAACCTTCTTGGTGGGCCATTGAAAAGAGCTCTTG
This sequence comes from Zingiber officinale, assembly GCF_018446385.1. Classification (NCBI taxonomy): domain Eukaryota; kingdom Viridiplantae; phylum Streptophyta; class Magnoliopsida; order Zingiberales; family Zingiberaceae; genus Zingiber; species Zingiber officinale. Next base: position 95,737,801 of record NC_056005.1, read on the forward strand.
CACAACAAAAATAGAAACTTGTCCCAAGACTAGGTCTTGGCTTAGTAGTGCGGAATAAAATATTAAACAAATAAAAGAACTCAAGTGGTGTTGCACCATCTTTGGAAAAGAAGAAAACTCAATTGTGAGAAAACTAATTAGAAAGAGGCAACTATACTGATTTCGATCGACTCTAAGAAATTTAAAAACGAATACCATGAAAAGTTTGCTTGAATGGTGGTTTCACCGATTTGATGCAATCCCACTTTGATATCAATTGTAGGATCGATGCGTGTAAGAGGAGGAGGGGGGGGGGGGTGAATAACACTCATGGCTTTTTCACTTTTCAGGAAACAATCGGGGATAAACACAATGAAAATAAGTAAATAGATAAAGTAAACGCTAACACTTTTGGTTACTTGGTTCAGAACCTGTGACCACTCCTACTCCAAGACCCGTGATCATTGATTGCTTTCATTGGGAAGTCCTCTATCAGTTTGGAAAATCTTTACAAGAATATTGAATTACAACTTTGCATTAAGTAAAATATATTGACAATGTAAGAATCTGAAGAGTTGTGCTTTCGGTTGTTGGAGTCGTGTCACAGAGTCGTAGAAACATCTTTGGAGAAGCGCATAAGAAAGTTCATCAGAAGATTGATTGTCAAAGTGCTAATTGAGACTCCCTTTTATAGCCGAGCTAGACCTGATCCAGATCCACTGATCTCGAGATCAGAGTTTGACTCGACGTTAATCGATCGACCGATCCAGGTGTTCGGTCAATCAAACCTTTTGCACCTGCTCAACTTCTTGTCTATATTTTGTCGCTTCGGATAGAGACTTCATTTGGTCAATCGATCCCATCGTTCGGTTGACGGATCCTGCTTTCCTCGCTGGCTTATCTGGTTCGATCACAGTTTTTGTTTTATCTTTCAGGGCTATTCATCCCCTCTAGCCAGCCACCAGGGGACCAACATAGTCTTCATTCAAAACAGATTTAGACAAATAACAAACAATAGAGCAATAAAAGTATAACTTTTGACAGCCTCCAGACTGTCTAGTTCTGATATTCAAAATTTCCAAAAACTCTAGGTCGAATCGACGCCTACTGTTCCCTTTGGGGGAAAGTGCCCTCACCTACTTCTCGAAGAAGAGTTTACCTTTTGCCAAACCGGTCCTCCAGATCATCTGGACTTTTGCTCAGCGTCCGAGACTTCAGCTCTTCATGTTGAACGCCCACTCCACAACCAGTCCAGACTTTCACCTGGTTTGCGATCACCAGGACTTTTACCTAGAGTCCCTGACTCTAGAATTTTGCACAAAGTGCTCGACCCACCAAGACTTCACCCAGTCCCCTGGACTAGGACTTCGTTGCCTAACCGCAGCTAGGACTTTCCATAACCTAGGGTTACCACCCCCTACGACCTAGGGTTACCTTCCCCTAGGATTTTCCACCTGCCTAGAATCTACTAGGACTTTTGCCTAAGAACACTTAGGACTTTCTTGCAAGCTCATTCACACTTGTTAGACAACAAGTAACCTTAACTTTGAATCCTTTTCCACTATCAAAACATAGGTTCAATCGTTTAGTGCTCCCTGCACCAACATCCACTACTCCATTTTATTGTGGTTAGGGCATGAAAATTCCTTGTGAGAACCATTTTCTAAATAGAATTTTGTAAACTTATGGTTTTTAAATTACCCACTATTATCAGTTCTTATTCTTTTGATTTTTTTTACTCTTTTTCATTTTCAATTTGTCTACAGAAGTTACTGAATATTTTAAATGTTTCATCTTTTTTTCTTAAGAATTTTATCCAAGTGAATTTTGAATAATCATCGATTATTACTAGGCAATATATACTACCATTAATTGTTTTAACTCCATGTGAGTCAAATAGATCTAAGTGTAATAACTCTAGTAGAGTTGGTTTGAGTTTGATTAGTCAGTTTATGAGTTGATTTGGATTGTTTTCCTTGTTGGCAAACATTACAAATTGTTGCATCTAAGTTAGGTAATTTTGGTAGTCCTCTAATTTGTCCATTTAATTTAGTGAGATTTCTAAAGTGAGTGTGAGACAATCTTCTATGCCATAACCAGGTTTTTTGTGTTAGATGACACTTAAGTGAGGAGCTAGCTAAGTTAATTGTGTAAATGTTATTATTCCTAAGTGTTGGGACCTGATGCCCGGCTAGAGGGGTGAATAGTCGATCACCCACTTTGATCTTTTCTTACAACTTGTTAGTATGCAGTGGAAATACAAACAACACTAACAAAAAGAAAGCTAATCTACAAGACAATGAACAAGAAGAAAACACAAACCTAACACGTTTTTGTAACGTGGTTCGGAGATAACTAACTTCTACTCCACGACTTGTCTGTAAGGTAGACGATCCTAATCCATCGGTGGATGACTCTCTGGAAAAATCTGGCTAGCTCAAACCTCCTTCTTGGTAGAGAAACCTCACCACAACCTTGATCCAAAAATCTTTAGATCACAAGAAGAGCTTGGAGCACTTAGGAGACTTCTAATAGACTTTAATCAAGTATATTTCGTCAACCATGGCCAGCCACCCCAAGCTCTATTAAATAGAGCTCAGAAGAACACAAGTTGTGTTTCTCGTCATCTGTCAACTAGCCTCTATGAAAAAATCAACCATTATACCCTAACGGCTCGATACCAGTTGACTACCATACTTACCAGTCGACTACTACAATTATTGCTATAGTACCAGTTGATTGCTACAGTAATAATTGACTATTATAGTATCAGTTGATTGCTATAGTGTCAGTCGGTTGACTACAGTACCAGTAAACTAGTTTTCACAGTCGTAGGGTACAAAAATATTCTGTGCCCTAGCCCAATCGACCGGTCCAATTGCCAGTTGACTGGTAAAACCTTAAACTTAGGATTTTACACTAAGTACAATCTCTCATGCACTCATCCTTGCTCGTACAACCTCGACCTTGCCTTTTTGCCTCCTTCATCAACCTTGTGCCCCTCAGATGCTTCCCCATCCTTCACACCTTACCTTCAAAAGCTTCCTTCTGTCTTGTTCTTTGTTGTCGAGTCTTCCATTTCCAAGAGATTCCTCACCTCCTGGACTTTATCCTTGGCCAAGAGATCCTCGCTCTGGGACTTCAATCTTGCCAAGCCACACTTGGACTTATGTTATCAAGACTATATACTTGAACTTACACCGCCAAGACTCCACTTGGACTTTCACCATTGTCAAGATCACACTTGGACTTTTCCTTGTTGTATCTACATCTTGCATACTCCCAATGTATATTAAATACAACAATAAACCTAACTTAAACCTTTGCCCAAACATCAAAACCTAGGGCCACATAGATTACTCCAATAATCACCCCCCATTTTGATGTTTAGCAACCCATTTAAGTTATGGAAATAATATGGCAATATATATGCAAGTCAACTCATGTATAAATAATGGAACCTAAATCCCTAGCCTCCCCCTTGACCTAAGCTCCCCCTTAAGATAGGATTTCTTGCAAAGGTGTGTAGGGTTTCTATTTAAATCCAACACTTCTCCCCATTTGCCATATATCAAAAAGAGCTCCAATAATATCCTAATTATTGGACTCTTTAACCTCTAATGACCACAATTATCATGTATTAATCCCCTTTAAGATTATATACATGTACATCATCCTTTTGGTCATTTTCTATTGCTGAAAAATAGTCTTAGACTGTATCAGTTGACTGGCATAGACCCCAATCGACTGGCCTCATCGAAACAACCTCACATAATCATTCTGTATTTAATGAACAGTGTTACCAATCTACTGGTAATAATATTAGTCGACTAGTATATTATTTCAGCCCCAAATAGTATTCTGAATCCAATTTCAGAAATGCACCCAAAAATCCATAGACCTCCAAAAATTTATAAATTTATAGAGAGGTTTATTTTATCAATGTCTACTTGGGAAAAATATATATATATAAATATATTTATCACAAATCCTAAGATTGACGCAAAACCCAAAACTATCTAAATGGTTCAAATAAACCTTGACTTAAAGTCCTAGTTTTAGCTTCTTCTTGATGTATCTACCCATGCTAAACCATAATGCATCCCTAGTATTAGTTTATGTGACATCTATACATCCAAAATAAATTTTCATGCAATATAAACCCCTTTTCATATTTTTTATGCATGATACTCAACCCAATTGTGTTAATTCCTTGAATTTGAGACTGAAGTCCGTCTCTAAACTACTTTGGCACATTTTATGACCCATCTTGAGTCCCAAGTATGGTTTGCTTGAGGTCCATTTATCATATGTCTCAAAGACTCTTTGACCTCCCCTAGAGCTCTTAACCTTAGCCACCTCCCTAGGTGACTCATCCACTATAGCTAGGCCACTTCAGTGCACCTCAGGTGACACTTGGCCTACAAACCTTACCTTTTTAACCTTAGACACTTTATCCTTAGTTAATTTTTCCTTATCCTTAAATGGCTTTACTTTTCCATTTCTTGACCTCTCCTTGTTATAATCATATATCACCCTAGCATATTACTTTTCATGGGCTTCGGATGACACTCCCTTGTCCTTGGTCACTCCTCCTTTACCAATGTCATGTGCTACCCTAGCACTTGATCTCCTTTTGGCCTTGGAGGGACTCAATTTGATATTAGGTCTTTGACCACCCAAACACATATCAAATCCTCTAGGTCCAATAATGAACTTATCTTAGACTTTCTCAATTTCCTCAAGCCTTGTCTTCAAGGCTTGATTTTCCAATTCTAGGGTTTTAACCCTAGAATTAACATGTCCACCTTGGACACTCCTAGACCTATCCTTCCTAGGCATATGTCTCCCTTTCTTGGGATTAATGCCTTGATCATTTACCACCTTCCTTTCCTTAGGCAAGGTGGGTTGGTTTTTGTTAGGTCTAGCCTTGGTGTATGATTTATTAGGGTTATCTACCGTGTTAACTCTATTCGTATCATTATATCTAAATCCATAATTATGCATGGGTATATAATTTTCATTATTCCTAATAAGCATGAAGGAATTTGAAATTAGATTAAATTTCAAATTAGTGATTACCTTCCCTTTTACCTTTGGAGCTCCCCCTTAACTTAAGCTCCTCTTCTTCTCCCATTTCTTCAAGTGCATCAATTTTTTGAGCTCTCCTCTCTTTGGGTACTTCGTGTATCCAAAGGTAATTTTGATGTGATCAATCAAGTCAGGTTAGGTCTTGTTGGTATTAAACCCTTGTGTCTAAGTGTGTAGGAACTTAGGAGCACAGGAACTCGAGCGAAAGATGCAGCTAGAAAGAAGGACGACACGAGAGAGAGCTGACGGGCTCGATGAGCCTGAGGTACGAGGTGCTGCAGAAGAGTACGCAGGTGGATGAGAAGGAGGCACACGGCGTTTCCGAGGGACGAGAAGCCGGAGTGGAAGTTTTCTCGAAGGTCGGAAGTTAGGTTCGGGTGAGCCCTATTCCGGATGGCCGAGATCACCCAAGCAAGCAGAGTCGGAGCGGAAGAACCTTGACCAAATAGTTAACATGATGTTAACTTTGGTCTGGGAGCCTGGACTTTATTCGGGCGCCCGAAGCAAGCTTTTATTCAGAACGTGACGTGGCACTTTCTAGTGCGGTGGGGATAAAAATTTATCCCCTCTCAGGCACCTAGAACCCTTCTAGGCCCCCTGACTAGGGCTATAAATACAACCATAGTCCTAAAAACTAAAATAGAACACTTGTAAATGATTTATTTTGTATAGCTTGGAATTTTGAGTGCTTTAACTTCTATAAGAGACTTCTCCACCTGAAGGAGACTTTAGTGAGATTTCATCTTCCTTGGATTAACAACCTTCCCAGTTGTAACCAAGTAAACCCTTCATGCCTCTTCTTTTTTAATCTCTTATTTTTGTTTATGCAAGTGTTAAGTATAATTAAGCTGTAAAAGTTTGAGGAAGGTTCATTTTTATTTGCAAGGACATTCACCCCCTTCAACTGGCCACCAAGGGACCAACAAGTGGTATTAGAGCCCAATAGCTTCAGGAGGACTAACCATCGAGCGAAGCACACGAGATTGTCGAACCGAGCATCAACCCTGTTAGAGTGTATACTAAAAGTCTAGCTTTTGTAAACATTTATTTTTGAAATAAAAGAATCACATTGGTCAAATGTCTATATTTATTTGTTGAATATAGTTGTTCAATTAATTTATAAAGTAGATAACATGGTGTGTGATGTCACATACAGAAGATCATGTTATCAGCTCTTTATAAATAATAAATAGTTGCTCACGACTAAGATGGAAAGGAACAAACCATTGGTATAGTCATAGTGTAATTAGGTATTAGTTTATCTTGACTAATAAATTACACTAGTACACTTTAAGTGTATTGAGTAGGACCATTTTAGGTAAGTTCTTTTTATACTGACTTAATAAAACAACTAGATCTTAGTTATTATGGAAGTGTGTATTCTTAATCCTAATATAATAACAAACATATATATTTAGTACCTATTTCTTTAACTTATCAAAGGGTGAGATTTAGCTTGATAAATCAATAGGCCTGATAAGTTGGGAAATAATATTATTTATAGTGTGTGTTGTTGATTATAGAAGGAAACTGTGTCCTAGTAATCTAGGTTGAGAATGCCCCCAAGAGGAGCTCATAAGGATTGTCATGTTAAACCCTACAGGTGGACTTAGTCCGACATGACAATGAGGTTGAGTGGTACTACTCTTGGACTTAGATATTAATTAAGTGAGTTGTCAGTAGCTTATTTAATTAGTGGACATTCGTTATCTTAAACACAGGGAGACTAACACACTCATGATAAGAAGGAGCCCATAAATGTAATTTGGGATTGGTGCGGTAGTGCAACACTAACTCTCTAGTGGAATGGGTTATTGTTGATGAACTTGAGTTGTGTGTTCGGGACGAACACGGGATACTCAAGCTCATCGGAAGGCCAAAACCAATTTCTCCTCTAGGTCCCTGTCGTAGCCTCATTAAAGCCTCAAGTCCATCCAAATATAAGCCCATCTTGGTGTCTAAGAAGGGGGTCGGTCCAATGTTTGGTGACCAAGCAAGGGTTGGCCACATCCTCCTCTATGGGGGTCGACCCTATTGCTTGGTGACCAAGCAAGTAGGGGCCGACCATGATTAGTTCAAATAGGAGGGGTGTTTTAAATTTTTAAAATCTTCTCTTTGTAGAAAACTACAAGTTTTAAAAGAGAGTTTTTAAAATATAAAACTTTCCTTATTTGAATTATGTCACATGGTTTAATAGAAAGTTTAAAAGTTTTAAAACTTTCCTTTTTTAACCATCCTCATGGTTTTAGAAAAAGGAAGAGAAGTTTTAAATTTTAAATCTTTTAATTTTGTAACCATGGTTAAAAAAGGAAATTTGTTGAAGAGAAGTTTTAAATTTTAAAACATGGTTTTAATTTTTAAAAACTTTCCTTTTTTAACATCCACTTTAAAAAATTAAAAGAGAGCTTGTAAAATTTTATAAAGTCTTGTAAAATTTTTACAATAATTATTTTTTCTTTCCTTATACTGGCCAGCCACCCTTGCTTGGTGCCCAAGCAAGGGGCCGACCAAGATTAAATCAAGCCAATCATTGATTTGATGATTGATTCAATCAAGAGGAAAGAAAAGGAAAAATAAAAAGGGAAAAGGAAAAATAAGAGGAAGATTTTAATTTTTGTAAAAATTCTTCTCTTATTTACCTTGGGCAAGTAATATAAAAGAAGGGGTGAGGAGGCCTCATGAGTACACAACTCTTATTCTCTTGGTGGAGACTCTCTTGGTGGTCGACCCTCTCTCCCTTTCTTCTCCCTTTGCTCTCTTTTCTTTTGTGGTGGTGGTGGCCGAAAGTTTGAGAAGGAGGAGGAGTTTATGGGTAGTGTTCATCTTGGAGGATCGTCGCCCACACGACGTCCAATACGAGGCGAGGAATACGGCAGAAGATCTTGAGGTCATTAGCTTTCAAAGAAAAGGTGTAACTAGTAATTTTCTTTCGCATCATGCTAGTTATTTTCCTTTGTATGAATTCCAAACACAAGAGGCATTAGATCTAGTTTTTTGAATTAGTAATTTGTGTTTGTGTTTTTCTTTGTTTTTCGAATTTGTGATTCGATTGTTCTTTTTGGTTAAACCTAGAGTTATATAAGGAAATTAAATATTAGCTTTCTTTAAAAGGCTTTGTCTAGGCGGTGGTGGATGCTCCCATACCCAAGATGGCCATGTGCCTCGCCATGCAGTCCTGGAAGCCAATTTTGGAAATTAATATTTAATTGAATTTATAACATAGGTGGATTTGGATCAATAGTGTTAAGTTCCGCTTGCGATCCAAGTCTAAACCATTAAGAACAGATAAGTTAAATTTGGAATCAATAATGTTAAGTTCCATTTGCGATTCCTAATTTAACTTCTAAAGAACACAATAGGTTGTTTAGGAAATGTTCATCACTTGTACAAAATTTTTGTACAGTGGAACCGGTACGATCTTCCTAGGACCAACCAACAATTGGTATCAGAGCTAGGGTTTTCCTCTATGTGTTTTGGTTTTCAAATTAATTATGCACATGTCATACATAATTTAGGCAGGATAATAGTAGGATGTGTTAACTTTGTGGTTGCAGGCTCCAACTATTATGACATTTAAATATTGTGTGTGATTGGACCCTTGGACATGTCAAGGGTATTATTTTGTGTGTATGATTATATGTATCAAATACAGCAGGAGCTGTATTATTTTTAGAATTTTATTTTTTGTTCGATCTAGAATACATGTACATTCCTTTATGGAATATAGGATCGATATATATAAAATTCTATATTTGTTGTGAATCGTATCTTTGCAAGGTGTGGTGCTATTGGAGGACTAGAGGCGCAGCGGAATAAGAAGCAAGATAGATGCGACAACTCGACCCGATGGCGGTGGCTAAAGATGGTAGCAGCTAGGGTTGGAGCATACTGAAGACAGTGATGGAAAAGAACATAATAGTTGGAAAATTAATTTTCAAATTTATTGCTTTTATTTACTGTGATGTGCATGTGATGTATGCTAGCATAGGTTAAAATCCTCATTTTTAAATAACTAAGTGGAAGAGGGATTTTAATAAATTCCACGGTCTCCATTACTAGTTTGTAAGTGATGCAACAAGCTTGCGTGTTGGCTCTGAGTGCCTCCCTCCACAACGAATGAGTTTGTTGCGGATTACTAGATCAAACTTCCTTTATGGATGGTTATAGGAAATTATTTAGGAGCGTGTGATCTTCTCCAACTGAAGGGGCACAATCCTATTTAATGAACTAAGTATCAAGTAATGGTATACACTTAGACGCATTCAATAGTATCCTCCACAACGGAGTCACTGCTATTGTTTTGTGTGACCAAAGGAAAATCAACTATTAATTTTATTTGTCATAAAGTTAGAATGACAAGATAATAAAATTAATGGGTTACACCCTCCTCTTACAAATGTTGAATTTGTATACATCCACACTAATGTGGCATGCAATATTCATGGTGTTTTGAGGTGTTGGTAAATTTAAATAGTATTGTTTGAGGAATCAATATTATTCTAAATTTAGAGTCCTGACCAAAATTTATTTTGTGATTCTTAGGATGACTTTCAACTCATTGGCCATTATTCTAAAAGAGAATAGACTTACTGGTCCCAACTATATAGATTGGAAAAGAAACCTGGATATTGTCTTAACTGCTGAAAGCTATAAGTTTGTACTGTCAGAAGTATGCCCAGATACACCTAATGGTGACTCTACCCGAGAGGAGATTGAGTATCATAAGAAATGGGTAAAAGCAGATGAGATGGCGCGGTATTACATTTTGACTTCAATGTCAAATGTATTGCAACATCAACATCAAGATTTACCAATTGCTTATGATATAATGAACAATCTCAAAGAACTCTTTGGGCACCAGAGTCAGATTGCTAGGCAAGAGGCAATGAGAAAGTTAATGACAACCACCATGTCTGAGGGGACACTTGTAAGGGATCATATCCTCAAAATGATGGCTTATCTGAATGAAATACAAGTCCTTGGAGGAGAAATCGATGGGGAAACTCAGGTCGATATAATTCTCCAAACGCTACCCAGAAGTTTTGAGCAGTTCCGCCTGAACTATAACATGAACAAAAGAGAGTATACGTTGGCAGAACTTCTGACAGAACTACAAGCAACAGAAGGAATATTTCGTCATAGTTCTCAGATTCACTATGCTGAAAATGGTTCTACTTCTAAGTCGAAAGGCAAGAAGAAGAAGAAACAGGTCTTTTCAGCAAAGAAGATGAATAAACCTCAGGGTATAGGATAAAAAGCTGGAATGAAGAAGCCGAAGGGCAAGTGCTTCATCTGCAAGCAGTCAGGACATTAGAAGGCGTACTGTCCTCATAGTAATTAGAACAATAAAGGTATATCTCATGCTCTAGTAGTTGAAACATGTTTAGTGGTGTTATCTACCAGCACCTGGAGTGTAGATACGGGAGCCACTGATTATGTCTGCAATTCTTGGCAGGGGTTCCAGGAAACCCGACGACTATTTGAAGGAGAGATAACCGTCTACATGGGAAATGCTACTAAGGTGGCGGCTGTTGCAGTGGGAGACGTCTACTTATCTTTTGATAGGAATAGAAGTTTGATTTTAAGAAATTATCTTTGTGTACCTAGTTTTAGAAAGAATTTAATTTCAGTTTCTAAACTGTATTTGGATGGATATTCAGTTTCCTTTAGTAACAATGTCGTTATAAAGAGAAATAAAGTGATTATCTGTTCTGGTACATTGGTTGGCAATTTATATACTTTAAATCCAATTTCTCCCATAATGCAGAATATGAAAATTAATAACACATCTTCTAACTCTAATAAGAGAAAATAACCTTCGGAAATGAACCAAACGTATCTTTGGCATCTAAGGCTTGGTCATATTAACTTAAGGAGGATTCAAAGGCTCATAGCCGATGGACTCTTGGGTTCATTAGAGTTGGAAAACTTTTCAACCTGTGAATCTTGCTTGGAAGGTAAAATGACCAAGAGACCTTTTAAGGCCAAGGGGTATAGAGTCAAAGATGCGTTAGAACTGGTTCATTCTGATTTGTGTGGTCTTATGTCTATCCAGGCAAGAGGTGATTATGAATATTTCATCTCCTTTATAGACGATTATTCAAGATATGGATACATTTACTTGATGCGCCGCAAGTCTGAATGCTTTGATAAGTTCAAAGAATATAGGGTTGATGTGGAGAAACTTCTTGGTAAAAGTATCAAGACACTACGGTCTGACCGTGGTGGCGAATACCTCTTTGGAGAGTTTAGGAATTACTTATCAGAAGTCGGGATTCAATCCCAATTGTCCGTACCTGGTACACCCCAACAGAATGGTGTGGCAGAACGAAGGAATAGAACTCTTATGGAAATGGTTAGATCGATGATGAGTTATTCAGAATTACCAAATTCATTTTGGGGATATGCTCTGGAAACAACAATGTACATTCTGAATATGGTACCTTCTTAAACAGTTCCTTCTACTCCCATGGAATTATGGAATGAGTGTAAGCCTAGTCTGAATCATATCCGGATATGGGGTAGTCCAGCACATGTGCTGAAGGAAAATACTGACAAGTTGGAATCACGTACAGAAGTTTGTCTGTTTGTGGGATATCCTAAGGGAATGAAAGGTGGTTTGTTTTATAATCTTAAAAATCAAAAGATCATTGTTAGCACCAATGCTCGATTTTTAGAAGAAGATTATGTAATGAACCATAAGCCCATGAGTGAAATTGTTCTAGAAGAAATAAGAGAGGACACGTCTACTTTAGTACCAACAGTACAAGATGAAGTACCATAAGAAACTGCAACACGTGTCACACATGATACACAACCAGAGACAGTGGCTCGTCGTAGTGGGAGGGTTGTAAGGCAACCTGAGAGATTCATATTTTTGGGAGAGTCTTCGGACTTGATCCCGGGTAAACATGAACCTGGTCCCCGAATATATGACGAAGCACTCCAAGATATAGATGCAGTATCTTGGCAAAAGGCAATGAATTCTGAAATAGAGTCTATGTATTCTAAGAAGGTCTGGGAGCTTGTAGAACCACCAGATGGTGTAAAAGTCGTTGGATGTAAATGGATCTACAAAATGAAAAGAGGGACAGACGGGAAGGTAAAAACCTTCAAAGCAAGGCTTGTTGCGAAAGGGTATACTGAGAAAGAGGGAATCGATTATGAGGAGACTTTTTCGTCGGTAGCTATGCTAAAGTCTATCCGGATACTCTTATCCATTACTGCTCATATGGATTATGAAATTTGGCAAATGGATGTCAAGACAACATTCCTTAATGGAAGTCTTGAAGAAAACATCCATATGAAGCAACCAGAAGGGTTCATTGAAAAAGGCAAAGAGCATCTAGTGTGCAAGCTCAATCGGTCCATTTATGGACTGAAGCAAGCTTCAAGATCTTAGAACATCCGGTTTAATGAAGTAATCCAGTCATATGGATTTATTCAGTGTCCAAATGAGTCTTGTGTATACAAGAAGTGTAACGGAAACGTGGTGGTATTTCTTGTACTATACGTAGATAATATTTTGTTAATTGGCAACAATGTCAAGGTATTATCTGACGTAAGGGTATGGTTGTCCAAACAATTTGATATGAAGGACTTAGGAGAATGTGCACACATTCTTGGGATCAAAGTTATAAGGGATCACAAGAAAAGAATGTTGTGCCTATCTCAAGCTTCATATATAGATACAATCCTTGCTCGTTTTAGCATGTAGAACTCCAAGAAAGGTTTTTTACCTTTTAGGCATGGAGTAGCCTTATCTAAAGAGATGTCTCCAAAGACATCAAAGGAGATAGAGGATATGAAGGCAGTTCCTTATGCTTCGGTTGTAGGAAGGCTTATGTATGTAATGTTGTGTATGAGACCTGATATCTATTTTGTCGTGGGCATGGTTAGCAGATATCAGAGTAACCCTGGACAAGGATATTGGACTGCTGTAAAGCATATATTAAAGTACCTGAGAAGGACTAGAGATTATATGTTAGTTTACCAAGCAGACGATTTGCTCCCTGTGGGTTACACGGATTCGGATTTCCAATCAGATAGGGACAATAGTAAGTCTACATCAGGCTATGTATTTACTTTAGGAGGTGGAGCCATTGCATGGAGGAGTGTTAAGTAGAAATGCGTTTCAAACTCAACCATGGAAGCTGAGTATGTGGCAGCCTCTGAGGCAGCCAAAGAAGTTGTATAGCTCAGGAATATCCTAATGGACTTAGATGTGATTCCTGGTTTGCCCAAAATCATCACAATTTATTGTGATAATAGCGGTGCAGTTGCAAACTCGAAGGAACCACGAGCCCATAAGCCTAGCTTTTGTAAACATTTATTTTTGAAATAAAAGAATCATATTAGTCAAATGTCTATATTTATTTGTTGAATATAGCTATTCAATTAATTTATAAAGTAGATAACATGGTGTGTGGTGTCACACACAGAAAATCATGTTATCAACTCTTTATAAATTATAAACAATTGCCCACGACTAAGATGGAAAGGAACAAACCATTGGTATAGTCGTAGTGTAATTAGGTATTAGTTTATCTTGACTAATAAATTACACTAGTACACTCTAAGTGTATTGAGTAGGATCATTTTAGGTAAGTTCTTTTTATACTGACTTAATAAAAGAACTAGACCTTAGTTATTATGGAAGTGTGTACTCTTAATCCTAATATAATAACAAGCATATATATTTAGTATCTATTTCTTTAACTTATCAAAGGGTGAGATTTAGCTTGATAAATCAATAGGCCCGATAAGTTGGGAAATGATATTACTTATAGTGTGTGTTGTTGATTATAGAAGGAAACTGTGTCATAGTAATCTAGGTTGAGAATGTCCCCAAAAGGAGCTCATAAGGATTGTCATGTTAAACCCTGCAGGTGGACTTAGTCCGACATGACAATGAGGTTGAGTGGTACTACTCTTGGACTTAGATATTAATTAAGTGAGTTGTCAGTAACTTACTTAATTAGTGGACATTCGTTATCTTAAACATAGGGAGACTAACACACTCATGATAAGAAGGAGCCCATAAATGTAATTTGGGATTGGTGTGGTAGTGCAACACTAACTCTCTAGTGGAATGAGTTATTGTTGATGAACTTGAGTTGTGTGTTCGGGGCGAACACGGGATACTCAAGCTCATCGGAAGATCAAAACCAATTTCTCCTCTAGGTCCCTATCGTAGCCTCATTAAAGCCTCAAGTTCATCCAAATATAAGCCCATCTTGGTGTCTAAGAAGGGGCCGGTCCAATGCTTGGTGACCAAGCAAGGGCCGACCACATCCTCCTCTATGGGGGCCGACCCTATTGCTTGGTGACCAAGCATGTAGGGGTCGGCCATGATTAGTTCAAATAGGAGGGGTGTTCTAAATTTTTAAAATCTTCTCTTTGTAGAAAATTACAAGTTTTAAAAGAGAGTTTTTAAAATATAAAACTTTTCTTATTTGAATTATGCCACATGATTTAATAGAAAGTTTAAAAGTTTTAAAACTTTCCTTTTTTAACCATCCTCATGGTTTTAGAAAAAGAAAGAGAAGTTTTAAATTTTAAATCTTTTAATTTTGTAACCATGGTTAAAAAAGGAAATTTGTTGAAGAGAAGTTTTAAATTTTAAAACATGGTTTTAATTTTTAAAAACTTTCCTTTTTAAACATCTACTTTAAGAAATTAAAAGAGAGCTTGTAAAATTTTATAAAGGCTTGTAAAATTTTTACAAAAATTATTTTTTTCTTTCCTTATAGTGGTCGGCCACCCTTGCTTGGTGCCCAAGCAAGGGGCCGGCCAAGATTAAATCAATCCAATCATTGATTTGTTGATTGATTCAATCAAGAGGAAAGAAAAGGAAAAATAAAAAGGGAAAAGGAAAAAACAAGAGGAAGATTTTAATTTTTGTAAAAATTCTTCCCTTATTTGCCTTGGGCAAGTAATATAAAAGAAGGGGTGAGGAGGCCTCATGAGTACACAACTCTTATTCTCTTGGCGGAGACTCTCTTGGTGGCCGGCCCTCTCTCCCTTTGCTCTCTTTTCTTTTGTGGTGGTGGTGGCCGAAAGTTTGAGAAGGAGGAGGAGTTTATGGGTGGTGTTCATCTTGGAGGATCGTCGCCCACACGACGCCCAAGGCGAGGCGAGGAATACGGCAGAAGATCTTGAGGTCATTAGCTTGCAAAGAAAAGATATAACTAGTAATTTTCTTCCGCATCATGCTAGTTATTTTTCTTTGTATGAATTCCAAACATAAGAGCATTAGATCTAGTTTTTCAAATTAGTAATTCGTGTTTGTGTTTTTCTTTATTTTTTGAATTTGTGATTCGATTGTTCTTTTTGGTTAAACCTAGAGTTATATAAGGAAATTAAATATTAGCTTTCTTTAAAAGGCTTTGTCTAGGCGGTGGTGGATGCTCCCATACTCAAGAAGGGCATGCGCCTCGCCATGCAGTCCTCGAAGTCAATTTTGGAAATTAATATTTAATTGAATTTATAACATAGGTGGATTTGGATCAATAGTGTTAAGTTCCGCTTGCGATCCAAGTCTAAACCATTAAGAACAGATAAGTTAAATTTGGAATCAATAATGTTAAGTTCCATTTGCGATTCCTAATTTAACTTCTAAAGAACACAATAGGTTGTTTAGGAAATGTTCAACACTTGTACAAAATTTTTGTACAGTGGAACCGGTACGATCTTCCTAGGACCAACCAACAAACCCATCGAAGTTCGAGGGGGAATTCGTGAGCTGGAAGAAGAAGATGGAGGTATTTTTTAAATAGATTTTGAATTATTAATAATTATAAAATATGATTTTGTAGCCCCAAAAGATAAAGAATAATATCAGTGTATGAAGAAGGAGCAAGCCAACTTCGTGGCAAACAGAAAAGTAGAGTTTCATCTGATTAGCATCTTGCCACCTCAAGAAGTCAATTGTATCGGAACCTATAAGTTAGCCAAGGAGCTCTGGGAGAAATTCCTGGAACTACACGAAGGGATCTCAGAGGCAAAACTAGCGAGATGGGACCTGCTCTGGAACCAGATCAGCAACCTCTGGTTAAAAGAAGACAAAGCTGTCACACACCTCCACGCAAGAATAAAGGAACTCTTCATCGGACTTATGAATCTCAAGAAAAAGGTAAGCAACCAAGATTCACTAAAGTACGCGCTTAATGCATTTCCTAGGACTACTGAATGGGTATCATTAGTAGATGCTTATTATATATCTAAGGATCTATCTAAGGATCTAGAGTCAAGTACTTTAGAAGAAATGTTTTCAACATTTAAAGTCCATGAAACGAGATGTGCAGATCTAAAGAAGGAGCCAAAGTACAACATTGCCTTAAAGGCAAAGATGGACGAACGAGATTCTAAATCTTCTCTCGATGACGAAGAAATGACACTCATGGTAAGTAAATTTAGAAAATTATTTAAAACTAAAAAATTTAATCAAGTGCAGGGTACAAAAAAAAAGTAAGATGCTACCATTACAATGAAGAAGGGCGTGTCAAAGATAACTACCCAAAATTGAAGGACAAGGAAAAGAACAAGAAACCAGCCCGACCCAAGTATAATCTAAAGGTGATGTAGGATGACACATCATCCGAATCGGATATAGAAGCCCTCGTCGGACTTACACTACTGGCAAGTTACCAAGAAGACGAAGACGAAGTAAGCTTGTCCAAAATGAGTATCGAGAGCATCGATGAAGGGGGAGCGATATCGGAAGAAAGCAACACTTCAGGGGAAGCTTTAGACTACGGGATCGACAAGGTAACTCAGGTACGACCTCTTCCTTCTGACAAGTCATTTCAGTTTATAAAACTATTATTGAAAAACTGCTGTAAGTTAGAAAAAGAAAATAAAGAGTTAAAATTAACCTTAGCTGGTTCTTGTCAATTAGAAGATTTTGACAAAGTAAAAATTGAAAATGAAAAATTAAAAAAGGAAATAGAAAATTTGAAAAGTCATGCATGCTCAACTTTTATTCCTTCTAATTTTAGAAATTATTCAAGACTTAACTGGTATCTCAAATATCATAAGGGTCAAATTAGGAAAATATCTCAGAAATATATTCCTAAGAAATTTTTGAATAATACTGTAGGAAGAAATCTATATTGGGTTCCAAAATCATATTTAGATTGATTATTTTTTTTACTAAGGGCTTTCAGAGAGAAAATTAAATATTTAATTTCTTTAAATGACTTTGACTAGAAAGTGATTATTGTTCCAATAACCAAGAAGGACTAGTACCTCGCCACAACCTAGAAGCCAATTATTGAAATAAATGTTTAATTGACTTACTATGAAGCATTTAACTAATGCTTTAAATTACTTGGCAAAATTTCTGTTAGAAAAAGTTTGATCATTTATTTAAGTTATTCCTTAATCTAAACATTTTTTAAAATTCTTTTCCGTTAGAAAATTTTTTATGAACTATTTATCAAAATGCATTTTTTTATTTTGCCTAAAATTCAACTTTTTGTGAAATTTTTTCTCTTCAACCTTTGTTAAATTTTTTAACAATTAAAGGAGTTTTTTATGTAAAATATTTTATTTATAAAACTAAAGTTTTTTTGTTTTCCCTTAGACTTTAAATTTAGCTTTTCCAAAGTTATTTTAAAAGCACCCCATTTTTAATGTGATCAAAAGGGGTAGTAAAAATTAAGTCTAGGGAAGGGTAGTATTTTTTTGTACTTGAAATTTTTTTATAACTGTTATTTATTTGTGGTTTATCCTAACTTAACTTGAGTTTGCTCACATCATAAAGGGAGAGATTGTAAGTACCCCAATGTAGTTTTGATGTGATCAACCAAGTCAGGTTAGGTCCTGTTGGTATTTAACCCTTGTGTCTAAGTGTGCAGGAACTTAGGAGCACAGGAAGTCAAGCGAAAGACGTAGCTAGCGAGAAGGACGGTACGAGAGAGAGAGCCAATGGGCTCAGTGTGTCCGAGGTATGAGTGTTGGGATGTATACTATAAGCCTAGCTTTTGTATGAACATCTATTTTGAAATATTTTAAAATGAGAATCATTTTGGTCAAATGTCTACATTTTATATTTATATATATGTCAATGCAGTTGTCCATTTAATTTATATTGTAGATAACATGGTGTGTGGTGCCACACAGAAGATCATGTTATCGGTTCCTTATAAATTATAAATAGTAGCTCACAACCAAGATGGATTGGGACAAACCATTGGAACGGTTGTAGTGTAATTTTGTATTAGTCTGTCTTAACTATAAAATTACACTAGTACACTATGTGTGAATTGAGCAGGACCATTTGAGGTTGTTCGATTTGTACTGACTATATAAAAGAACAAAACCTCTGTTATTATGGATGTGCGTCCTCTTAATCCCTATATAATAACAAGCACGTATACTTAGTATTTATTTCTTTGACTTATCAATGGGTGAGATTTATCCGTTAAATCAATAGACCCGATGAGTTGGGAGATAGTATTATTTATATGGTATGTTGTTAATTATAGAAGAAATATGTGTCCTAATTATTTAGGCTGATGATGTCCCCTTGAGGAGCTCATAAGGATTATCATGTAAACCCTGCAGGTGGACTTAGTCGGCATGATAATAAAGTTGAGTGGTACTACTCTTGGACTCAGATGTTAATTAACTGAGTTGTTAGTAACTCATTTAATTAACGGACATACGACATCTTAAACACGGAGAGATTAACACACTCATAATAAGAAGGAATCCATATTGTCATATGGGATTGGTGCGGTAGTTCAATAATAACCCTTTAGTATGAGTTATTTTTGATGGACTTGAGTTGGGTGTTTGGGGCGAACACGGGAAACCCAAGCTCATCAGGAGGCCTAAATCAATTCCTCCTCTAGGTCCCTGTTGTAACCTCTATATATATAAAGCCTCGCATCCACCCATCCATAACCGGGTTTGGTTTAACTTGGTTTAGTTTAACTTAACTTGGTTTGATTTAACTTAACTTGGTTCGATTTAACTTAACTTGGTTTGGTCTAACTTAACTTGGTTTGGTCTAACTTAACTTGGTTTGATTTAACTTAACTTGATTTGATTTAACTTAACTTGTTTTGGTTTAACTTAACTAGGTTTGGTCTAACTTAACTTAGTTTAGTTTAACTTAACTTGGTTTGGTTTAACATAGTTTGTTTAGATTTTTTTCTAAACAAAATTTTGTTAATTTTTCTTTCCTTGTAACTGACGGCAAGTCTATAAAAAGGAGTAGGATGGGGCCCCTAAAACCTAACTTTGTAATTCTCCATAACTCCCTTCTCTCCTTGTGGTTGCCGCCCCCTCTTCCCTTGCTAGGGCCGGCAGCACAACCAATTCTCTTCTCCCCTTGTGGCCGGCGCCACCTTCTTCCCCACCTAGGGTCGGCACCAACCTCTCCCTTAAAAAGGGCCGGCGGTTTCCTCCTCCACCTTGGCTAGGACCGGCGGTTCCCCTTCTCCCTTGGTGACCGACGCCTCTTCCCATCCATTGGTGGCTAGCGGCTTGAAGAAGAGGAGGAAGAGAAGGAATAAGATTAGAAGGTGCCCCATCTTAGAGCCTCCTTTTGCAGCTGACGGTTTGGAAACCGAGAAGAGAAGGTAGCTCAAGGGGGAGCTTAGGTGAAGGGAGAGCCTAGGATTAGGTTCCATGATTTATGCATGTGTAGATTGCATATTTATTTGCATTATTATTGCTATATTGTTACCCTAACTTAAATGGGTTGCCAAACATCAAAAAGGGGGAGATTGTTGCATGTAGTCTTGGCAACATAAGTCCAAGTATGACTTGGCAATGGATGAAGTCCTGGAGGCGCGACCTCTTGGCAAAGGAAGACCCGACAACAATGACAAGGCCGATGGAAGCTCCAGAAGGCAAGACGTAAAGGATGGGGAGGCATTCGAGGGACGCAAGGCTGATGAAGGAGGCTAGAAGGCTAGGTCTTGTTGGTTGCTACTCGAAAATCCTAATGGTTCCACTGTACAAAAATTTTGTACAAAGATCTGAACCTTTTCCTAGCTACCATGTGTTCTTTTAAATTAAACTTGGATCGCCTGCGGAACTTAACACGTTTGATCCAAAGTTTAATTTATTTGTTCTTTTAGGTTTAGACTTGGATCTCCTGCGGAACTTAACACTTTCGATCCAAATCACCTAGGTTATTAATTCTATTAAATATTAATTTCCAAAATTGGCTTCCAGTACTGACGTGGCGAGGCACATGGCCTTCTTGGATATGGGAGCAACCACCACCGACTCGACAAAGCCTTTTAAGGAAAGCTAGTATTTAATTTCCTTAAATAACTTTAGGTCAACCGAAAAGAACAATCAAATCACAAGGAAAAAGAAAAACAAAAGAACACAACATCGAAAATAAATTCTAAATACTAGAATCGCATGCCTCTTGTATTTGGTATTTTTACAAAGAAATAAAACTAGCATGATGCGGAAAAACATTACTAGTTATACCTTTCTTTTGAAGACAAAGACCTCTTGATCTTCTACCGTATTCCTCTTCTAACCTCGGACATTGTGTGGGCAACGATCTTCCGAGATGAGAACTACCTTTCCACCTTCCTTCTTTCTTCTAGATTTTGGCCACAATAAATTTCTTCAAGGATGAAGAATTTCGGCCACCGCCAATGCTCCAAGGGATGCTAGAGACGAGGCTTGCTTTCTCTTCTTCTTCTCCTTCCTTGATCCGACCACAAACAAGAGCTCCACCAAGAAGATAGGTTTCGACCAACAAGAGGAGAGGAGAGAAATAGGGCCGGCCACCAAAACCAAGGAAGAGAGGGAGGAAAAGAATAGAGGTTGTTCACCCATGAAGGCTCCTCCACCTCCTCTTTTATAATCCTTGGTCTTGGCAAATAAGAAAATTTTAATAAAAACTTCCTTAATTCTTTTGCCATGAAAAGGAAAAATTTATTTAATTAAAAATAATTTTTCTTCTCATTATTATAATGGCCGGCCACACCAAATCTCCAAGCAAATAAAAATTTAAACACAAATTAAAACTTCCTTATTTGCTTCCGGAAATTTTATAAAAAATTTCTCCAATAATTTTATCCCTTCATGATTGGTTATAAAAAGGAAATTTTATAAATTAAATCTTTCTTTAAACATGTGGATAATTTCCGGAAAGTTATCTCTAAAAATTAAAATCTCCTTTCAATCTACAAATAAGGAAAGATATCAAATCTTTTCTTAATCTTTTGTAGACACTAATAAAAGAGAATTATTAATTTTAAACTTTCTTTTAAATCATGGACATGGTTAAAAGGAAAGTTTTTACCAAAATTAAAATCAACCTTTTAATCTACAAATAAGGAAAGAGATTTAGTTATTCTCTTAATCTTTTGTAGAATCTTATAAAAGGAAAGATTTAAATTTTTAAACTCTCTTTTAAATCATGTTATCCACATAAGAAAATTTTAAAAAATAAAAAACCTTTTATTTTAATTTGGGCCGGCCACACCAAGCTTGACCCAAGCTAGGGCCGGCCACCTTGAAGCACCCATGAACCAAACTTTGGCCGGCCCTAGCTTGGTCTCCAAGCTAGCTTGGCCGGCCCCTATGGGATGGGTAAGAAGGTGGGTATAGGTGGGTATAGTACTCTATAATTAAGAGGCTACGATAGGGACCGAGAGGAGAAATTGGTTTTGGTCTCCCGATAAAATAAAGCATCCCGTGTTCGCCCCGAACACACAACTTAATTTTATCAATAATAATTCATTCCACTAGAGAACTATTATTGAACTACCGCACCAATCCCAAATTACATTTTAGGCTCCTTCTTATTATGAGTGTGTTAGTCTCCCTGTGTTTAAGATGTCGAATGTCCACTAATTAAGTGAGTTACTGACAACTCATTTAATTAATATCTTAGTCCAAGAGTAGTACCACTCAACCTTATCGTCATGTCGGACTAAGTCCACCTGCAGGGTTTAACATGACAATCCTTATGAGCTCCTCTTGGGGACATTCTCAACCTAGCTAGGACACAGTTTCCTTCCATAATCAACAACACACACTATAAGTGATATCATTTTCCAACTTATCGAGCTTATTGATTTAGCGAACTAAATCTCACCCATTGATAAATTAAAGAAATAAATATCAAATATATGTGCTTGTTATTATATTAGGATTAAGAGCACACACTTCCATAATAACTGAGGTCTTTGTTCCTTTATAAAGTCAGTATAAAAGAAACGACCTCTAATGGTCCTACTCAATACACTCTAAGTGTACTAGTGTAATTATATAGTTAAGATAAACTAATACCTAATTACACTACGACCTTCCAATGGTTTGTTCCTTTCCATTTTGGTCGTGAGCTACTGTTTATAATTTATAAGGTACTGATAACATGATCTTCTGTGTGTGACACCACACACTATGTTATCTACAATATAAATTAATTAAACAACTATATTTATCATAAATGTAGACATTTGACCAATGTGATTCTTATTTCTAGATAAATGTTTATACCAAAAGCTAGACTTTTAGTATACATCCTAACAATCTCCCACTTATACTAAAAGACTAAGCTGCTATATCTGTTGCCATACATCTGATTCCCAACCCTTCAACATGCCCATCAAAAGCTCTTGCCTTAAGGGCCTTAGTGAAAAGATCTATAGGTCATCATCTGATGCAATCTAGGCAGCAACAACTTCTCCTCGTTTATACGATTTCTCGTATTGGGTGGTACTTACGCTCTATTGTGTTTACTTGCCTTATAGACTCATGGTTTCTTCGAGTTTGCTACTGCACCACTATTATTACAATAAATTATAATAATCTTTGGACAAACCAGAAATCATATCTAAGTCTATCTTGAGGTTATTGAGTCATTCAGCTTTTATGACTACCTCAGAGGTTTGCCATATACTCAGCTTCTATGGTGGAGTCCAGAAAAATACCTATGCTTATCACTCTTCCATAGTTATGACTTTACCTCCTAAAGTAAACACAAAACCCCGAGGTTGACTTACTATTGTTCCTATCCGACTGGAAGTCAAAATCCGTACAACCCACAAGGACCAAATTAACTGCCTTGTAAGCTATATAATCTCTAGTGCCACTAATGTACTTCAATATATGCTTTACTGTAGTCCAAAGTCCTTGTCCAGGGTTACTTTGATATCCGCTAACTATGCCCTTGGCAAAACAGATTTCTGATCTCGTGTATAGCATACATTAGGCTTCCAACAGCCGAAGCATAAAGAACTGCCTTTATTTCCTCTATCTCATTTGATGTCTACGGAGACATTTCTTTAGATAAAGTTACTCCATGCTAAAAAGGTAAGAAACCTTTCTTGGAGTTTTGCATGCTTAAAATGAGCAAGGATTTTTTTCGATATATGAAGCTTGGGATAAGTAAAATATTCTTTTCTTGCGATCCCTTATTACTTTGATCCCAAGAATATATACATTCTCCCAAGTCCTTCATATCGGATTGTTTGGATAATCATACCCTTACTTCTGACAACATTTTGATATTGTTTCCAACTACCAAAAATGTTATCTACGTATAGTACAAGAAATACCACCACGTTTCCATCACACCTTTTGTACACACAAGACTTATCCGGTTACTAAATAAATCCATAGGTCTAGATTACTTTGATAAACCGGATGTTCCAAGACCTTGAAGCTTTGCCTCAGTCCATAGACTGATTGAGCTTGCACACAAGATGCTCTTTACCCTTTGCAATGAACCCTTCTGGTTGCCTAATATGGATGCTTTCTTCAAGACTTCCATTAAGGAATGTTGTCTTGACATCCACTTGCCAAATAGATAAAAGAATCCGGATAGACTTAAGCATGGCTACTAGCGAAAAAGTTTCCTTTTTCATCAAGCCTTGCTTTGAAAGTTTCCACCTTCCTGTCTATCCATCTTTTCCTATTGTAGACCTATTTTTACCCAATGACTTTTACTCCATCTGGTGGTTCTACAAGCTTCCAGATTTTATTAGAATACATATATTCTAATTTTGTATTCATTGCTCTTTGCCAAGATGCTGCATCTTTATCTTGGAGTGCTTCATCATATGTCCGGGATCAGACTCATGTTCATTTGGGATCAAGTCAAAAACTCTCCCAAAACATGAATCTTTTAGGTTTGCTTGACAACCCTCCCACTACGATGAGCCACTGTCTGTGTATCATTTATGATACATGTTACAATTTCTTGTGATATTTCATCTTGTACAGTTGGTACTAGATTAGACATGTCCTTTATAATTTCTTTAAGAACAAATTTACTTACGGGCTTGTGGTTTATTACATAGTCCTTTTCTAAAAATCGGTCATTGATTCTAACAATGACCTTCTGATTTTTTAAGACTATAAACCTACTTTCATTTCTTTAGGATAACTCACAAATAAGTGAACTTCTGCCCAACTTATCAGTGTCTCTCATGTACTAGACCACCCAAATCCGAATATGCTTCAGACTAGGCTTACGTCCATTCTGCAATTCTATGGGAGTAGAGAGTTCTGACTTTAGAAGGTATTATGTTCACTTCTGTTTCTAGTGTATATCCTTAAAACAAATTTGGAAATTAATTCATCATCAATCTACTTATTTCCATAAGAGTCCTATACCTTCTTTCTACTACACCATTCTGTTGGAGTGTACTAGGTGCAGTTTGTTGGGATTGAGTCCCGACTTCTGATAAGTGACTCCTAAATTCTCCCAAGAGGTACTTGCCACTACGATCTTACCATAGTGACTTGATACTTTTACTTTAATATTTCTCCACATCAGCCTTGTACTCTTTGAACTAATCAAAGCACTTAGTCTTGCGACACATCAAGTAAATGTATTTGTATCTTGAATAGTTGTCTATAAAATAGATGAAATATTCGATACTAACTCTTTTCATAGGATCACACAAATCAGAATGAACATATTCCAATGTATCTTTGGCTCCATACCCCTTATACTTAAAAGCTTCTCGGTTATTTTTCCTTCCAAGTAAGACTCGCAGGTTGGAAAGATTTCCACTACCAATGAACCCAAAAGTTCATCAGCTACCAATGAATCCTACTCAAGTTAATATAACCTAGCCTTAGGTGTCAAAGATATAATTGATTCATTTCCAAAGGTTGCTTTCTCTTAAAGTTAGAAGATGTGTTACTAATTTTCATTTGTTGCATCGTGGGAGTTATTGGATTTATAAATTGCCAACCAACGTACCAAAACAGATAACTTCCCTCTTTTTCTTAATAACAACTTTGTTATTAAAAGAGGCAGAATATCAAGTTCTTTGAATAGTTTAGAAACTGAAAACTAGTTCTTTCTAAACTTGGTACGTAAAGACAATTGCTTAAAATCCATATTTTATTCTTATCAAAAAATAAACATCTCCCACTACAACAGCTGCCATTTTTATAGCAGTGCCCATGTGGATGGTGTTTTTATTTTCATTTAGTTGTCGGGTTTCCTGGAACCCTGCAATGAATTGCGGACATGATTAATGACATATGTATCTACACTCCAAGTTCTGGTAGATAATACCACTAAACATGTTTCAACTAATGAATCAAATACACCTATATTGTTCTTTGTTCTAAGAAGACATACTACCTTAATGTCCAAGTCCTATTTCCAATCATTATAATTGGGACTACTAAGTCTTTTCTATAGTATAACAACTAGGGAATTGACAAACATTTTAAATCCTAAGAATCACAAAAATATTTGGGCAAGATCAATTCCTTAAAATCCCCATGAATTTTGTATGCCACGATAGTGTAGACGTATACAAAATCAAAGAAGAGATTTTATCCATTAATTTTATTATCTCGTCAACTTTACTTTATGACGAATAAAATTAATAGTTGATCTTTCTTTGATCAAATATTTGGTCAAGACTTTTGAATTTAAAATAACATTGATTCCTCAAACAATATTATTTAAATTCACCAACACCTCAGACACCGTGAATTTTGCATGCCACGATAGTGTGGACGTATACAAAATTAAATATTTGTAAGAGGAGGGGTTTACCCATTAATTATCTTGTCAATAAATCTTTATGACAAATAAAATTACCTCAAACACCGTGAATTTTGTATGCCACGATAGTGTGGACGTATACAAAATTAAACATTTGTAAGAGGAGTTTTTAATTTTATTATCTTGTCAACCTATTTATTTGACAAATTAATAGTTGGTTTTCTTCGGTCACACAAATAATAGCAGTGACTCCGATGGGGAGAATACTATTAGACGTGCCTAAGTGTATACCATTACTTGACACTAAGTCCATTAATAAGATTGTGCCCCTTCCGATGGGGAAGATCACACGCTCTTAATTAACTTCCTATAGTAATCCAAAATGGAAGTTTAATCTAGTGATCCGCAAACAAGCTCATCCGATATGGAGGAAGGCACTCAAAGCTAACGCGCAAGCTTGTTGCATCACTTATAAACCAGTAATGGAGGCCGTGGAATTTATTTAAAAATAAATCCCTCTCCCACTTAGTTATTTAAAGTGAGGAATTTTGACTATGCTAGCCTACTTAACATGCATACTAACAAGCACACACAACACAGTATAAAAAGCAATAAATAGAAAAACTAATTTTCAACTATTATGACTTTTATCTATTGATGTCCTCCGTGTGTCGCCCACCCTAGCTGCTGCCATCTTTGGCCACCGCCACTGGGTCTAGTTGTCGCATCCATCTTGCTCCTTGTTCCGCTGCGCCTCTGATCCTCAAAAGGTTCCACGCCTTGCAAGATTCGATCTGCAACATAAATAGAATTTTACATTTTCCGATCCTATATTCCTCGAAGGAATGTACATGTAAACTAGATCGAACATAAAATAAAATTTACATCCATCGATCCTATATTCCATAAAAGGAATGTACATGTAACTAGATCAAAAAATAAAATCCTAATAAAACTAAATACAGCTCCTGCTGTATTTTATAATACAATAATGCACACACAATAAAATGCCCTTGACATGTCCAAGGGTCCAATCACACACATAATAACTATAAGTAATAATAGTTGGATCCTGCATCCACAAAGTTAGCACATCCTACTATTATCCTGCCTAAATTATGTATGACATGTGCATAATTAAACTAATACCAAATACACAGAAGCAAAACCCTGGCTCTGATACCAATTGTTGGTTGCTACTCGAAAAGCCTAATGGTTCCACTGTACAAAAATTTTGTACAAAGATCTGAACCTTTTCCTAGCTACCATGTGTTCTTTTAAATTAAACTTGGATCGCCTGCGGAACTTAACACGTTTGATCCAAAGTTTAATTTATTTGTTCTTTTAGGTTTAGACTTGGATCTCCTGCGGAACTTAACACTTTCGATCCAAATCACCTAGGTTATTAATTCTATTAAATATTAATTTCCAAAATTGACTTCCAGTACTGACGTGGCGAGGCACATGGCCTTCTTGGATATGGGAGCAACCACCACCGACTCGACAAAGCCTTTTAAGGAAAGCTAGTATTTAATTTCCTTAAATAACTTTAGGTCAACCGAAAAGAACAATCAAATCACAAGGAAAAAGAAAAACAAAAGAACACAACATCGAAAATAAATTCTAAATACTAGAATCGCATGCCTCTTGTATTTGGTATTTTTACAAAGAAATAAAACTAGCATGATGCGGAAAAACATTACTAGTTATACCTTTCTTTTGAAGACAAAGACCTCTTGATCTTCTACCGTATTCCTCTTCTAACCTCGGACATTGTATGGGCAACGATCTTCCGAGATGAGAACCACCTTTCCACCTTCCTTCTTTCTTCTAGATTTCGGCCACAATAAATTTCTTCAAGGATGAAGAATTTCGGCCACCGCCAATGCTCCAAGGGATGCTAGAGACGAGGCTTGCTTTCTCTTCTTCTTCTCCTTCCTTGATCCGACCACAAACAAGAGCTCCACCAAGAAGATAGGTTTCGACCAACAAGAGGAGAGGAGAGAAATAGGGCCGGCCACCAAAACCAAGGAAGAGAGGGAGGAAAAGAATAGAGGTTGTTCACCCATGAAGGCTCCTCCACCTCCTCTTTTATAATCCTTGGTCTTGGCAAATAAGAAAATTTTAATAAAAACTTCCTTAATTCTTTTGCCATGAAAAGGAAAAATTTATTTAATTAAAAATAATTTTTCTTCTCATTATTATAATGGCCGGCCACACCAAATCTCCAAGCAAATAAAAATTTAAACACAAATTAAAACTTCCTTATTTGCTTCCGGAAATTTTATAAAAAATTTCTCCAATAATTTTATCCCTTCATGATTGGTTATAAAAAGGAAATTTTATAAATTAAATCTTTCTTTAAACATGTGGATAATTTCCGGAAAGTTATCTCTAAAAATTAAAATCTCCTTTCAATCTACAAATAAGGAAAGATATCAAATTTTTTCTTAATCTTTTGTAGACACTAATAAAAGAGAATTATTAATTTTAAACTTTCTTTTAAATCATGAACATGGTTAAAAGGAAAGTTTTTACCAAAATTAAAATCAACCTTTTAATCTACAAATAAGGAAAGAGATTTAGCTCTTCTCTTAATCTTTTGTAGAATCTTATAAAAGGAAAGATTTAAATTTTTAAACTCTCTTTTAAATCATGTTATCCACATAAGAAAAATTTTAAAAATAAAAAACCTTTTATTTTAATTTGGGCCGGCCACACCAAGCTTAAACCCAAGCTAGGGCCGGCCACCTTGAAGCACCCATGAACCAAACTTTGGCCGGCCCTGGCTTGGTCTCCAAGCTAGCTTGGCCGGCCCCTATGGGATGGGTAAGAAGGTGGGTATAGGTGGGTATAGTACTCTATAATTAAGATGCTACAATAGGGACCGAGAGGAGGAATTGGTTTTGGTCTCCCGATAAAATTAAGCATCCCGTGTTCGCCCCGAACACACAACTTAATTTTATCAATAATAATTCATTCCACTAGAGAACTATTATTGAACTACCGCACCAATCCCAAATTACATTTTGGGCTCCTTCTTATTATGAGTGTGTTAGTCTCCCTGTGTTTAAGATGTCGAATGTCCACTAATTAAGTGAGTTACTGACAACTCGTTTAATTAATATCTTAGTCCAAGAGTAGTACCACTCAACCTTATCATCATGTCGGACTAAGTCCACCTGCAGGGTTTAACATGACAATCCTTATGAGCTCCTCTTGGGGACATTCTCAACCTAGATTACTAGGACACAGTTTCCTTCTATAATCAACAACACACACTATAAGTGATATCATTTTCCAACTTATCGGGCTTATTGATTTATTGAACTAAATCTCATGCATTGATAAATTAAAGAAATAAATATCAAATATATGTGCTTGTTATTATATTAGGATTAAGAGCACACACTTCCATAATAACTGAGGTCTTTGTTCCTTTATAAAGTCAGTATAAAAGAAACGACCTCTAATGGTCCTACTCAATACACTCTAAGTGTACTAGTGTAATTATATAGTTAAGATAAACTAATACCTAATTACACTACGACTTTCCAATGGTTTGTTCCTTTCCATTTTGGTCATGAGCTACTGTTTATAATTTATAAGGTACTGATAACATGATCCTCTGTGTGTGACACCACACACCATGTTATCTACAATATAAATTAATTGAACAACTATATTTATTATAAATGTAGACATTTGACCAATGTGATTCTTATTTCTAGATAAATGTTTATACCAAAAGCTAGACTTTTAGTATACATCCTAACAGGTCTAGGTTGGTCGGGCGAGAACGAGTACTAAGTGAATGTACTCGGGGTAAAATCCTAGAATTAGGGTTTACTGTAGTGTTACTGTAGCAGTACTATAGCAGTCGACTGGTGGTTTCATCAGTTGACTGGTGCAGTCGACTAGGAGAGAACAGAGAGTGGGTATCGAGCCGTTGGGCTGTAACGGTCGAATTTCCACGAAGGGCAGTCGACTGGTAGGCGGGGTTTTCCAACCTGTGGCCTATATAACCAAGCATTGGAAGCTTGGTTAAAGTTGATGAAATTAGTGGTGGTTAACCATAATTTGAGTCTCCTAGTGCCCAAGTGATCTAGTGTGCTTGTACAAGGTTGTGGCGAGGTTTCTCCACCCACAAGGAGCTACACGAGCTAGCCGGAGGTTTTCCGGGGAGTCATCCACCGATGGATCGGGATCGTCCACCTTACGGACAGCCGTGGAGTAGGAGCTTCATCTCCGAACCACGTTACACAATGTGTCATTGGGTTTGCTTCTTGTTTATTATTTTATAGGGTTAGCTCTCCTTTTGTTTGTTAGTATTTTTGTTTCTGATGTGCACTAACTAGCATAGGAAGCGACGATTTGAGTGAGACGCTATTCACCCCCCTCTAGCGGTGTCAAGGTTCCAACAAGTGGTATCATAGCTAGGTGAGCTCTTGTTGGACTAATCGCCAAGAGAGCGGCTAGAGGAAGAAGATGGAGTCGGAGGGACCTCTCGGATGGGACATCCGAATCCCACCTCCTTACGAGCGTGAGGACTTAGACTATTGGAGGAAGCACATGGAGATGTGGTTCCAAATGAATTGGAACCAATAGATTGCGTTGGAGGAACCGTTTAAAGCTCCAACAGACAAGAAGGGAAAGTGTCTCCGACGTCGATATTGGACCGATGAGCAAATCAAGCAATTGGAGACGGACAAGGAGGTAACTAGAATTTTAATTAATTTATTACCTCCTAATGCGATATTGAATGTAGGTGAATACGAGAATGCAAGTGACCTTTGGAAAAAGGTAATTGCGCTTCATGAGAGTCCTACACAAATCCAAGAAGAGGAGGAACCCAAGGAGAAGGACTCATTGGTCCAAGAAGAGAAGGACCAATCGAATGTTAACACGAGCACAACATCCGAGGAGGAGAAGGAAGTTGAGGAGGTATCATCCACATCTTCAAGGGAGGAAGAAGTGGAACCGTCCACATCTTCAAGTGAAGAGGAAGAAGAGCAATCCAAGGAAGAGGAGATCTTGGAAGCTCAACCCTCCACCTCAACTACCAAGAAGAGCACAAAGGATCACATCAAATGCTTTGAGTGTGGTAAGATGGGGCACTACAAGAGTAGGTGTCCTTCGCTCAAGAAGGTAAAGGAGGTAAATCCTAAACTCACTAAAGTTAATTTAGAAACTAATGTGAGTTGTAGGAAGAAGAAGGAGAAGAAGCACATTAGGTGCTTTACATGTGGTGAGTGGTGTAACGCCCGAAAATTCTCAAAACTATTTTAGGAATATTCTATGATTTTTCTGGAATTTTTAGATATTTTTCCGGAATTTTCCGAGTAGCGGAAGTAGCAAAACTAATTAGAATAATAAAAAGGCTTTAGCGGGAATCGAACCCGGGACCTCTCGGGTCCGTTAAACCTTTAGTTAGCCTTAGTAACCGGTGAACCCAGCAGGGTCGTGCTGAGAGAAAGGAGAATCAAATATATTTATAATTGAGTTGGGCCAAAATACCCACTTAATATAAATAGGAAAACATAAGTTGGTTTGGTTTATTTTGTGTTGGTTCGGCAACTTCTCCTTCACCCTAACATCACCGACGCCACCTCTCCCTCTCCTCCCTCTCTCGGCGCAAACCACAAGGAGACCTAGGGTTCTCTCCCTAGGGTTCCAAGGTCACTTTTCGGCGACGATTTCAGCACAAGGATGTTCCCCTCCGCGAGTAGAGCACGTGGACGTGAGCGAATCGTCGAGAAGTTGTCTCCACCGGAATTCCTAACGATTAGATTTGTAAGAAATCTAGCACACAAGGTAAGAAACCCCGACCCTCACCTGCAGTATAATAGCTTCCGGTTGAGTTTTTATGCTTTAGTTAGGATGTATGCGGATTTTTATCGATATCTAGGGTGTATTTAACTCTCTTCGCAGATTAGGGATTTAGTTGAGCACCTCTAGATGGGCCAGGCACGTCTTCCCTCTTCAGATAGGAGGTTAGACGTTGTCGTGTGCCTAGAGGTGGTCTCCCTAATGGGGGAGAAGAGTTAGAGCATCCTAGGGGTTCGATTAAATGTCTAGCTCAGTAATAGACAGTTTAAAGAACTTATTAAATGCGCTAGAGGCATTTAAAACAGCAAGTTAGTTTATTTCAACTTATGTAGGACTACAGTCCAATGGGTAGGCTCCCACAGTCGCCTCTAGGTTCAGACAACCTAGTTCTAGGTTCAGATAACCTAGATTCAGCAAAATAAGTATATAGCATTCAGTATTTTACTTTCAGCAGTTGCACTGTACTGGATTAGATATCCACTGGGCTGGACTCCCATAGTCGTCCCTAGGTTTAGCTAACCTAGTAAACCCTACTAGATTCGGAACTTGCAATCCCGGGTTTGGATAGGGATGCGCGCATAGTAAGTACAGTTGTCAGGGCCCATCAGCAGCATGTTTAGTATTTTCACTTATTATATGTATAGCTTTTCAAATTCACAATCAGTTATGTGAGTTCAGCTTAGTTTCAGTACCAGCTCAGTTAGTTTAGTACAGATCATGATCAGTTTAGTTCAGTTCCATGATTTGTTTTCAGTTTCAGTTTTCATGCTCAGCTCTATTTTCGCAAGTATGATAGCTTGTGTTTAGTTCTTGATTGCTATGCTTGTATGATCACATGCCATGCCATGTTTAGCCTAGTCAGTAAATTTCAAATAGCATGCTTTGAAAATCATATCTGCATCGTATGCATGTTTTTGTGAGGTAGATGGTTTCTTACTAAGCTTTTTAGCTTACAGATGCTACTTTTCTTATACTGCAGATACAGGTAAAAGAAAAGTGGACTAGTGGAGGCTGGAGGGCAATGCAGATCAAGATGTGTGTGGCAGGAACTGGAATAAAAGATCCTTAGGGGATCTAGCAAGCTTAAACAATTGAACCTTTAGTATTTCTATTGTCATGTACTTTTAATTGTTAAATGCTATGAACTAGAAAACCATGCTTTACATCCAGTTAGAATGCTAGCTTTATGTCATTAGAATATATTCTATGGATTGTATAAGTGAAATGTGAGATTTTGGCACGCCCAAGTGCTGAAATCAGAGTTTCAGGCTGAAATCAGAACTCTGATCGGTCTACAGACCGATCAGAGAGTGGGTTGTGCCGCTGGATCGGTCAGCTGACCGATCCATGCGCGAACAGAGAGTTAGCGCCTGCGAACAGTGAGCACCGAAGCTTACTGATCGGTCAGCCGACCGATCAGTAAGCCACTGGATCGGTCAAGCCGACCGATCAGTGTACTCCTGGATCGGTCGGCAGACCGATCCAGCCGTGTACAGGAGCGACAGCTTATGGATCGATCAGCCGACCGATCCAGAGGGTTGTTTCCGTGCCAGCATCAAGCTGGATCGATCACTAGATCGATCCGACAGCCCAATCGATCCATAGATCGATTGAAATGCCTGATTACAGCTAGCAGGTCATCCGAGAGGCATAGATTCTCTTCCCTAGCATGTGAACAACTCCTAGGTACACTTAGAATGCTAAGTTCAGATTTTACAGAAATTAGTTTAGCAAAATTTTATTTTCCGCACAGCATATAGACAGCAGAAACTGTAGCGACCGACCTTACAGCCAGTACCCAGAAGGTAGGTCGTTACAGAGTGGTATCAGAGCAGTGTTCCATACTTCCTACACACACATCAGCATTGTACCTGCAGCTTCCAAGTAAGAATACCTCTACTCTCTTTATTGTTCTTGCTTTCTAGTTACAGTTCATGTTTATATGCCTACTGCTTGTTAGTATGTGATAGTTTTAAACATGATATCAGTAGTTATATAACTGTAATTACCTTAGTTATGTTATGTTCTCTATGTCTTTAGAAATGGCACGAGGACGCCCAGCTAGAAGGGCACTAGCTCTGAGCCCGAAGAGGCGGTTCGGTGCCTCCTCCGGACCTTCTGACATTAGTGGCTCGATTCTGACTAGGTGAGCAATGAAATAGCCACCTTAAAGGCTAACCAGCAGAATACCATCACCCCGGAACCTAATTTGACGACTCGGTAGTCTTAGAGGTTCCACCACTCCAGCCTATAGGCCCCAGCAGCTGAGCCAAGAAAGGAAGCCTATCGATCCAGTGGCGGCTCAAGCGGAGAACTTCTCGGGCACTAGTGAACCATGGGATGCACAAGCCGGTTCAAAACACTGGAGAGCACGATGGAGCTTCGGTGGCCCGAACACGAGAAGGTGAAGTGTGCCTCCTTCTGCAGGAGACGCACGCATGTGGTTGGAAAGAATCGAGCAAGCGCCCGGTGAACCAAATGTCATGGCTGACTTGAGAAAGAATTCTTGAGGAGTTCTTTCGCATATGGGTTACAAACCGCCACTACGAGTTCACTGAGTTTCGTCAGGGCAACCTTCGAGTTGAGGAAGCCGTGAAGAAATTCAACAGGTTGGCTCGTCTATGCCCGGAGCTAGTCGGCACAGAAAAGGAGCGAATCCGGTTGATGCTCAAGATGCCGAGGCCGGAGATAGCGATGAACGTGGCTGGTGGCATACATAGGCCACAAACTACGGAGGAGTTAGTGAGCGGTGCCTTGACCACCGAGCATTACCAGAAGCAGAAGCAAGTCTCCTCAGAGTCCAAAGGCCAAGGAAACTCTCACACTCAAAAACAGCAAGGCCACAACTCTAACTGGAAAGGGAACTCCAACAGCAAGCGCAAATCAGGAAGTGACCCAAAAGGAGGACCATCTAGCAAGCGACCCAATTATCCAAAGTGTGCTACTTGTGGGAAATTCCACCCAGGGGTTTGTCGCAAGGGCACACGAGGATGCTTTGAATGTGGACAAGAAGGGCACATGGCCAAGTAGTACCCGAACAAGACCGGTCTTCCTCAGCCACAGCAGATTCAGTATGCAGGCCAGCCAGCTCAGTTATATCAAATGCAGGCCGCTCTAGAAGGTCCACTTATCAGCCAGGGCAGATTAGAAGCCCCTCCAGCTATGGTGAATGCGAGGATCTACTCACTCACCAGGGAGGACGTAGCCAATGCCTCGACAGTTGTCATAGGTCAGATTAGCATTTTACAGTATAGTGCTACATTTGATCTTGGGGCAACCCATTCATATATAGCCGGATGTTTTCGAAAGTTAGAAATACCCTCGAAGTACTCGGTGGTCGGTTTTGGCGGCATTACCTTGAGAGATCATGGCATCTACGCGGCTCGAGGCGGTCTGGGTCATTATAGCGATGAGAGCTCTTTTGTGATCCGATGGTGCTAGAGATGACCGACTATGACGTGATCTTTGGAATGGACTTTCTGATCAGGTGCTACCATAGAGTTGTATTCCTACCTGAAGCGGAAGTGCAGTTGAAAACATGGAGAACCAAGAGAAAGGCCAAGAAGTTTCTCTCAACTATGAAAGCACGAAGCTATTGGATTCGGGATGTACGAGATTCCTAGCACACGTAGTCAACGCCCGCCGGGACAAGAACCAACAACTAGCAGAGGTTCGAGTCATATGTGACTACCCAGCAGTCTTCCTGAAGAGTTACCAGGCTTAGCACCACAGGGAGATTGACTTTGAGATAGAGCTCATTCCCAGTACCTATCTCCAAAGCGCCTTATCGCATGGCTCAAGCAGAAGGAACTTCAGGAGCAATTATAGGAGCTGCTCGACAAGGGTTTCATCGCCCGAGTCACTCGCCATGGGGAGCGCTTGTATTGTTCGTGAAGAAGAAGGATGGAAGCATGCGATTGTGCATAGACTACGGATCACCGAACCAAGTCACGATCAAGAACAGGTATCCCCTAAATAGATGACATGTTCGACCAGTTAAAGGGAGCAGCGGTGTTCTCTAAGATAGATCTCAGATCAGTTATCATCGGTGAAGGTTAAAGAAGGGATATACCCAAGACAGCATTGACCAGACACGGACACTACGAGTTCGTAGTCATGCCCTTTGGTATGACCAATGCTCGACTACATTCATGGATCTCATGAGCAGTATTCCGGGAGTATTTAGATAAGTTTGTTATTGTGTTTATCGATGACATTATTATCTATTCAGGAACTCGGGAAGAACATGGAGCACCTGAAACTAGTATTGCAGACCCTTCAGACTGTTCGCCAAGTTCACGAAATGTGAATTTTGGTTAGATCAGTGTCCTTCACGGGTCACATCATCTCAAAGGATGGTATCATGGTAGATCCCAGCAAGATAGAAGCGGTGAGTAACTGGAATAGACCTAAGAACGCCAAATCGGGAGCTTTACGGGATTAGCGAGGATATTACAAAGTTTGTAGAGGACTTCTCCAGATAGCCTCCCCAGCGACTCTTACCAAAAGAGCAAAGTATCGGTGGAGCGGAGAGCAGTTTAGTGGTGAAAAGGAGATTGACCAGTGCTCCCATTTTGGCTCTACCAGACAACACCAGCAGCTTTGACATCTATAGTGATGCCTCTAAGTTGAGACTAGGAGCAGTGCTGATGCAAAATGGCAAGGTGATCACCTATGCCTCCAGACAACTCAAGGATTATGAGAAGAATTATCCTACTCATGACCTTGAGCTTGCAGCAGTAGTGTTCACTCTCAAAATTTGGAGACATTACTTATATGGAGCTTAGTGCAGAGTGTTTACAGATCATCAGAGTCTGAAGTACTTCTTCACTCAGAAGGATCTGAACATGCGACAGCGCAGATGGCTTGAGCTGGTCAAAGACTACGATATAGACATCCTCTACCATCCAGGGAAAGCATATAAGGTAGCAGATGCACTTAGCAGAAAGTGCTACCTTATTATCTCTAGCAGCCATGTCACCACCCCTACAGAAGGAGATCGTAGATTTCGATCTTGAACTCATCGTTGGACAACTCTCTACTTTGACCTTAGAGTCTACCTTGCTTGGTGATATTCAGTCAGCTCAGGAGCAGGACCCTGAAATTCAGAAAATCAAGCAAGGGCTAGCAGAATCAGAAAGTAGAGAATTCAGAGTGTCCGATAGGGGGGTGTCGTATTTTGGTGACAGACTCTGTGTTCCAGATCAGGAGGAGCTACGGAGACAGATTTTAGATGAGGCTCACAAGACTCCCTATGCGATGCATCCAGGTTCCACCAAAATGTATCAAGACCTGAAGAACCGTTTTTGGTGGCCCGGGATGAAGCGAGACATCGCCAGATATGTTAGCATCTGCCTCACCTGTCAGAGGGTCAAGGCAGAACATCAGCGACCAGGAGGAGTTCTGCAGCCTATACGGATTCCAGAATGGAAGTGGGAGGATATCTCTATGGACTTCATAGTGGGACTACCCAGAACCACGAATGGTTTGGATGTCATCTGAGTAATAGTCGACAGGTTGACTAAATCAGCCCACTTTTTAGCTATCAAGATATCCTACTCCATGGAGAAGCTAGCTCAGTTGTATCTCCAGGAGATCGTCAGACTTCATGGAGTCCCACGCACCATTATTTCAGACAGAGACAGCAGATTTTGGGAGTGTGTACAGTCAGCATTGGGCACGAAGTTAAAGTTCAGCACAGCATTCCATCCGCAGACAGATGGTCAGACAGAGTGAGTAAACCAGGTACTCGAAGATATGCTCCGAGCGTGTGCCCTAGATTTCAAGGGAAGTTGGTGCAAATATCTGAGCTTAGCAGAATTTGCATACAACAATAGCTATCAGGCCACTATCGGCATGGCACCTTACGAGGCTCTCTATGGGCGGAGGTGTAGATCTCCAATCTGCTGGTATGAGAGTGGTGAACAGAAGGAACTAGAGCTTCAGACAGATCTAGTAGCAGATACCACAGCAGCTATACAGCAGATCCGCCAGAGGATAGAGACAGCTCAGAGCCGCCAGAAAAGCTATGCTGATACACGGCGTAGACCCTTAGAGTTTTCAGTTGGGGATTCAGTGTTCCTCAGGGTAGCTCCCATGAAGGGGGTAATGCGTTTTGGGAAGAAGGGCAAGCTAAGTCCCAGATATGTGGGACCATACCATATTAGCAGAAGAGTGGGCAAGGTAGCATATGAGCTAGAGCTACCCCAGGAAATGTCAGCTGTCCACAACGTATTTTATGTCTCTATGCTGAAGAAGCATATCCCAGATGCCACCCAGGTGATTGAGCCTCAGTCGGTACAAGTCCGCGAAGATCTCAGTTATGACAGTCGACCTATTCAGATAATAGACCGAGCAGTTAAGACATTACGGAACAAGGAAGTACCATTAGTCAAAGTCATTTGGCACAGTCACACAGCAGAAGAGGCAACTTGGGAGACAGAAGCCAGCATGAGACAGAAGTACCCCGAATTATTCTAAGTTCGAGGATGAACTTTTTATAAGGTATGGGGGATTGTAACACCCGAAAATTCTCAAAACTATTTTAGAAATATTCTATGATTTTTATGGAATTTTTAGATATTTTTCCGGAATTTTCCGAGTAGCGGAAGTAGCAAAACTAATTAGAAGAATAAAAAGGCTTTAGCGGGAATCGAACCCGGGACCTCTCGGGTCCGTTAAACCTTTAGTTAGCCTTAGTAACCGGTGAACCCAGCAGGGCCGTGCTGAGAGAAAGGAGAATCAAATATATTTATAATTGAGTTGGGCCAAAATACCCACTTAATATAAATAGGAAAACATAAGTTGGTTTGGTTTATTTTGTGTTGGTTCGGCAACTTCTCCTTCACCCTAACCTCACCGACGCCACCTCTCCCTCTCCTCCCTCTCTCGGCGCAAACCACAAGGAGACCTAGGGTTCTCTCCCTAGGGTTCCAAGGTCACTTTTCGGCGACGATTTCAGCACAAGGATGTTCCCCTCCGCGAGTAGAGCACGTGGACGTGAGCGAATCGTCGAGAAGTCGTCTCCACCGGAATTCCTAGCGATTAGATTTGTAAGAAATCTAGCACACAAGGTAAGAAACCCCTCACCTGCAGTATAATAGCTTCCGGTTGAGTTTTTATGCTTTAGTTAGGATGTATGCGGATTTTTATCGATATCTAGGGTGTATTTAACTCTCTTCGCAGATTAGGGATTTAGTTGAGCACCTCTAGATGGGCCGGGCATGTCTTCCCTCTTCAGATAGGAGGTTAGACGTTGTCGGGTGCCTAGAGGTGGTCTCCCTAATGGGGGAGAAGAGTTAGAGCATCCTAGGGGCTCGATTAAATGTCTAGCTCAGTAATAGACAGTTTAAAGAACTTATTAAATGCGCTAGAGGCATTTAAAATAGCAAGTTTGTTTATTTCAACTTATGTAGGACTACAGTCCAATGGGTAGGCTCCCACAGTCGCCTCTAGGTTCAGACAACCTAGTTCTAGGTTCAGATAACCTAGATTCAGATAATATAGCATTCAGTATTTTACTTTCAGTGGCATTGTCTTGGATTAGATATCCATTGGGTTGGACTCCCATAGTCGTCCCTAGGTTTAGCTAACCTAGTAAACCCTACTAGATTGAACTTGCAATCCCGGGTTTGGATAGGCGCGCATAGTAAGTACAGTTGTCGGGCCCATCAGTGACATGTTTAGTATTTTCACTTATTATATGTATAGCTTTTCAAATTCACAAATTAGTTGTGAGTTCAGTATAGTTCTAGCAGTAGCTTAGTTTAGCGTAGATCATGATCAGTTTAGTTTCAGCTTCAGTTTCAGTTTAGCTCTTCCTGTTCGATACAGTATGATAGCTTGTGTTCAGTTCTTGATTGCTATGCTTGTATGATCACATGCCATGCCATGTTTAGCCTAGTCAGTAAATTTCAAATAGCATGCTTTGAAAATCATATCTGCATCGTATGCATGTTTTTGTGAGGTAGATGATTTCTTACTAAGCTTTTTAGCTTACAGATGCTACTTTTCTTATACTGCAGATACAGGTAAAAGAAAAGTGGACTAGTGGAGGCTGGAGGGCAATGCAGATCAAGATGTGTGTGGTAAGAACTGGAATAAAAGATCCTTAGGGGATCTAGCAAGCTTAAACAATTGAACCTTTAGTATTTCTATTGTCATGTACTTTTAATTGTTAAATGCTATGAACTAGAAAACCATGCTTTACATCCAGTTAGAATGCTAGCTTTATGTCATTAGAATATATTCTATGGATTGTATAAGTGAAATGTGAGATTTTGGCACGCCCAAGTGCTGAAATCAGAGTTTCAGGCTGAAATCAGAGTTTCAGGCTGAAATCATAACTCTGATCGGTCTACAGACCGATCAGAGAGTGGGTTGTGCAGCTGGATCGGTCAGCTGACCGATCCATGCGCGAACAGAGAGTTAGCGCCTGCGAACAGTGAGCACCAAAGCTTACTGATCGGTCAGCTGACCGATCAGTAAGCCACTGGATCGGTTAAGCCGACCGATCAATGTACTCCTGGATCGGTCGGCAGACCGATCCAGCCATGTACATGAGCGACAGCTTATGGATCGGTCAGCCGACCGATCCAGAGGGTTGTTTCCGTGCCAGCATCAAGCTGGATCGATCACTGGATCGATCTGACAGCCCAATCTATCCATCGATCGATTGAAATGCCTGATTACAGCTAGCAGGTCATCCGAGAGGCATAGATTCTCTTCCCTAGCATGTGAACAACTCCTAGGTACACTTAGAATGTTAAGTTCAGATTTTACAGAAATTAGTTTAGCAAAATTTTATTTTCCGCACAGCATATAGACAGCAGAAACTGTAGCGACCAGCCTTACAGCCAGTACCCAGAAGGTGGGTCGTTACAAGTGGGGTCACTACCACACAAAGTGCCCAAGGAGAGGAGAGCTCAAGAAATTGGTGCACTTGAAGAAATGGGAAAAGAAGAGGAGCACAAGTCAAGGGGGAGCTTCAAATGTAAAAGGGAAGGTAATCCCTATTTTGAAGTTTAATCCAATCTCCAATTCTTATATGCTTGTTAGAAATAATGTATATTATTTACCTAAGCATAATCATGGATTTAGGTATAATGATAGAAATAGGGTTAACATGGTAGATAACCCTAAGAAATCATACACTAAGGGTAGACCTAATAAGACCCAAACCACTTTGCCTAAGGGAAGGAAAGCGGGTGAAAACCTAAGCATTAATCCCAAGAAGGGGAGACACATGCCTAGGAAGGGTAGGTCTAGGAATGTCCATGATGGACATGTTGATTCTAGGGTTAGAACCCTAGAATTGGAAAATCAAGCCTTGAAGATAAAGCTTGAGGAAATGGAGAAAGTCCTAGAGAGGTTCATTATTGGACCTAAAGGACTTGACATGTATTTAGATGGTCAAAGACCCAAAAATGTCAAATTAGGTCCCTCCAAGACCAAAAGGAGGTCAAGTGCTAAGGTAGCACATGACATTGGTAAGGGAGGTGTGACCAAGGACAAGGGAGAGTCATCCAAGGCCAATAAGAAGGAATATGCTAGGGTGGCATATAATTATGGCAAGGATGGGATGTCCAAGGTTAAGGATAAGAAGAAATTAACCAAAGACAATGTGTCTAAGGTTAAGAATGTGAGTTTTGTAGACTAAGTGTCACCCGAGGTGCACCGAAGTGGCCTAGCCATAGTGGATGAGTCACCAAGGGAGGTGACTAAGGTTAAGATTCCTAAGGTTAGAAAGAGCCTTTGGGACCCATGGTAGATGGGTTATCAAATGTGTCAAGTGGTTAGGAGACGGACTTAAGTCTCTAACATAGTGGGTTGGCACACTTGGGATGTATTTCATGCATTGAAATGTGAATTGAGTTCATATTGCATGAAAATTAGTTTTTGATGTATAGATGTCATATAAACTAATGCTAATAATGCATTATGGTTTAGTATGGGCAGATACATCAAGAGGAAGCCAAAACTAGGACTTTAGGTCAAGGTTCAATTGAACCATTTAGCTAGTTTTAAATTTTATGCCAATCTTGAGATCTGTGATAAATATATTTTTATATATATTTTTTCCAAGTATACATAGATAAAATATACCTCTCCACAAAATTTGGGATTTTTTGGAGGTCTGTGGAATTTTTGGCGCATTTCTGAAAGTGGGTAAAAAAGGTTGATTTTTACCCAAAAAGAGTACCAGTCGACTGGTACAGTTACCAGTCGACTGGTAACAGTAATTTTCAGCACAGAGGACCTCTGTAAGCTCATTTTGACGAGGTCAGTCGACTGATGGTTTTACCAGTCAACTGGTAGCACTGTTCGTGAGCACAGAATGTCTCTGTAAGCTCATTTTGATGATGTCAGTCGACTGATACAATCTAAGAATGTTTTCCAACATTAGAAAATGACTAAAAGAGTAGTAAAACATGTATGTAATCTTATGGGGGATTAATACCTTATGTTTATGGTCATTAGAGGTCAAAGAGTCCAATAATTGGGATATTGTTGGAGCTCTTTTTGATGTATGGCAAAGGGGGAGAAGTTTAGGTTTAAGTGGGAAACCTACACACCTTTGCAAGAAATCCTAGCTCAAGGGGGAGCTTAGGTGAAGGGGGAGTGATTGCTCATTTATTAGCAAATAGGGAGAAGTTTACCTTTGCAAGAAATCCTAGCTCAAGGGGGAGCTTAGGTGAAGGGGGAGCCTAGGATTAGGTTCCATGATTTATGTGTTGGATCGAAAGCGCTAGAGGGGGGGTGAATAGCGCTCGTGGCTCTTTCACGTTTTTTGGAAATCGTTCGAGTAACTAAACGCAGCGAAAAGTAAATGCAAACACACACAGAAGGCACAGTCGAATTACTTCGTTCGGAGCCTAGCTCGACTCCTACTCGAAGGCCCACGATCGTTGACCGCTTTCGGTGGCCAACAACTATAGAATCGATAATTACAATTTGGAGTACAATTAAGGGCTATAAAGAAACTATACCAACGAAAAGAGAACAGAAAACTTTGGAGTGATTCGTTGGAGTAGCAGAGCGTTGTTGAGGCGTTAGCAGCAGCACACGGAAGAGCGCAGTTTTCTGTTCGAAATCGATGATGTGAGCTGCACCTCGAGGCCTCCTTTTATAGCTCTGTAAAGTCTGATCCAGATCCCCAAGCTTCGGGATCAAGTTTGACCCGACGCGGATCGGTCGACCGATCCCACTGTTCGGTTGACCGATCAGGTGATCTTCTCCCATCCGATCCGCCCGACCTCTCGCTCCGCTGGTCAAACTTTATCTGAGGTTCGGTCGACCGATCATCGTTTTCGGTCGACCGATCAGTTGTTCTGACTCAGCCCAGTCAGCTTGATCCAGTCGACACCAAACCCAGGTTCGGTCGACCGATCACGAGGTCAGGTCGACCGATCCCCTGTTCGAGCCCGGTCCAACCTCTGGAGATCTGATCTACTGGCTTGTGGGTTTGGTCGACCGATCCCAAGGTTCGGTCGACCGATCCCGGTCACTTCTAACTATGCACAAAAAGGTTCATCTCCTGCAAAACAGAGTTAGAACAAAATGGATAGTATGTGAACAAATGAATTGACAGCCTTCGGATTGTCCGGGTCTGACTTCGGGTTTCCAATTGGAAACCCTAAGTTGACCCGACACCTATTGTTCCCTCTACGGGGAACGCGTCCTCACCTACTCCACTCAGGAGATTTACCTGATGCCAGTCCGGTCCTCCAGACCGACTGGACTTTCCGCCTAGGGTTACCACCCCCTAGGACCTAGGGTTACCACCCCCTAGGGTTTTCCTCCACCTAGGGTTACCTCCCCCTAGGACCTAAGATTGTCGCCCCTTAGGGTTTTCCTCCACCTAGGGTTACCTCCCCCTAGGACCTAAGGTTGCCGCCCCTTAGGGTTTTCCTCCACCTAGGGTTATCTCCCCCTAGGACCTAGGGTTACCACCCCCTAGGGTTTTCACCTGCCTAGCCGCAGCTAGGACTTTTGCCTGAGTATCACTTAGGACTTTCCTGCAAGCTCCATGAACCTTGTTAGATAACACCATAGCTTAACTTTGAGCCCTTTGCCATAATCAAAACTCAGGTTCGATCATCTGGTGCTCACTGCACCAACATTATGCATGTGTAGATTGCATATTTATTTACATTATTATTGCTATATTGTTTCTCTAACTTAAATGGGTTGTCAAACATCAAAAAGGGGAAGATTGTTGGAGCAATCTGGGTACCCTAAGTTTTGATGTTTGGGCAAATATTTAAGTTAGGTTTATTGTTGTATTTGATATGCATTGTGAGTGTACAGGATACGAGTACAACAAGAAAAGTCCAAGTGTGATCTTGGCAAAAGAGGAAAGTCCAAGGATGAGTCTTCGCAGTGTAAGTCCAAGCATGTAGTCTTGGCAACATAAGTCCAAGTGTGACTTGGCAATGGATGAAGTCCTAGAGGCACAACCTCTTGGCAAAGGAAGACCCGACAATAATGACAAGGCCGATGGAAGCTCCAGAAGGCAAGACGTGAAGGATGGGGAGGCATCCGAGGGACGCAAGGCTGATGAAGGAGGCTAGAAGGCTAGGT
Organism: Zingiber officinale; assembly: GCF_018446385.1. Lineage (NCBI taxonomy): Eukaryota > Viridiplantae > Streptophyta > Magnoliopsida > Zingiberales > Zingiberaceae > Zingiber > Zingiber officinale. Next base: position 95,782,247 of record NC_056005.1, read on the forward strand.
CTAGGTTGGTCGGACGAGAATGAGTGCTGAGTGAATGTACTCGGGGTAAAATCCTAGAATTAGGGTTTACTGTAGCAGTACTGTAGCGTTACTATAGCAGTACTGTAGCAGTCGACTGGTGGTTTCATCAGTCGACTGGTGCAGTTGACTGGGAGAGAACAGAGAGTTGGTATCAAGTCGTTGGACTGTAACGGTCGAATTTTCATGAAGAGCAGTCGACTGCATGTTTTGGCAGTCGACTGGTAGACGGGGTTTTCCAACCCGTGGCCTATATAATCAAGCATTGGTAGCTTGGTTAAAGTTGACAAAATTAGTGGTGGTTAACCCTAATTAGAGTCTCCTAGTGCCCAAGTGATCTAGCGTGATTGTACAAGGTTGTGGCGAGGTTTCTCCACCCACAAGGAGTTACACGAGCTAGCCGGAGGTTTTTCGGGGAGTCATCCACCAACGGATCGGGATCATCCACCTTACAGACAACCGTGGAGTAGGAGCTTCATCTCTGAACCACGTTACACAATGTGTTATTGGGTTTGCTTCTTGTTTATTGTTTTCTAGGGTTAGCTTTCCTTTTGTTTATTAGTATTTTTGTTTCCGCTGTGCACTAACAAGCGTAGGAAGCGACGATTTGGGTGAGACGCTATTCACCCCCCTCTAGCGGTGTCAAGGTTCCAATAGTGTTGTCTTGGTAGATCGTCGTCCACACGACGTCCAAGAAGAGGAGAGGAATACGACAGAAGATCAAGAGGTCTTTAGTTAAAAAAAAAGGTACAACTAGTTTTTAATTCCGCTGCATAATTAGTCAAGTTTTCTTTGTATCGATTTTGAATACCAACACAGGAGGCCAGCAATCTTGTACTTCGATCAAGGTGTGCTTTAATCCGTCAAGAACTTGCTCGATTGATCAAACACATGTCTGATCGAACATGTGGGTTGCTAGGAATAGTTATGTACTTGTACAATTTTTGTACGGGGAAATTTAAATAGAAGGGAATTCCAGCACCCTTCAAGTGGTATCAGAGCATGTTTTCTGGTTCTGTGTGATTGGTTTTCAGTTAAATTATGCACTGCTCGTACATAAGTTTAGGCAGGATAATAGTAGGATGTGCAAGATAGATTAACTCTGTGGTTGTATGCATCTTATGGAGTTGGGGAGAGAAATAGTGTTGATCCCTAATCATGGAGTGATGTCAACTGGCAGAGGATTTGACTTGGTCCCTCGACTCCCAAATACCAGTGGAATCGGGGAAAAACATAATAGAAAAATTAACATGTCCACCAGCTGAGGCTCCGAGTCAATCCCTCGACTCTCGAATACCCGTGGAGTGAGGGGGGAATTGATATTTTCATTGAAATCCTTCGAGACCATAACGATGGTAAATAGTTTCCCGGCATCATCCATCTTCACATTCCAAATCAGTCGAAGATTCCCATAGACGACACCAAATATGATCCCGTCCGAAAGCCGAGAAGATGGAACTGCCAAAATGATGTGGCTGGAATGTTGACCGAATCACCATGATCCAGAAAGGGAGGATGTGATGAGATATCTTCTATGTTGACCAAATCATCAGAAGGTCTCTAGTCAATGCTACCTGCAAGCAGGCCTAGGTTTCCCCGGTCCCTGGCACCCTAATACTTGAGGCAAATACCATGGATATATAAGGAGTAGACTAATAGTTAAATAATTAAATGAATGAAAAGTGAGTACGGTGACGTACCCTGGCCCAGGGGGGCACCCTCTGGTAGACAGGTGAGCTAGTTGTGATGTTGATTGAATCGTTGTGACCCAAGAGTAGATGAATGTAAGCTATATGAGGAGCTAGATATGATGGCATAGAGCTGAACGCGGCATGGGTCCTGAAGGGGCATGTAGGACAAAATATAACAGCGACACTCAAGTTGGGATATGACAATGGCTCGTAGGTCGAAACATAATAGCAGCGTGAAGGAACACGACACACAAGTCGGATCAATGAGAAGGTCAAAACACAACACACAGGTCAAATCAGCGCGAAGGCCGAAACACAACAAAATCGGAACATTGGCGACAATGGGGCTTACGGTAGCAATAGCCAGATCTGTGCTGGGGACGGCGATAGGAGAGGGGGGTTCCAGTGAAGTCGGTAGCCAGGGTATAGGTCCGGCCATGGGGGTTGCCGACGAGGCTGTCGGTGTGAGGGGAGGAGGTGGTGCCTCCTTGGCTGGCACTGATGTTCTTCAGAAGAAGGGAAGGCAGTCGACGTTAGTGCTCTCCATGGCATCAGTGATGTCCGGAGGAGGAGAAGGCAATCGGCATCAGTGCTCTCCACGGCATAGGAGCTATCCGGAAGTGGAGAAGGCAGTGCGTGTGAGAGGAAAGGGGAGAGAACGGGGCTGCTGCTGGCCGGTGAGGTGGTGACAGCCGGTGAAGCAGCATGGGAAAAAAGGGACCTGTCCTGTGCTTAGCGGTGACCTAAAACCAAGAGCTCCTCCCTGGCAGTGTGGTCATGAGAGAGAATAAGAAGTGTGAGAGAGCAGCTTATGAGGTTTCCAGTGAGGTGGCGGCGAGAGCCTCAAGCGAGGTGGTGCCAAACGGGGGTGGCACCTCCTCGTCAAAGCCTCTTCTCCCTTCTAACAACCCTAACAATGCATTCACCAAAATTCCCTCCATCTTCTCCCTAACTCCCTTGGGCCGCTATACATCCGCATCACATGTCTAGGAAGATATGGTTTCGACCTAATGCATTTAGATTAGTGGAACTAACTAAAGCTACCCCTTACCGATCATAACTGATTATATCAAAGTTTGGTAATAAGTTCAGTGGTCAGAACTATTTAGAAAATTTTTAAGGCGTTGTTATTCTAATGATATCCAAGTGACTCACCATAGCTTAGACGTTTATCTAAAAAATGCATGTTTGTTGAACTCAAAGCTAAACTTGAATCTAACACAAGTTAAACCAAAATCTTGAAATTTAATTTCACTCATCTCACAAAATCATAGGATTCTTTTATCTAAAAACTTAGACTGGGTGAGATGAATAAGGGTAAATTAAAAATTACATTAAATTAAATTTAAAACTTAAAAATCAAAATTAAACTTAACTTAATAAATTAAATTTAAAACTTAAAAATTAAAATTAAACTTAACTTAATAAATAAAATTAACTTTAAACTCAAAATTAAATTAACTTAAAATTTAAACTAAAATTAAATTAAACTTAAATTAAATTAAAATAAAATAAAGGGGTTGAAGGCACCTCCTAAATAATCGGAGGTGCCCTCGGAAGGGCAAGAAAATTCTCACCCCAACCGACTGAAGGCGTCTTTAGTCGGTTGAAGGCGCCCTTTATATGGTAGGGAAGGCACCTTCTATACGCTTACAAGCGCCTTCCACCCGACTTTTAACAACAAACAGAACATTTCTGTTCGCAAAAATTTTCTCGGGGAGGCGCCTTTCAACCAACTTTTTCACCATTTTCTTCCCTTTTTTACTCTAGAACTCCAACTATACCTCCTAGGAACCCTCTAATTGTTGGTATATGTCCGATGCGGGTGCGTGCTAGAACACATGTCGTAAATATGCACAGCAGAAAATAAAATAATAATAATTTTTAATAATTACACCACACCCACCACACTCATATAAGGATACAACATGACAAAAATAATCACATAATTAAAATTTTACGGGAAATAAATTTTGTGTTAGGTATACCTTACGTATGACCTGTAATAAGAGGGGGATCAACTGTAGTGACGTTGTCAAATCTCACCTTTATTTGTATCAATGCGGAGCTCCTCAAAATAAATCCTTGAGTACAAGCCTCTTCTTTAGAAGTTACTAGCCATTAGCGAAGAAGAGAGATCAAGAGGAAAAAGATAAGGAGTTGGTTTATATATCAATCAAATAACAAAACTTGTATCTAATTCTCTCCCAATTATATATGTATATGTATATATATATATATATATATATATATATATATATATATATATATATATATATATATATATAATTCTCTTTAAGGAGTTGGATTAGAAAGCTCAAATCTAACCTATTATCCCTTAACCAAAAATTAGCTCATTAACCCTTTGGTTTAGTTCACAATTAAATCAAGTTGGTTCATGACTAATTCATGATTAAACCAAATATAGTTCAAGTCTACCATAGAGATGTAGTTCATCCGCACTTCTATTATGACAAATATTTTCATATTTGTCTTATGTATACTATGTTGTATGATAGCTTAGGATTTAGGAGGTCTATCTGCCCTTTTTAGTGTTACCCTAGTTGAAATTTGCCATTTGGCGAACCCTACACCCATATTACATTGGATACTATCCATATATATTTTTTAGGGAGGAGAGGATGCCTATTGTGACTGACTTTAGGTCTCTCTCTTAGGGTTCAAGACTATGTCCTGATCGAGTCTTGATCGCCTGTATTTTTACCAATCACATCTCACGATATTGTGATGATGTAACCCTCCCACTCTTTCTTCTTGTATGCACTATGCCAACACCTAGACATCGACATTGCATTATATATGTTTCAGAATATCATTCATGCATCCAGTCTCATCACTAGGTGACAGGTTAATATGCCCTATTATCATATTTTAACTTTTATATTTTCAACCATAGGGGTAGATATGACACAGGTTATGTCTACTTCCCTTAGCATATATGATGAGATTGGTCAGCGTCAGCTTGCATTAGTGTATATAGATATTATCGCTAGGGGGGACTAGCTTAGAGAGTGGGGTCGCAACCAGACATTCCAAGTGAGGTTGAAGAGGATTTCCCACCTATCATTCTGACCCAGGGGGAGGAGATGCCAGCATTGTTGGTGCGGAAGCATCCGACGATCGAACCTATGTTTTGATTACGTCAAAGGGTTCAAAGTTAAGATGTTTTGTTATCTGATATGCTCAATGAGTTTGCAGGAAAGTCCTAGCTGTGGTTAGGCAAGTGGAAACCCCTAGGGGGGCGGTAACCCTAGGCGAAAAGCTTTGGCGGGTCGGAGTCTTCGGCCAAAAATTCTAGGGGCGGTAATTCTAGGTGGAAATCCTGGTGTCGCGAACCAGGTGGAAGTCTGGACAAGTCATGGAGCGGGCATCCAACATAAAGACCGGAAGATTCGAGCGCTGAGCAAAAGTCCAGTCGGTTTGGAGGACCGAACTGGCAAAAGGTAACTTCTCCTGAGTGGAGTAGGTGAGGGCGCGTTCCCCGGAAGAGGGAACAGTAGGCGTCGGTTCGACATAAGATTTCCGGTAGGAAATCTGAAGTCAGAACTGGGCAGTCTGAAGACTGTCAAACTTATTTCTCCTAAATATTATTTGTTATGTTCTAACTCTATTTTGCAAGAGACTAACATTCTGTGCAGGAACTGACCGAGATTGGTCGACCGAACATCAGGATCGGTCAACCGAACCCCCAAGCCACAGATCAGATTTCCAGCGAGTGGACCGGGCTCGACCAGGGGATCGGTCGACCGAACCTGGTTTTCGATCGACCGAACCAAAGATAAGACTTAACAAGATCGAAGCGAAGCGAGCGGATCGGGTGGATCGGATGAGGAGGAAATCATCTGATCGGTCGACCGAACGCTGGATCGATCGACCGATCCGCCTCGGGTCAAACCTGATCCCAGGTTTCAAGGATCTGGATCAGATCTGTAAAGGCTATAAAAGGAGCCTCGGGCTACAGCTTCAAACACAACTCGAATAGAACAACTTGTATTCTTGTACGCTGCTCCGAACGCTTCAACTACGCTTTGCTACTCCGACAACCAACGACTCCGTTCTTCAATTCTTTTGTATTATCGGTATTATATTTCTTTCTTCAACACTTGTACTCTTGAATTGTAAAATATTTACGGATTGATAGTGATTGCCCATCGAAAGCGATCTATGATTGCGGGCCTTGGAGTAGGAGTCGCCCTAGGCTCCGAACCAAGTAAATCTTGGTCTCCTTGTGTGTGATTGTTCTTTTATTATTTCCATTGCGTTACTCCGTTAGTTTTAAATCGAACGAATTAGCCACGAGCGCTATTCACCCCCCCTAGCGCTTTCAATCCAACAATTGGTATCAGAGCGGGGTTGCTTTGATTTGGTGCAACCACCAATCAAGCACGTTTTCGTGGTATTTTCAGTTTTTCGGAGTCGATCGGAAATAAGTATAGTTGCTATATTCCGATCTATTTTCTCATTCGAGTTGATTTTTGCTCGAAGTTGGTGCAACACCACTCGAGTTTGTTTTCCTTTTATTATACATCTTGCACTACTAATCCAAGACCCGGTCTTAGAACATATTCTCTTCTTATTTTATGTGTGCAAGTTTTCAAATGGCCCAACAAGAAGGCTATAGCACAGTCCGTCCCCCGCTCTTCTCCGACGAAGACTTCGGCTACTGGAAAGGTCGAATGGAGTCGTACCTGTAAACCCAGTTCGAAGTCTGGATGATCACCAAGACAGGCCTCAAACTCCCACTTGATGGCACGGGTAAATTAGTATCATGCGTGAACTATGACGCATCCTTAATAAAGAAAGTAGAAGCAAACGCAAAGGCAACCTGCATACTCCAGTGCGGTCTGACAAAGGAGGAACTCAACAGAGTAGGACCATTCTCAAGTGCAAAGGAGCTATGGGAAAAGCTAATCGAACTACATAAGGGCACATCAGAAACCAAGGTGAGTAAGCGAGATTTGCTTTTCAATAAATTATATAATATCAAAATACAGGAAGAAGAGACAGCAAGCTAGCTTCACACCAGAATTCAAGACCTGCTGAATGAACTCCATGCCATAGGACAGAAAGTGGAGAACAAGGATGTAATAAGGTATGCACTCAACGCCTTCCCTAGGAATATCTTGTGGGCATCCATGGTAGATGCGTACAAGGTATCCAAGGACTTATTTTCAATTAAATTAGATGAACTCTTCTCTGAATTTGAATTACATGAGCAGATTAATGCACACCCGGTCGAAAAGGGTATAGCTTTGGTTGCAAGTACTAGCAGAACACGCGAACCGAAACCGAGGCACAGAACCGAACCAGAATCAAAAGAAGAACCTTATTAAGATGACAAGCTTACTGTCAAACTCATAAAGCTCGTACGGAAGATGTGCAAAAAGAAAAAGGCAACCCAAATTAGCACGAAGATCAAGATGGGAGTTACATGCTACGGCTGCAACCAGAAGGGCCACTACAAGCCAGACTGTCCAAATCAAAAGCAACGAAGAAGGAAGGTGCTGAAGGCAACATGGTCTGAGTCCTCAAACGAATCCGAATATGACGAAGAAGAACAAACAAGCCTTCTCGCTCTACCAGTACAAGCGAACATCATCGAAACTGAGTCTGAGTTCGAGTCAGAAACCGAGAGCGAATCAGAAACCAAGTCTAAGCGAAGCCACGGATCCGTATCTGTTTCCGAAGGGCCAAACCCCGTTGTAAGTTCTTTACTCGCCGAGGCTCAATTAGATGATTTACAAAAATTAGTTCCATATCTATTAAAGAAACTGGCTAAATCCAACGTCCGAGTCAAGTCGCTCCAAAAGGAGGTAATAGCCCTTAAGGAAGCGACTAACTCGAGTTCTTTGACTGAGCCGATTCAAATTGGAAGCTCGACTCAAGTCCAACAGTTTGAGGAAGAAAATTCCAATTTGAAAACTCAAGTTAAAGAACTCAAGGAAATGTTGGAACGGTTCGCCCTAGGTTCCAAGAATCTTGATCTGATTCTTGGAAAACAGCGAGCCGTTTACAACAAATCTAGACTTAGATTTAAGGCTAAAAGGAAATACCGTTCGTATTTGTCAATTGTTAACAGATTTAATAGAAAGGTAGTCCAAGCATGGGTACCAAAGTCTAACTTGGTCAATCAAGTTGGACCTGGTCAATATTGGGTCCCCAAGTATTAAGTACATTACCTTGATAAACCATATCGAGGCTATGATCCAGGGGGAGCCAATAGAAAAATTGTCTTAATTAATAGATAGAATTGTTTGATGATTGTCTATTTATTTTATTGGAAATATGCATGTTAAGATTTACAATAGATTAAGGACCTAAGCGTAATTTACAATTGTTCAGTTAAACCTAGGGGTTTCAAAAAGATGATTAAATATATAATTTCTTTAAGCAGCTCTGTCTAGAAAGTGGTGGATGATCTCATACTCAAGAAGGCCTAGTGCCCCGTCACTGCCTGGGAGCTAATCCTTGAAATGTGTATTTAATTGACTAATTGAAAAATCTAAGCTTAACTCAAATGTAAATTAATCCTTAGAAAGAATCTAAATCAAAGATAACCATCTCACAAAATTATTTAAGATTACCTGATTGATAACTTAAAATCGGGTGAGATGAATCTAGATTGAACTTAATCTAAAACAATATCAACTTAATTAATTCAGTTTCATCAACTTTATAATTAATTGACTTATTAATTAACTTAATAAACTCTATAATCAAGTGAATTAATCATTTTAAGAATTCTTTAGAAAATAATTTTAAAAAATCTTTAGAAAATCATTTTAAAAATTCTTTAAAAAATATTTTAAAAATTCTATAGAAATCATTTTAAAAATTATTTAGAAATTATTTTAAAAATTCTATAGAAATCATTTTAAAAATTAATTAGAAATTATTTTAAAAATTCTTTAGAAAATATTTTAAAAATTCTTTAGAAATCATTTTAAAAATACTTTAGAAATTATTTTAAAAATTATTTAGAAATCATTTAAAAAAAATCTTTAGAAAATAATTTTAAAAATTTTTAGAAAATATTTTAAAAATTCTTCAGAAAATATTTTAAAAATTCTTTAGAAAATCATTTTAAAAATTTTTTAGAAAAAATTTTAAAAATTCTTTAGAAATTATTTTAAAAATTTCTTTCGAAAATCATTTTAAAAATTCTTTAGAAATCATTTTAAAAATTCATTAGAAAATCATTTTAAAAATTCATTAGAAAATCATTTTAAAAATTCTTTAAAAAATATTTTAAAAATTCTTTAGAAAATATTTTAAAAATTCTTTAGAAAATCATTTTAAAAATTCTTTAGAAAATATTTTAAAAATTCTTTAGAAAATATTTTAAGAATTCTTTAGAAAATTATTTTAAAAATTCTTTAGAAAATCATTTTAAAAATTCTTTAGAAAATCATTTTAAAAATTCTTTAGAAAATATTTTAAAAATTCTTTAGAAAATCATTTTAAAAAAAATCTTTAGAAATTCATTTTTTTTAAAAAAAAATATTTAGAAAATCATTTTAAAAAATTAGTTAAAAAATCATTTTAAAAATTCTTTAGAAAATCATTTTAAAAATTATTTTGAAAATAATTTTTAAAATTATTTAAAAATCATATTAACTTTTAAAATCTTAATTAATTTTTAAATCATGTAATAAATAATTTTCAAATTTAATTCAAAGTCTTAATGATAAAATCTTATAATCTAATTATGATTATAAACACAATAAATTTTTAAATGTTTACTCATTTAAAACTCAAAACTCAAACTTATTTTCAATTCCGTCTCACACTCACTCATAAGTTGAGCATGCTTTATAATCTAGATTGGGTGAAATGAAAAATTAGGAAAATATAATTTTTTTTTTGCTTGGATTCTTGGATCCTTAAAATTTTTAAGCATTAATTAAGGGGGAGTGAAAGGGACTTAATTTTAAATTTTTACTCAAAATAATCTGAGAAAGAAAGTTCATTTTTAAAACTATTTTTGAAATAAAAAAAGATATAAAATCTTTTTTAAAAAACTAAAAAAAATTAAATAAAGAAAAAAGACTTTCTGTCATTTTCTTTACTTAACTAAGTTTCTCACAAACTCATTCTTGAAAACAATTTTTCAAAGGTTTAGCTAAATCTAAGTATTTTTAGCTATGTTGAGCATAAGTTTATCAAAATATGTTTTCACATATTTTAGCTTTCCTTGAAAAATCAAGTTAAAATACTTTTTAAAATGTTTTAAGTTTTTAAAATACGTAACCATGGTTTTTAACTAAGTACTTAAGCTAAGCTTGTATGAAAATTCTTTAAGTTAAGTACTTAAACTAAAAACTTAGCTATTTATCAAGGTATTTTTTCAATGCAATCATTTTGAAGTCGAAATTTAGCTAAGTTTATTTTTCAAACTAAAATGAAAGTTTCATTTTTTTAAAACATCTCTAAATTGGCTAAATGCTACCCTTCAGGGGTAGCTTAGAGCTAATAGAATAAGTATTTTTTTCTCTCTACATATTTTCTTTTTGGTTTATGTCAAAAGGGGGGGGGGGATCAAAGTTAAGAGGAATATAAGGAATTTTTCAATTTTTCATTATTTCATTATTTTTTCTTATAGTACTGTTATGATTTTGCTTAACTTTGAACTGTGTTTCCATAATCAAAAAGGGGGAGATTGTTGGTGCGGAAGCATCCGACCATCCGACGATCGAACCTATGTTTTGATTATGTCAAAGGGTTCAAAGTTAAGATGTTTTGTTATCTGATATGCTCAATGAGTTTGCAGGAAAGTCCTAGCTGCGGTTAGGCAAGTGGAAACCCCTAGGGGGTGGTAACCCTTGGCGAAAAGTCTTTGCGGGTCGAAGTCTTTGGCAAAAATCCTAGGGGGCGGTAACCCTAGGTGGAAATCCTGGTGTCGCGAACTAGGTGGAAGTCTGGATGAGTCATGGAGCGAGCGTCCAGCATGAAGACCGGAAGATTCGAGCACCGAGCAAAAGTCCAGTCGATCTGGAGGACCAAACTGGCAAAAGATAACTTCTCCTGAGTGGAGTAGGCGAGGACGTGTTCCCCGGAAGAGGGAACAGTAGACGTCGGTTCGACCTAGGGTTTCCGGTAGGAAATCCGAAGTCAAAACCGAACAGTCCGAAGACTGTCAAACTTATTTATCCTAAATATTATATGTTATGTTCTAACTCTGTTTTGCAGGAGACTAACATTCTGTGTAGGAACTGATCGAGATCAGTCAACCGAACATCGGGATCGGTCAACCGAACCCCCAAGCCACAGATCAAATTTCCAATGAGTGGGTTGGGCTCGACCAGGGGATCGGTCGACCGAACCTGGTTTTCAGTCGACCGAACCAGGGATAAGACTTGACCAGATCGAAGCGGAGCGAACGGATCGGGCGGATCGAATGAGGAGGAAATCGTCTGATCAGTCGACCGAACGTGGGATCGGTCGACCGATTCGCCTTGGATCAAACCTGATCCAAGGTTTTGAGGATCTGGATCAGATCTGTAAAGGCTATAAAAGGAGCCTCGGGCTGCAACTTCAAACATAACTCGAACAGAACAACTTGTGCTCTTGTACACTGCTCCGAACGCTTCAACTACGTGCTGCTACTCCGACAACCGACGACTCCGTTCTTCAATTCTTTTGTATTGTCGGTATTATATTTCTTTCTTCAGCACTTGTACTCTTGAATTGTAAAAGATTTACGGATTGATAGTGATTGCCTACCAAAAGTGATCTACGATCACGATCCTTGGAGTAGGAGTCGCCCTAGGCTCCAAACCAAGTAAATCTTGGTCGTCTTGTGTGTGATTGTTCTTTTATTATTTATGATGTGTTAATCCATTAGTTTTAAATCGAACGAATTATCCACGAGCGCTATTCACCCCCCCCTCTAGCGCTTTCGATCCAACAGCCATTTACAGTTGAGGAGCTCTTTGGACCTCTTCCGTCCTAGCCCTCCACCTCGACCCAGCCCTTGACTTCGCTATCCATAGAGGATCGATTTACCAGACTTGAGGAGTCTTTCGCACAGATCCAGCAATTAATTTCAAAGGGGTTCATCTCACTCTGAGGAGAGATGACCATTGGATTTGCCTCTCTTCGGGAGGAGATGACCACCAAATTTCGAGAGCTAGACATTCAGATACAGTCAATTCTTTGGGCTTTGCGAGTGCTTGATCATCCCCCACCTCCATCTTCCGATGATGATCAGACTTGATTATATTCAGCGCACTACTATATATTGTGTATCTGTTTGACTTGATCTATGTATTCAACTATTGTTTTTCTATTTTATTTGGATAAATTAGGGAATTCCTTTATAGACTAGAACTGTTATTCTCAAAACAATTTTTAAATAGTTTACAAATTCTAGAAAAATTCTTTACTTATATTTTCTAAAAAAATCCTATTTTCTTAGTATTTCAAAATTTATTTTGGCTTTAGACTAAATCAAACCCATAGAAAGTATGTTCCTATAGATCTAGGTATCGAGTATTTCACAAATACACTAGGTCTACCTTGATTGTGTATTTAAAAATTTAGAATGATGTGAGATGCGTAAGCCTCTTGCTTGGATTTCAGATGCTTATATTAATACATCAACATAAGTCTGGATGAAAAATACCAAAATTACAGTGATTAGGTTAAGTAATACATTTTAGTCAAAAACTAAACACATTTACTTAACTTGACTAACCAAGAGAATATTGTTATCTTCTTATAGTCAACTAGTAACTAACAGTTAGATAGTTAAGGTAAATTTTTATATGAATATTTTTTAACAAAAATATATCAGGTTCAGGGGGAGGATATTGGAAAATAATTTTTGAAATACTTTATTTCCTTTCTTACTACTTGTTGCAAAACTACTTTCAAAATTATTTTACTCAATCTGTGTAAAAAGTATTTTGCAAAAATACCTTTCAAATACTTGCTTTGTAAAAATTCTTATATTTGTTTTCAAACATGTGTTTTGAAAAACAAATTACAAGTCTTTTGAAATTTTCTTTAAAATTACTTTAAATATTTTGAAAGATAGCTTCGAAAACACTTTGAAAATGTTCTTCAAAGGTTGCTTTTTAAATCGAAAAAATAACTTGTGTTTATTTTGAAAATACTTTCAAAACTATTTTAACTTAGAAAAATTCTTGGAAAACACTTTCGCAAATATTTTAGATAATTTGCTAAACTTCTCACAAGTAGCCTTAAAAAATTATAACACTAAGAAGTGTTGGAACCCCAAGGTATTTTGATGTGATCAAACAAGCTAAGTTAGGTCCTGCGTTGTCTAACCCTTGTGTCTAAGTGTGCTGGAGCTTAGGAACACAGAAAGTCGAGTGGAAGACGCAGCTAGCGAGAAGGATGGCACGGGAGAGAGCCGATGGGCTCTGTGCGTCCGAGGGACGAGGTGACCGCGGAAGAGTACACCGGTGGACGAGAAGAACGTGTGCGGCGTTCGAGGGACGAGAAAGGAAGGCTGCTCGAGGAGAAGGCCGGAACTTGGGTTCGGGTGAGCCTTATTCCGGATGGCCGAGATCACCCAAGCGAGCGGATCCGGAGGAGAAGAACCGGACCGAGGCGGGACTGAACCAGAGAAGAGGTCCCGGACGAAAAAGTCAACATCTATTGACTTTGGGCTCCGGGGTGCCCGGAGCAGTCCGAGGCGCCCGGAGCCCTCCGAGGCGCCCGGAACCATTCCGGGAGCTCGGACCCGGATTTTGACCAGGATCACGTCAAACGCGATTTGATCGTTGGGGGATAAAATTTTATCCCCCCCAGGGCGCCCGGAACCCCTTCGAGGCGCCCCGACCAGTGCTATAAATATAGCACTGATCTGCATAGTTAAATCACCTCACTTGTAATCAGTTTTCTCTGTGCTTTCATTTCTGTTTCTTTTATTTGTGCTGTCAACGCTATAAAGAGGCTACTCCGCTCGAAGGAGATAATCAGATAGTGCGCTTACTTTCCTTGGATTAGCAATCCCCTGATTGCAAACCAAGTAAATCTCTTGTGTCTGCTCTTTTTTTTTAGTCTCTTAGTTTTACTATTACAAGTGTCTTTTAAATTAGTTGAATATCCGAGAAGGGTTTTTGGTTTAATTTTTGTAGGGCAATTCACCCCTCCCCTCTTGTCGGCCTCCAAAGGGACCAATAAGTGGTATCAAAGCAAGGCGCTTTAGGAGGACTAACCGCCGATCGAAGCAACAAGATGGCTGGACCAAGCATCGTTCCACCAAAATTCGAGGGGGACTTCACAGACTGGAAGCGACGTATGGAGGTATTTCTAAAAACTGATTTTGAAATTTGGTTTATTATGAAGTATGATTTTGTAGCTCCGATGAATCAAGATGGAGAAGAAAAAGAAGAAAGTCATTGGACAAAGAAGGAGCAGAATGAGTCTGTAGCGAACAGCCGTGCGGAATATCACCTACTGAACGTGTTGCCACCTCAAGAGGTCAACCACATCGGAAGCTATTCATCTGCCAAAGAACTCTAGGAGAAGTTCCTGGAACTCCACGAAGGCACGTCCGAAGCGAAGCTCGCTAGAAGAGACATCCTCCGGAACAAGCTAATGAACATCCGACTAGAAAAAGGTGAGAAGGTAGACAGTCTACATGCAAAGGTAAAAGAACTGATTACTGGTCTCGAAAACCTCGGAGAAACGGTAACAAATCAGGAAATTAAACAATACGCTATGCACGCAACGCGTTTCCCAGAACTTCAGATTGGACATCAATCGTCGACGTCTACTATATTTTGAAAGACCTAGAGATAAGTACTTTAGAAGAACTATTCTCCACTCTTGAATTGCATGAAACCAGGTGTGCCGGGACTACAAAGGAAGCAAGTCAGATGATTGCACTAAACGCAACCAAGAAGGATGAACACGAGTCAGATTCAGAAGACGATCAAGAAGCATACATGGTAAGAAACTTTAAAAAGTTGTTTAGATCTAATAAATTCAAAGAAATGCAAAATAAAAAGAATCCAAGAAATAGAAGAAGAATGTGTTGCTACCAGTGTCAAAAAGAAGGACACCTAAAAGAAGATTGTCCAGAACTAAAGAAGGGCAAAGGCAAGATTCCCAAGAAGCACAAGAACCTAAAAGCTACTTGGGACGACACTTCTTTATCTGAGTCCGAGATTCAAGAATATGTCGGGATAGCACTGATGGCAAGCTATGAAGGACAAAGTACATCAGAACCCAACATCGATGAAGGGGGAGCGACATCAGATGGAAGTAGCGAAGCAGGGGGAGATTCAGGTTTCAAGTCTAATATGGTAAGTGAGGTATGCCTCTTACCCCCTGATGAACTTTACTTTGGTATTATAAATTAGAAAATAAAAATACCAAATTAGAAAATTAAATTTTAGAAACAAAAAGAATTTTGACAAAATCATGTCTTATAGAGGATTTTGAAAAATTGAAAATTGAAAATGAAAAACTAAAAGAAGAAATAGAAAGATTGAAAAAAACTAATGGTTCAAATATTTCTACTTTTAGAAATTATAGAGGTTTAAATTGGTATTATAGATTTCATCAAAGTCAAATTAGAAATATATCAAAAATCTATGTACCTAGGAAATACTTGGTTAATCCTGTAGGTAGGAACCTCTACTGGGTTCCAAAAATCTGTTTAATTTAAAATTAAAATTAGACTTAGCAATTTCAGTAAGGAAATTAAACAACTAATTTCTTTATAAGACTTTGTCTAAGAAAGTGGTTGTTGCTCCAATAACCAAGAAGGCCTAGTGCCTCGCCACGACCTGAAAGCCAAGTATCGAAATGAAAAGTTTAATTGACTAACTGAAAAGGCATTAATTTAATTTACTTAATGCTTTAAAAGAGTTATTCAATTTGTGTTAGAAAATATTTAAAATTGATTTAAAAATTCTTACCTTAGAAATTTTTTTTACCTTTGAAATTTTTTAAAATTGACTTAGAATTTTTGTTACCTTAGGATTTTTTTTTAAAAAAAAATTGCCTTAAATTTTTTTTTGACTAAGAATTTTTTTTATAACTGCCTTCGAAATTTTTTTATGAAAATTGCCTTAGAAATTTTTTTAAAAAACTTCTTTTAGAAATTGTTTTTAAGATTTGCCATAGAAAATTTTTTACCTTAGACTTGTTTAAGAACCCCTATTTTTTATGTGATCAAAGGGGGAGACAGATGTTAAGTCTAGTGGGAGGTATATAATTTTTAAATTGAAATATCTTTAAACTTAATTAGTCTAGTGGGAGGTATATAATTTTTAAATTGAAATATCTTGGACTTAATTGCAAATATATTGTTTTTATTGCAAATGTTTTCCCTAACTTAACTTGGGTTGCTCACATCAAAAAGGGGGAGATTGTTGGAACCCCAAGGTGTTTTGATGTGATCAAACATGCTAAGTTAGGTCCTGCGTTGTCTAACCCTTGTGTCTAAGTGTGCAGGAGCTTAGGAACACAGGAAGTCGAGCGGAAGACGCGGCTAGCGAGAAGGACGGCACGGGAGAGAGCCGACAGGCTCGGTGTGTCCAAGGGACGAGGTGACCGCGGAAGAGTACACCGATGGACGAGAAGAATGTGCACGATGTTCGAGGGATGAGAAATCAGGAAGGAAGGCTGCTCGAGGAGAAGGCCGGAACTTGGATTCGGGTGAGCCCTATTCCGGATGGCCGAGACCACCCAAGCGAGCGGATCCAGAGGAGAAGAACCGAACCGAGGCGGGATTGAACCAGAGAAGAGGTCCCGGATGAAAAAGTCAACATCTATTGACTTTGGGCTCCGGGGCGCCCGGGGCCCTCCGGGGTGCCCAGAACCATTCCGGGAGCCCGGACTCGGATTTTGACCAGGATCGTGTCAAACGCGATCTGATCGTTGGGGGATAAAATTTTATCCCCCCCAGGGCGCCTGGAACCCCTTCGGGGCGCCCCGGCCAGTGCTATAAATATAGCACTGATCTGCACAGTTAAATCATCCCACTTGTAATCAGTTTTCTCTATGCTTTCATTTCTGTTTCTTTTATTTGTGCTGTCAACGTTGTAAAGAGGCTACTCCGCCCGAAGGAGATAATCAGATAGTGCGCTTACTTTCCTTGGATTAGCAATCCCCTGATTGCAAGCCAAGTAAATCTCTTATGCCTGCTCTTTTCTTTTAGTCTCTTAGTTTTACTATTACAATTGTCTTTTAAATTAGTTGAATATCCGAGAAGGGTTTTTGGTTTAATTTTTGTAGGACAATTCACCTCTCCCCTCTTGCCGGCCTCCAAAGGGACCAACAAGAAGTACTTGGCAACAAATCATCTTTTTAAGGGGTTTGAAATCTATTTTGATAATAGCTATTTCTTGCCAAAATTTATGGTTTATTTTGCAAAATCAATCTTCAAAATCTTGAAAACCATTTGAAAAGTTTGAAAATTTCTTTAGAAAGTTTTTTTTAACTCCTCCCTCCAATGAACCTACAGATTTTTACAATTAAATTAAAAGTTATATACTTATTAGGGTCTATTACAATATTCATAATCTGCTATGTTTATCTCTATTTTTTTATGAGTGTCAAAGGGGAGGGTGAGGGTTAAGTAAGAAAAAGATAAACTAAATCTTAAAAAATTGCAACCCTAAAATGATCACGAGAATAAAATTTAAATTACTTAATTTTAAGTTCTCTTAAATCATGCCATCTCTATCTTTGCATATCTTTTCCTAACTTTAACCCAGGTTGTCATTGCATCAAAAAGGGTGAGATTATTGATGTAATTTGCACTAACGGTGTAACTCAGATTTTGATGAATGATAAGTGAGTTACGTTAGGTGTTATTGTGATTTAATGCATTTACCGAGTGTGCAGGGTTGACTAACCTGACGAGTCAAGAGGACCTAACACTAGACAGGAAGTTCAGTCGGGACATGCAATTCTTGATTAGTGAAGTCCAAATGTGGAATTCTAGCAAGAGGTCTAGATGTTCGATTCCAGATGGGAGGAAGTCTGGATATATGATTCTGGTAGGAAGACCTGGTGGGTCAAATTAGACGTCGAGGAGATAACTCGACACTTAGTCACTCTCCTCCAGTGACTTAGACACTTAGTCAGATTGGACGCGCTCTCACTTACTAAGTGAGAATGTGTCCCGATTGAGGGGATAGTAGCCATCAGTCCAATTTAAGTCCATTTGAGAAACCTAAATTGAGACTCTCACTAGATCCTGATTTGGAGGGCATGATCTAAGTCATAAATTAATCTTATTAATATTGTGCTAATGTTGTCTTATAGGTTAAATATGTTTATGTTGGATTAATACTTTTTACAGGATAAAAGGAGTAAAAATTACCTCGGGTGAACAGTACCCGAAGCGCCTTCCAGGAGACGAAAGGCGCCTTCAGTACTATTCATGGAAGGCGCCTTCAGTGCTATGGAAGATGGCTTCCAACGGATAAAATCAAATTTCATTGGCGATAAGGAGCAGCTCTTTATAAGATAAGATTTTGCCTATGAAAGGCGCCTTCAATGCTATGGAAGACGCCTTCCACACCTTATAAAAGGTCATCTAAACCAAGGCTTTGAGAACAACTCTTCTACAAGCTTCTACACATCCATTTGAAGTTCTGACTGCTCCAACTTCCTATTGTTACTCTGCTATGACGTTGCTACATCCGACTACTGTTGAGGAGCAAACCAACACCAAACCTAAGTTAATCATCTTTGAAAGTGTTGGGTAACAAAATTAAATTATGTATTTACTTTCTGCAAAAGGAAAAGTGTAGCGTATTACACTTATTCCTATTCTTTTTGTACTTGATCCCCTCTTCTAGCCATTCTAGAAGAGGTTATTAGTGGATTATCCATGGATCGGGACCTGGGTCTTAGAGTAAGAGTCATCGAAGGCTCTGAACCAAGTAAAATCGCTTGCGTTCCTATCCTTTTTGTTTCTATTCTTATTTCTGTTGCACTTACTTTGATTTTGAAAAGAAAAGAAAGGTTTTTCAAAACCATGTGATCCCCCCCCCCCCTCTCACGTGCATCTTGATTCAACAGGTTTAGAGTTTATTTTTGGGTTTGACTTTGAATTATTTGGTTTATTTTGATTTAATTTTAGGCAGTGGATTTCATTTTTAGGTACATAATATTAATTGAGTCCTACTTACTTGGTTAGACAAGCTTTTGGAACCTAAGCCTTTGGTTATTTCTTATTTTAGATTACCAGTTATAAATATTTTATTGGTTGAGTTGAACTTGTATTTAAGTCTAGATTTGTTGTACACAACTCGTTGTGATTCATATCCAGGTACTTGGATCTTGTTGTGAATTTTCCTAAAAGTTCTTTTAGCTCAACAACTTCATTTTTCAATTTGAAAATTTCCTCCTTAAGTTTTGCAACTTGAGTTGGATTTTTAGATTAAATTGGTTCAGTTGTTAAGCTTGATTTTAATTATTCTTTTAGATCTTGATTTCCTTAATGAGTTAACTAATTTGGGTTTCTAACTTTGCTAATTTTCTATTCATGCTTGGCACAATTTTAAAGAAAGTAGCAGATAATCTCGTTGGGACCTTCGGAAACGAGTATGGACTCATGGCTTGACTTATATTCAGACTCATCGTCTTGATCCATTTCGCTTGCTAATTTCGGTCTAAACGCCATCAGCGCAAGGAAATTCTACTGCTTTGGTTCTTTGACATCCGATTCTTCGGAGGAGAATTCATCCCAAGTTGCCTTCAATGCCTTTCTCCTTCTAGTTATCTTGGGTTTGTCCTCTTTTGGGAATTCATGCTTGTAGTGTCCTTTCTTATTACACTCGTAGCATGTGACGTTGGCTTTATTACTGCTAGAAGCAGACTTTATCTTATGTAGATCCTTGGAAAAATCCTTCTTGTTACTAGTGAATATTTTTCTTACCAAATTTACTAGGTGTTCTTCAGTATCTGAATCTGAGTCAGATCCAGCTTCTGGTTCAGGTTAGGTTCTAGACCTAGATTCTTTAGATGAACCTGCAAGAAGAGTGATACCTTTCTCGACTAATTTGAAGTTAGTTTGCTCATGTAGTTCTAATTCACAAAACAACTCATCTATTTTAAATTTTGAGAGGTTCATAACTGTGGAAATGAGTTTAGGGTGTACGTTATAACATCTCAGTTCTCCATCTGATGGTCGATTGTGTGGAGTCTGTTGAGGATGTCCTTGATCCTCATGTGTAGTTGATCAGTTGTCTCTCCTTCGTACATTTTAATATTAAACAATTTGTTTAATAAGAGGCCACATTTGGTTACCTTGGCATTAGTCATTCATTCATGCAATTCGATGAGTTTGTCCCACAGTTTCTTTGCATTCTCGTGTGAGCTGACACGGTTCAATTCTTCTTTTATGAGTTTGTGTAGGATCAAGACGTACTAGAGGGGGGGGTGAATAACACTAATGGATTTTTTTAGTTTTTTGAAAAATACAAAATAACGCAGCTGAAATAAAAAGTAAGACAAAGAACAAAGACACCAAGGATTTACTTGGTTTGGAGCCTGTGACGACTCCTATTCCAAGGCCCGTGATCATTGATTCCTTTCATTATGTAACGACCCGCCTTCTAACTACTAGGATGTAAGGCGAATCGCTACAGTTGTACTGTACTGACTGTGCGGAAAACTGATCTAATTTAAATTTTTCTACTAATTGATGACTGTTCTTGGTTCTACATGTGCTAAAGGATGCAATCTGAGGAACACAAAGCGTATCCTACATCCCCCATGGACTAGAAGTTGATCTACTGAGTTTCTTGGTCGAAACTGAGCTTCCCAATCGATCCAAACTGAATCGATCGACTCCTGGATCGATCCACGGACCGATCCAGCCGCATCGCACGGATGAACACCGGATCGGTCCACCGATCCGTAAGCCGCATCGCTTCAGATGCCGGATCGGTCTCCGACCGATCCAGGTACACCTGGATCGGTCGATCGATCAGTATGCCCTGGATCGGTCGGTACCGACCGATCCGTACCAAGCTCGAAACTATCAGATCGGTCGGATCGGCCACCGATCGATCCGTGAGGACATGAGATATCAGATTTTTCTCGGATCGGTCGGTGACCGATCCAAGGACATTGCCTGAGCTCGATCGGTCTCGAGACCGATCGTAGTTCGATTACTGAACTCGATTTCAGACTTGGCGTGCCAAAATACAACATAACAACTATCCAATGCATGATAAACTATTCTAATAACATGTAGTAACAATTCTAAACTTAAGCTAAAGCAAGGTTCATCAACTCATAACCTTTAACTACTAGAAATGCATAAAAAGCAAAGTATAAGAAAATGTCTTAAGGAAGAACTAGTTTCTAATTTGCTAAACTCTCCAAAGTCTTTTATTCCAGTTCCTGCCACACACACCATCCTTTGCATTGTCCTCCAGCTCCCTCTGCTAGTCCATCTTTCCCTTACCTTTATCTGCAGTATAAGGAAAAATAGTATCTGTAAGCTTAAAGCTTAGTAAGAAACCATCTACCTCACAAAAACATGCAACGATGCAAATATGATTTTAAATCGTGCTGTTTAAAACATATGCTGGATATACTGAATAAACTAGCATGGCATGGCATATAAGCATACAATCATGGCATACCTAAACCTGAACATAAAAGCATGTATAACAACTGCACATAAAGTTATCATGCATATTCACAGGGAAAAACTAAACTGGAGCATGATACTGAACTGAAACTGAACTGCGCTAAAACTGATCTTAAACTATAATCACTGGATTAGATTAAGAGTTTGAAAGCTAATATCATAATAAGTTAAAATAGTAATCATGCTGTTTGGGCCCGGCAACTGTACTTGCTGTGCGCGCATCCCTAACTAGACCCGGGTTTTCAAGTCCCGAATTTAGTAGGGTTAATTAGGTTATCTAAACCTAGGGACGACTGTGGGAGTCCAACCCAATGGATATCTGATCCAGTACAGTGCCACTGAAAATAAAATACTGAATATAGCTAACTGTTTTAACTTGCTGTTTCTAGGTTGATCCGGTAGTAAGAGTGGGCCCCCCCCTTTTTTCTTGCAAAGTCAACGTCAAGTGGAAGTCACCGGAACAGCCGCCCACCCAGAGGAGAGTGTGGTCCGACCGGACGGACGGCCGTAGACGGCCGGTCCGATTGGACTGCCGGCCGGCCGATGGAATCGAGTACCCGGAGGGGTCCGGCCGGCTCGCACTTATAGTTGGGAGGCACCCTGTCAAATCGGAGTTCCGACGCTCAGTTAAAAAGGTCATGGACCGAGCTGACCTTTTGACCGACCGCAGTCATAAAGCACCCCTGTTTGTTAGTCTCCACAAAGCACAAGTAAACCACTGCGGATGTCCGGTCGGATGTTTAGGTATCCGTCCGCTCGGACTACAAGTTTGGAGCAAAGGAAAAGGCCAGAGGATTTCTTTCTTTGACAACCTGTAGGTTTCACGTGTGTGCCATGCTCCAAATCTTGTGACAGGGGATTCTGCTGTCCCATCGAGGGCATGCTTTGACTGTAGCGATATGGGTCAGGTAAACTTTCTGACAGCCGCGTACCTAGGAAAGGACAGGTAAGCTTTCTGACAACCGCATACCTAGGATAGGACAGAGGACACTTATGCACCTTGGTACGCGTGCCCAAACCTTTCACAGCTCTATATAAAGAACCTCAGGTTTCATCGACGGAGGATTCGGGGTACGTACTCTGAGACTTTGGGAGCCACCTTGTTCATCGTAATTTACCTGACTTGAGCGTTGGAGGGTCGTCGCCGGGAACCCCCTTCCCGGCCCGACTTCTGTGCAGGTTAGCCGGAGCATCGCGCCACCAGTCGGAGATCTACATCAGCGAGCCAGGGAGCGCCACGTGCCCAGCGTCTGTTGATTTCTAGTTCGAACAGGATCATAGGTTATCTGAACCTAGAGCTAGGTTATCTGAACCTAGAGGCGACTGTGGGAGCCCACCCATTGGACCGTAGTCCCATAAACTGAACTAAACTAATGCGCTGTTTTAAATGCTCCTAATGCATTTAACTGAGCTATTAAACATAACTGAGGTGGTATTTAGCTATACTAACATTTTACCGAACACTTAGTGTGCTCCAACTCTCTCCTCTAATAGGGAGATCACCTCTAGGCACCCGACAACGTCTAGAATCTCCAACTAAAGGAGACCAACGTGTCCGGCCCGTCTAGAGGTGCTCAACTAGATCCCTAATCCTCGAGGAGGGTTTAAACACACCCTATGTGCCGAAAAACCTGCCTATAGCTAGAACTAATGCGTAGAAAACCAAACGGAGCTATTATACTGCAGGTGAGGGGTTTCTTACCTCCTATTCGTAATTTCTTACGATTCAAACCGCTGGTTTTCCGATGGAAACGGTCCTCTCGACGATCCACTTGCGTCTTCGCGTTCCTCTCGCGGAGAAGAACCTTTTTCGTGTTGGAGTCGTCGCCGGAAGAAGTTCCCTTTGCCCTTGGGGCTTGGTGTGCCGTGAGAAGGAGGAGAGGGAGAGGCGGCGGTGAGGTTTTGAGAGGAGAAAAGTGGCGTGAGGTGAGGAGGTGCCGAACCAAACTCTTAAAATAAACCAAACCCTCTTTAAGTTTTTAATCTATATTAAGTGGTTTAATGAACCCAACTCTAATATAAATATATTTGGTTCTCCTTTCTTTCAGCACGGCCCTGCTGGGTTCAACCGGTTACTAACATTATCCCGTATACCATAGGTCTCGGGTTCGATTCCTGCCTAAGATATTTTACGGTTTTAATTATTTTTGCTACTTCCGATACTCGGAAAATTCCGGAAAAATATCTAAAAATTCCAGTAAAATCATAGAATAATTCTAAAATAGTTTTGAGAATTTTCGGGCGTTACAATCCCCCATGCCTTATAAAAAGTTCGTCCTCAAACTTAGAACAATTCTGGGTACTTCTGTCTCATGCTGGCTTCTGTCTCCCAAGTTGCCTCTTCTGCTGTGTGACTGTGCCAAATGACTTTGACTAATGGTACTTCCTTGTTCCGCAATTTCTATTAGTACTTCCTTGTTCCGCAATTTCTTAACTGCTCAGTCTATTATCTGAATAGGCCGACTATCATAACTGAGGTATTCGCGGATCTGTACCGACTGGGGCTCAATCACTTGGGTGGCATCTGGGGTATGCTTCTTCAGCATGGAGACATAAAATACGTTGTGGACCGCTGACATTTCCTGGGGTAGCTCTAGCTCATATGCTACCTTGCCCACTCTTCTGCTAATAAGGTATGGTCCCACATATCTGGGACTAAGCTTGCCCTTCTTCCCAAAACGCATCACTCCCTTCATGGGAGCTACTCTGAGGAACACTGTATTCCCGACTGAGAACTCTAAGGGTCTGTGCCGTGTATCAGCATAGCTTTTCTGGCGGCTCTGAGCTGTCTCTATCCTCTGGCGGATCTGCTGTATAGCTGCTGTGGTATCTGCGACTAGATCTGTCTGAAGCTCTAGTTCCTTCTGTTCACCACTCTCATACCAGCAGATTGGAGATCTACACCTCCGCCCATAGAGAGCCTCGTAAGGTGCCATGCCGATAGTGGCCTGATAGCTGTTGTTGTATGCAAATTCTGCTAGACTCAGATATTTGCACTAACTTCCTTTGAAATCTAGGGCACATGCTCGGAGCATATCTTCGAGTACCTGATTTACTCGCTCTGTCTGACCATCTGTCTGAGGATGGAATGCTGTGCTGAACTTTAACTTCGTGCCTAATGCTGACTGTACACACTCCCAGAAGTGTGATGTAAATCTGCCGTCTCTGTCTGAAATGATGGTTCGTGGGACTCCATGTAGTCTGACGATCTCCTAGAGATACAACTGAGCTAGCTTCTCCATGGAGTAGGATATCTTGATAGCTAAAAAGTGGGCTGATTTAGTCAACCTGTCGACTATTACCCAGATGGCATTAAAACCATTCGTGGTTCTGGGTAGTCCCACTATGAAATCCATGGAGATATCCTCCCACTTCCATTCTGGAATCTGTATAGGCTGCAGAACTCCTCCTGGTCGCTGATGTTCTGCCTTGACCCTCTGACAGGTGAGGCAGATGCTAACATATCTGGCGATGTCTCGCTTCATCCCGGACCACCAAAAACGGTTCTTCAGGTCTTGATACATTTTGGTGGAACCTGGATGCATCGCATAGGGAGTCCTGTGAGCCTCATCTAAAATCTGTCTCCGTAGCTCCTCCTGATCTGGAACACAGAGTCTGTCACCAAAATACAACACCCCACTATCGGACACTCTGAATTCTCTACTCTCTGATTCTGCTAGCCCTTGCTTGATTTTCTGAATTTCAGGGTTCTGTTCCTGAGCTGACTGAATATCACCAAGCAAGGTAGACTCTAAGGTCATAGTAGAGAGCTGTCCCACGATGAACTCGAGACCGAAATCTACGATCTCCTTCTGTAGGGGCGGTGACATGGCTGTAAGAGATAATAAGGTAGCACTGGATTTTCTGCTAAGTGCATCTGCTACCTTATTGGCTTTCCCTGGATGGTAGAGGATGTCCACATCATAGTCCTTGACCAGCTCAATCCACCTGCGCTGTCGCATGTTCAGATCCTTCTGAGTGAAGAAATACTTCAGACTCTGATGATCTGTATACACTCTGCACTGAGATCCATATAGGTAATGTCTCCAAATTTTGAGAGCGAACACTACTGCTGCCAGCTCAAGGTCATGAGTAGGGTAATTCTTCTCATAATCCTTGAGTTGTCTGGAGGCATAGGCGATCACCTTGCCATTTTGCATCAGTACTGCTCCTAGTCCCAACTTAGAGGCATCACTATAGATGTCAAAGCTGCTGGTGTCGTCTGGTAGAGCCAAAATGGGAGCACTGGTCAATCTCCTTTTTAGCTCGCTGAAGCTGTTCTCACAGTCCTCTGTCCACTGAAATTTCCTGTTCTTTCTGGTAAGAGCTGTCAGTGGGGAGGCTATCCTGGAGAAGTCCTCTACAAACTTTCTGTAATATCCTGCTAATCCCAGAAAGCTCCTGATTTCGCTGGCGTTCTTAGGTCTCTTCCAGTTACTTACTGCTTCTATCTTACTGGGATCTACCATAATACCATCCTTTGAGATGATGTGACCCAGGAAGGACACCTGATCTAGCCAAAATTCACATTTCATGAACTTGGCGTATAGCTGGTTCTGCTGAAGGGTCTCCAATACTAGTTTCAGGTGCTCTGAGTGTTCTTCCTGAGTTCCTGAGTAGATAAGAATGTCATCGATAAATACAATAACAAACTTATCTAAATACTCCCTGAATACTCTGTTCATGAGATCCATGAATGTAGCTGGAGCATTTGTCACGCCAAAAGGCATGACTACGAACTCGTAATGTCCGTATCTGGTCCTGAATGTTGTCTTCGGTATATCACCCTCCTTGACCCTGACTTGGTGATATCCTGATCTGAGGTCAATCTTAGAGAACACTGCTGCTCCCTTTAACTGGTCGAACAGGTCATCTATTCTGGGAAGAGGATACCTGTTCTTGATCGTGACCTGATTCAGTGCTCTGTAGTCTATGCATAGCCGCATGCTTCCATCCTTCTTCTTCACGAACAGTACGGGCGCTCCCCATGGTGAGTGACTAGGGCGTATGAAACCCTTGTCAAGCAGCTCCTGTAGTTGCTCATGAAGTTCCTTCAGTTCTGCTGGAGCCATGCGGTAGGGCGCCTTGGAAATAGGATTGGTGCCGGGGAAAAGCTCTATCTCAAATTCAATCTCCCTGACTGGTGCTAGGCCTGGTAACTCTTCAGGGAAGACTGCTGGGTAGTCACATACAACTCGGACCTCTGCTAGCTGTTGGTCCTTGTCCTGGCTGGTATTGACTACATGTGCTAGGTACCCCGTACATCCCGAATCCATCAACTTCTGTGCCTTCATTGCTGAGAGAAATTTTCTGGCTTTTCTCTTTGGTTCTCCGAGGTATTCAAACTGTATTTCTGCTTCGGGTTGGAATACGACTTTCTGTTTACGGCACTCTATGGAAGCACCGTATCTGATCAGAAAGTCCATTCCAAGGATGACGTCATAGTCAGTCATTTCTAGCACTATCAGATCACAAAAGAGCTCTCTGTCTGCTATAATGACCGGCACTGCTCTGAGCCAGTGCGTGGATGCCATGATCTCTCCTGAAGGTAGTGCCGTCAGAAACTGACCACTAAGTACCTCTGGGGGTATTTCTAATTTTTCGGAGAACATCCTGGCTATATATGAATGGGTTGCCCCAGTATCAAATAGAACAGTAGCACTATACTGAAAAATGCTAATCTGACCTGTGACAACTGTCGAGGCATTGGCTACGTCCTCTCTGGTGAGTGAGTAGATCCTCGCATTCGCCATAGCTGGAGGGGCTTCTAATCTGCCCTGGCTGATATGTGGACCCTCTAGAGCGGCCTGCATCTGATATAACTGAGCTGGCTGGCCTGCATACTGAATCTGCTGTGGCTGAGGAAGACCGGTCTTGTTCGGGCACTGCTTGGCCATGTGCCCTTCTTGTCCACATTCAAAGCATCCTCGTGTGCCCTTGCGACAAACCCCTGGGTGGAATTTCCCACAAGTGGCACACTTTGGATAACTGGGTCGCTTGCTAGATGGTCCTCCTTTTGAGTCACTCCCTGATTTGCGCTTGTTGTTGGAGTTCCCTTTCCAGTTGGAGCTGTGGCCTTGCTGTTTTTTAGTGTGAGAGTTTCCTTGGCCTTTGGACTCTGAGGGGACTTGCTTCTGCTACTTTATGATGTTCTGGTAATGCTCTGTGGTCAAGGCACTGCTCACTAACTCCTCTGTGGTTTGTGGCCTATGTATGCCACCAGCCACGTTCACTGCTATCTCTGGCCTCAGCATCTTGAGCATCAACCGGATTCGTTCCTTCTCTGTGCTGACTAGCTCTGGGCATAGACGAGCCAACCTGTTGAATTTCTTCACGGCTTCCTCAACTGATAGGCTGCCCTGACGAAACTCAGTGAACTCGTCGTAGTGGCGGTTTGTAACCCGCATATGAAAGAATTCCTCGAAGAATTCCTTCTCGAAGTCAGCCCATGTCATCTGGTTCACTGGGCGCTTCGTTCTGATTCTTTCCCACCACATGCGTGCGTCTCCTGTCAGGCAGAAGGAGGCACACTTCACCTTCTCGTGTTCTGGCCAGTCCAGAAGCTCCATCGTGCTCTCCAGTGTTTTGAACCAGGCTTGTGCATCCCATGGTTCACTAGTGCCTGAGAAGCTCTCTGGCTTGACCCGCTGCCACTGGATCAGATAGGCTTCCTTTCTTGGCTCAGCTGCTGGGGCTGCTGGTGCTGTAGGCTGAGCTGGTGGAACCTCTAAGACTACTGGAGTCGTCAGATTTGGTTCCGGGGTAACTGTGGGGGTATTCTGCTGGTTAGCCTTTAAGGTGGCTATTTCCTGTTGCTGTTCAGCTAGCTGCTGCTGTAACTGAGCCACTAATGCTGTAAGGTCAGGAGGAGGCACTGAACTGCCTGCCTCTTGCTGGGGCTCAGTAGCTAGTGCCCTTCTAGCTGGGCGTCCTCGTGCCATTTCTAACGACATAGAGAACATAACATAACTAAGGTAATTGCAGTTATATAACTACTGATATCATGTTAAAAGACTAGCACAGACTAACAGGCAATAGACATATAAACATGAACTGTAACTAGAAAGCAAGAAACAATAAAGAGAGTAGAGGTATCCTTACTTGGAAGCTGCAGGTACAATGCTGATGTGTGTGTAGGAAGTATGGAATACTGCTCTGATACCACTCTGTAACGACCCGCCTTCTAACTACTAGGCTGTAAGGCGAATCGCTACAGTTGTACTGTACTGACTGTGCGGAAAACTGATCTAATTTAAATTTTTCTACTAATTGATGACTGTTCTTGGTTCTACATGTGCTAAAGGATGCAATCTGAGGAACACAAAGCGTATCCTACATCCCCCATGGACTAGAAGTTGATCTACTGAGTTTCTTGGTCGAAACTGAGCTTCCCAATCGATCCAAACTGAACTGGATCGATTGCTTTCCGTTGGATCGATCCACGGACCGATCCAGGCTGCTACTGGCACGGATGAACACCCTGGATCGGTCAGCTGACCGATCCAGAAGCTGCATCGCTTCTGTATGCTGCTGGATCGGTCTCCCGACCGATCCAGGAGTACACTGATCGGTCGGCAGACCGATCCAGGTATGTCTGGATCGGTCGGCTGACCGATCCAGGTACCTGAAGCTCTCTGGAAACTACTGTATCGTGCTGGATCGGTCGGCTGACCGATCCAGGAGGATACAGTAGCATACTGTATCTGTCTGGATCGGTCGGCTGACCGATCCAGTGACATTGCCCAGGCTCTGATCGGTCTGGAGACCGATCAGAGTTCTGATTTCGCCTGGGAACTCTGATTTCAGCACTTTGGCGTGCCAAAATACCACATAACAACTATCCAATGCATGATAAACTATTCTAATAACATGTAGTAACAATTCTAAACTTAAGCTAAAGCAAGGTTCATCAACTCATAACCTTTAACTACTAGAAATGCATAAAAAGCAAAGTATAAGAAAATGTCTTAAGGAAGAACTAGTTTCTAATTTGCTAAACTCTCCAAGGTCTTTTATTCCAGTTCCTGCCACACACACCATCCTTTGCATTGTCCTCCAGCTCCCTCTGCTAGTCCATCTTTCCCTTACCTTTATCTGCAGTATAAGGAAAAATAGTATCTGTAAGCTTAAAGCTTAGTAAGAAACCATCTACCTCACAAAAACATGCAACGATGCAAATATGATTTTAAATCATGCTGTTTAAAACATATGCTGGATATACTGAATAAACTAGCATGGCATGGCATATAAGCATACAATCATGGCATACCTAAACCTGAACATAAAAGCATGTATAACAACTGCACATAAAGTTATCATGCATATTCACAGGGAAAAACTAAACTGGAGCATGATACTGAACTGAAACTGAACTGCGCTAAAACTGATCTTAAACTATAATCACTGGATTAGATTAAGAGTTTGAAAGCTAATATCATAATAAGTGAAAATAGTAATCATGCTGTTTGGGCCCGGCAACTGTACTTGCTGTGCGCGCATCCCTAACTAGACCCGGGTTTGCAAGTCCCGAATTTAGTAGGGTTAACTAGGTTATCTAAACCTAGGGACGACTGTGGGAGTCCAACCCAATGGATATCTGATCCAGTACAGTGCCACTGAAAATAAAATACTGAATATAGCTAACTGTTTTAACTTGCTGTTTCTAGGTTATCTGAACCTAGAGCTAGGTTATCTGAACCTAGAGGCGACTGTGGGAGCCCACCCATTGGACCGTAGTCCCATAAACTGAACTAAACTAATGCACTGTTTTAAATGCTCCTAATGCATTTAAATGAGCTATTAAACATAACTGAGGTGGTATTTAGCTATACTAACATTTTACCGAACACTTGGTGTGCTCCAACTCTCTCCTCTAATAGGGAGATCACCTCTAGGCACCCGACAACGTCTAGAATCTCCAACTAAAGGAGACCAACGTGTCCGGCCCGTCTAGAGGTGCTCAACTAGATCCCTAATCCTCGAGGAGGGTTTAAACACACCCTATGTGCCGAAAAACCTGCCTATAGCTAGAACTAATGCGTAGAAAACCAAACGGAGCTATTATACTGCAAGTGAGGGGTTTCTTACCTCCTATTCGTAATTTCTTACTATTCAAACCGCTGGTTTTCCGATGGAAACGGTCCTCTCGACGATCCACTTGCGTCTTCGCGTTCCTCTCGCGGAGAAGAACCTTTTTCGTGTTGGAGTCGTCGCCGGAAGAAGTTCCCTTGGCCCTTGGGGCTTGGTGTGCCATGAGAAGGAGGAGAGGGAGAGGCGGCGGTGAGGTTTTGAGAGGAGAAAAGTGGCGTGAGGTGAGGAGGTGCCGAACCAAACTCTTAAAATAAACCAAACCCTCTTTAAGTTTTTAATCTATATTAAGTGGTTTAATGAATCCAACTCTAATATAAATATATTTGGTTCTCCTTTCTTTCAGCACGGCCCTGCTGGGTTCAACCGGTTACTAACATTATCCCGTATACCATAGGTCTCGGGTTCGATTCCCGCCTAAGCTATTTTGCGGTTTTAATTATTTTTGCTACTTCCGATTCTCGGAAAATTCCGGAAAAATATCTAAAAATTCCAGTAAAATCATAGAATAATTCTAAAATCGTTTTGAGAATTTTCGGGCGTTACACATTATTACTATAGTTTCAAAAGATCTTTACAAATAGAGAATTACAAGTGCAAAACTTAATTATAATAATTTAAAATTATACCGACAACGTGGAATTTTGAAAGTAGAGCTTTTGGTCGTCGAAGCAGCGTTACGGCTTCGTCGGATCGTCTTTGGAGCAGCGTGTAGGAGAAAGATCATGCAGATGAGTTGTTATCAGCCCTCTGCTCGAACCAACCTTTTATGGGTTGTTGAAGGTGCCTTTAACCCCATTGAAGGCCCCTCCAGCTCAGATTTCTATCCCCAAATCTGCGGTATCGATAAGCTCCTCTTTCTACGAACTTCATCCGTTCGAAGGCTCCTTCAAGCTCATTGAAGGTGCCTTCTATCTGGTATCCAAGGTGACTTTAGGCACTTTGAAGGCACCTCCCCGCCTCTTCCATGCGGGCCTTCGGCCAAGCCACCAGAGGCACCTCCAATAGCCCCCGAGGTGCCTTAAACACTATTCATCCGAGCTCTTTGTATGCTTTTCACTCCCTGCAAGATACATTAATCCAAAATACCAAACATACCCTAAAAATAAAGTTAGCACAATAAAATATGATTAATAGAACTGTTTGACCATCTCTGGACTGTCTAATTCTGACTTTCAGATTTTCTGAAAACCCTAGGTCAAACTGAGGCCTACTGTTCCCTCAACGGGGAATGCGTCCTCACCTACTCTTCTCAGAAGAAATTACCTTTTGTCAGACCGGTCATCCAGACCGACTAGACTTTTGCTCAGTGTCTAAGACGTCAGGACTTCATGCTGAACGTCCGATCCCTGACCTATCCAGTCTTCCACCCGGTGTCCGCGACTCCCCAAGATTTTCACCTAGTGTCCTCGACACTAGGATTTCGCCCAACGTCCTCGACCTGCCAAGGCTTTGCCTAGTCCCCCGGACCAGAACTTCGCTGCCTAGCCCAGCTAGGAATTTTTACAACCTACGATTACCGCCCCCTAGGACCTAGGATTACCTCCCCCTAAAGTTTTTCACCTGCCTAGAATCTACTAGGACTTTTACCTAAGAACACTTAGGACTTTCTTACAAGCTCAGTCACACTTGTTAGATCATAAAACATCTTAACTTTTAAACTCTTTGTCATAATCAAAACTCAGGTTCGATCGTCTGGTGCTCTCTGCACCAACAATCTCCCCCTTTTTTATTATGGCAACTTGATTTAAAAGTTAAGTAAAATATATAGCAAAAAATGCAACATATAGCAAAAGTTAGAAAAGAATTAACTTGTTAGCTCTCCCTTGATCCCTTCACTTTCTCTCCCCCTTAACTTTTGAATATTCTCTCCCCCTTTGAAATATATCAAAAACAATTTAAGGAGGAAAAAAGACTTAATTTCAAAATCTAATATTTTAGCTTTTCAAGTACTTTGAAAAATACTTTGTCTTTGAAAAATATTCTAGAACAAAACTCTTCTTTTGAGATAGTAGAATTTTTGTTTTGAAAAACTTTGAAAAGAAGAGTGAAAGAAAAAACAATTCGAATAGGGAGTTTCAAATAGGTAAAAACTTGTGAAAAAAGTTTTTCAACAATACTTAAGTTTTTAGAAAGAACTTGGTTAAAGATATAGTTTTTGAAACTTAGTTTTTCAAAAATTTATAGCTTTTAATTTAACCAAAACTTAGCCTTTTTGTAAAGCCTTGAAGAAAAAGTTTTTAAAGGATACCTAAAAGTTTTGAGAAAAGAACTTAGCTTTTTCTTTAATAAAAAAACTTGGTTAAATTCTTAGATTTAAATAATTTTATCAAGTACTTAGCTTTTGAGAATTTTCATAAAAACTTAGTTAAAATTTTTTTTAGAAACTTATTTTTTCAGATATAAAAATATTTAAACTTGCTTTTTCAAAAATATTTAAGGTTATTTTTCAAAAATAGTTAGACTTTCAAAAATAGTTAAGCAAAAAAAAAACTCAACTTCCTTTTGAAAAATACTTTAACATTTGAAACTAAGTTAATTTCCTTTTTCTCCCCCTTATTAATGTCTAAAGAAAAATTAGATAACTTATTCAAGTTTGGGAATCCTAGAGTCTACACATAAAAAATTAAGAACATATTTAAAATCATCATTTATTTTCCTGATTTTCCATCTCACCCTTTCTAAGTTGTCAAACAAGTTAAACTTATGAGTTTATGTGAGATGGAGTTAGGTTAATTTTAAATTTTAAAAATTATTAAGTCTGAATTTTTAAAATATTTAAGTTTAAATTTGTAAAAAGTATTTTAAGTTTGAGTTTCAAAATAATTATGTTTGAATTTTTCAGAATATTTACATTTGAATAATTAAATTTTTGAATTTTGAAACTTTTAATTAATATTTGAAAATAATTAATTTTGAAATTAATTTAAAATTAATTTATGATTTAAAGATTAATTAACATCTAAAAATAATTAAGTTTGACTAATTAAATTTGAATAATAATTGAGTTTGAAAATTAATTGAAATTTTTGAAATTAATTAAAGTTTTGAAATTAATTAAGGTTTTGAAATTAATTAACATTTGAAAATCAATATGATCTTGAAATTAATTAACATTTTTAAATTAATTAAGATTTTAAAATTAATTTTGAATTTGAATTAGGTTAGACTAATTCTCAATTCAAACCTAAATTCATCTCACCCTTTCTAGATTTTCAATTAGGGAACCTTATGAGTTTTATGAGATGGTTAATTTAATCTTTAATTTAAATTCAAATCTAAGAATTGATTTATATTTTAGTTAGACTAAGATTTAATAGTTAGTCAATTAAATATTTATTTCAATAATTGACTTCCAAGTTGTGGTAAGACACTAAGTTTTCTTGGATATTTGAACAACAACCACTTCTAAACAAAGTCTTTTAAAGAAATTAAATATTTAATTTTCTTTCTGAGAATCCTTGGTCTAACTAAAGAAGTGTTGATTAAGCCTAAGTCCTTATCTATCCTAATCTAAGCATGCATAAAAAAAATAGTAAATTAAGCATCAATTAGATTTATCTAATGAAAATGGTCTTTCTATTAGCTCCCCTAGATTATAACCTCGATAAGGTATATCAAGGTAATAGATTTGATCCTTGAGGATCCAATATTGATCAAGTCCAACTTGATTAGTCAGGTTAGACTTGAGGGCTTATGCTTGGACTAGGTTCTTAGTTGATTGATTCGCTAACAATAGGTATGATTTGAATTTTTGTTTGGCCTTATATTCGAGTCCGGATCAATTCCAAGAATCAGATCAAGGTTCTTGGAACCCAAAGTGAACCATTCCAATGAATCATTGAGTTCATTGACTTGAGTTTTAAAATTAGAATTCTCTTCCTCAAATTGTTGGACTTGAGTTGAGGTTCCATCTTGAACTTGTTCAGTCAAAGAGCTTAGGTTAGTCTCCTCCTTAAGGGATTCAGTCTCCTTTTGGAGTGACTTGAGCTAGATATTAGACTTAGCTAATTTTCTTAATAAGTATTCAATTAAGTTTTGTAATTCATCTAATTGAGTACCAGTGACCAGAAAACTTACAATGTTGTTTGGCCCTTCAGAAACGGATACGGATCTGTGACTTTTTTCAGACTCAGTTTCTGATTCAGCTCTGGTTTCGGACTAAGACTCGATTTCGACAATGTGCGCTTATGCTGGTAGAGCAACGAAGCTTGCTTGATCATGTTCTTCATCTGAGTCTTCTGAGGATTCGGACCGTGTTGCTTTCAAGGTCTTCCTTCTTCTTTTCTTCTGGTTTCGACATTTGGGCTTAATATGTCCCTTCTTGTTGCAGTCGTAGCAGGTGACTTCGGACTTGGACTTCGTATTCGATTGAGTCACCTTCTTCTTTTTTTTTACATTTTTTGTACCAGTTTCATGAGCTCATCTTCTGAGTTTGATTCGTCTTCAGGCTCGGGTTCGGTTGATTTTTGATTCCCGCGTTCTTCTTGTTCCTGTAACTAAAGCAATACTTTTCTCTACCGGCAGTGCATTAGTTTGTTCGTGAAGTTCAAATTTTAAAAATAACCCATCTAATTTAATTAATGAAAGATCCTTAGATACTTTGTAAACATCTACCATGGATGTCCACAAAGTATTCTTTAGAAAGACATTAAGTGTGTACCTGATAATGTCACAGTTTTCCATTTTTTTTAGCTAATCGCGTGGAGGCCATTGAGTAGATCTTGGATTCGGGTGTGTAGTTGACTTGTCGATTCACCATCCTGCATTTTGATGTTATACAATTTATTAAAAATTAGATCTTTCTTACTTACCTTAGTGTCAGAGGTGCCCTTGTGCAGTTCGATTAGGTTTTGCCATAACTCCTTAGCGTTGTTGAACTGACCGACCTAGTTCAACACTTCTTTGGTTAATCCACATTGGAGAGTCTGGGTTGCTTTGGCGTCGGCCTCGATCTTCTTCATTAGACTTGAGTCCTAGTTTTTGTACGATACTAGTTTTCTATTGTCGTCGAGTAGAAGTGCGAAGCCGGTTTGGATGATGATCCACATTTCGACTTGCATTTTGAGGTGATACTCCATTCAGCACTTCCAGTAGCTAAAATCCTCACCAGAAAATAATAGTGGCCCTGCAGTGTTGTAGTCTTCTTGGTGGGTCATTTAGAGAAAGACTCTTGCAAAGACAAAAATAATGAAACTTATTCCAAGAGTTAGTCTTGGATTAGTAATGCGATATGAAAATAAGGTAATAAATCGGCTCAAATGGTGTTGCACCAATTTTGAGAAAAAATTTAATGAATCGACAAATTTGTTAGGAGAGATTATTAGACCAATCCTGACTTATAGAAAAAATTTGAAAATAGAAACAAGGCTCGAACGGTAGTTGTAGCGATTCAAAGTGGCCCTACTCTGATACCAATTATAGGATCGAGACATGCTAGAGGGGGTAAATAGCACTCGTGGCTTTTTTTGGATTTTTAGAAAACACAGAATAACACAGCGGAAATAAAAAAGCAAGACAAGGAACAAGGACACCAAGGATTTACTTGGTTCGGAACCTGTGATGACTCCTACTCCAAGGTCCGCAATCATTGATCACTTTTGTTGGGCAATTACTATAGTTTTGAAAGATCTTTACAAATAGAGAATTACAATTGCAAAACTTAATTACAATAATTTAAAATTATACCAACAACATGGAATTTTGAAAGTAGAGCTTTTGGTCGTCGGAGCAGCGTTACGGCTTCGTCGGATCATCTTTAGAGCAGCGCGCAGGAGAAACATTGTGAAGATGAGTTGTTATCAGCCCTCTGCTCAAACTAGCCTTTTATAGGTTATTGAAGGTGCCTTCAACCCCATTGAAGGTACCTCTAGCTTGAATTTCTATCCCCAAATCTGCAGTATCAACAAGCTCTACTTTCTGCGAACTTCATCCATTCGAAGGCACCTTCAAGCTCATGGAAGGTGCCTTCCATCTGGTATCCAAGGCACCTTCAGGTGCTTTGAAGGTGCCTTCACGCCTCTTCCGTGCGGGCCTTCAACCAAGCCACCCGAGGCGCCTCCAACAGCCTCGAAGGCACCTTAAATACTGTTCATTCGAGCCTTTTATGTGCTTTTCACTTTCTGCAAGATACATTAGTCCAAAATACTAAACATACCTTTAAATCAAAGTTAGCATGATAAAATATGATTAATATAACTATTTGACAATCTTTAGACTATCCAATTCTGACTTTTGGATTTTTCAAAAATCCTAGGTCGAATCGACGTCTACTGTTCTCTCAATGGGGAATGCGTCCTCACCTACTCCTCTCAAGAGAAATTACCTTTTTCCAAACTGGTCCTCTAGACCGATTGGACTTTTACTCAACATCCGAGATGTCAGAACTTTACGCTGAACGTCTGATTCTCGACCTGCCCAGTCTTCCACTTGGTGTCCATGACCCCCGTGATGTTCACCTAGTGTTCTCGACACTAGGATTTCACCCAACGTTCTTGACCCGCCAAAGCTTTGCCCAATCCCCCGGACTAGGACTTCGTTTCCTAGCCGTAACTAAGACTTTCCACAATTTAGGGCTACCACCTCCTAGGACATAGGGTTACCTCCCCCTAGGGTTTTGCACCTGCCTAGAATCCACTAGTGGCGTTGCACCAACTTGAGTAAAATTGAAATGAAAAAGGATTTATTTGAAAAGGTGATTATACCAATTCAAATATATTTGAAAAACTAAAATCTGATAAAAAAAAATAAAGCGTAAAAAAAATAAACAATTAAACCTTCTACTTGATTGGTAGTTGCACCAATTCAGAGCCTATAAGGCTCTGATATCACTTGTAGGATCGTAGGTCATGTGAGAGGGGGAGGGGGTGAATTATGTGATTTTAAAAACTTAACCTTTTTTTTATTTTGAAAATGAGTACGCAACGGAAATAAAATAGAAACTGGAAAAGCAAGAACACACTAACTCGAGGAGTTACTTGGTTCAGAGCTTTCGGTGACTCCTACTCTAAGACCCAAGATCTCTCAAACCATATCGATGGGTAATCCACTATAATCATCTTCTAGAACCGCTAGAAGAGGGAATCAAGTACAATAGAAAAAACGAGGATAAGTGTAACAGCCACACTTTCCTTTATGGAGAAATTAAGTACAAAAAAACCTTCGTTACCCAACACAATGAAGAAGAACTGATCGAGCTTGGTGTTGAATGGCTTCTCAGTAGTAGTTGGGCGTAGCAACATCATAGCATGGCAGACGGGCGAAGTCGAAGTAACCGGAAACTCGAAAGGTCGCGTATTGAATTTGTAATTGAGTTGTATTGAAAGCTTGGTCGAACCCTTCTTTTATAGGATATTTAGGGCACCTCCAAGCCTCATCCAGGACGCCTCCAAGAGAAAACTTTATCCCACAAACCTCGGTCATGATAAGCTCCATAACCTTTGATTTTTATCTTTAGGAGGGTGCCTTCAACACTCTTCCAAGGCACCTCCAACACCAAGCTTAAGGTGCCTCCATGCCCTCCCGTGCGGAGTCTTCGACCAGCATCCGAG
The DNA here is from genome assembly GCF_018446385.1 of Zingiber officinale. NCBI lineage: Eukaryota > Viridiplantae > Streptophyta > Magnoliopsida > Zingiberales > Zingiberaceae > Zingiber > Zingiber officinale. Next base: position 95,820,214 of record NC_056005.1, read on the forward strand.
GCTCCTCCACTCGAACAGGAGGCACCTTCGCGCCATTGTCCAAGGCACTTCCAATCGACCAGGAGACACCTTAAGTATTATTCACCAAGGATGATTTTTCTCTTTAACTCCTACAAAAACATCTTAGTTCAAAAACAAAGTATAACCTGTTGGTGCAATCGACCTAGGTTTGATCGATACGATCATGATTTCGATGTGTGTGTCAAAGAGTTTAAGTTAGGCTATCATATTGGTTTGATATGTGTGTTTGAGTCATGCAGGACTTGGTGAAACACACATGAGGAGCTTGGTGCAACTAAGCTTGGGAAGTTCATCTAAGGGCTCGGATCCTTGAGTCGATGAAGGATTGTGTGGAAGACATCCGAGGGACCACCGGACGAGGAGCAACGGAGTGGAGCCGAGGGAAGTGGACTTCAAGGTTGTTGGTGCAATATCCCTTAGGTCAAGGTTGACTAGTTTGACCAAGCTTGAGTCTTGGTCATAGTTTCGATGTTTGACAATACATGTAGACACATGGACAATGCAGGTGCAGTTGTTCATATGGGGAGATTCTGATCAGGGACTGATCAGTGTGAATGAAGAAGAGTCAAGTAGGTATACCTGACTGGATGGAAATCCTGGTGAGTGAAGCCAGGTAAAAGTCCTAGTGAGTGAAGCTAGGCAGATGGAAATCCTGGTGAGTGAAGCCAGGTGAAAGTCCTAGTGAGTGAAGCTGGGCAGATGGAAATCCTGGTGAGTGAAGCCAGGTAAAAGTCCTAGTGAGTGAAGCTAGGCAGTATGAAAATCTTGATGAGTGAAGCCAGGTGAAAGACCTAGTGAGTGAAGCTAGGCAGATTGAAAACCCTAGTGAGTGAAGATAGGTGAAAGTCCAAGTAGGTCAAGAGAGTGACCGGATACTTGGCATGAAAGAAAAGTCCAAGTGGGTCAAAGGGATTGACCGGACACTTGGTGAGGGAGTCCTAGCAGGTCAAGGGAGTGACTAGATGCTAGGCATGACGTACCAACAGGTTAAGTTTGACCGGATGTTGGTTTGGGAGGTTTGGGACTTGGTTTTGGGCAAAAACCAAGCTCTGGATCGATCAGTGGATCGATCCAGACCTTTCTCAGCGAACAGAAAGCCTCTGGATCGATCAGTGGATCGATCCAGAGGTCCCAATCGATCAGTGGATCGATTGGGACGCTGCTGCTTCACGCGATAAGCGCTGGATCGATCCGTGGATCGATCCAGGCATTTTTTTCAGAGCACAGAGGCGCTCTGGATCGATCCAAAGCCTCCCCGATCGATTGGGAATAATCGAATCGATTGGGATCCGACCGTTGCGTCGTATTTGAGCCGCAGGCGAGCGTTGTCTTCGAAAATTACTACACAGATTCATTTCAGATCTTCACCAGCTCCTCCACAACTCTTCTCAAGCTCGAGATCACCAGTTCTTGAAGGTTCTTGGAGGCTCTTCCAAGTCAAGAGGCGGATCAAAGCAAGAAGAAGAAACTAGGGTTAGGGTTTGTGCACTCATTGTAAGCTTGTAAGCTTGTATTTCTTTACTACCCTTTCTTCTTCTTGTATTGAGTCTTGTAGGGCTTCTCCGCCCTTGGTAGTTACTATAAAGGAGAGTTTCATTAGTGGAGGGTGCGTGCGTTGTGTGGATCCTTGGATTAGTCACCTCCCTTGGAGGTGGATACCAAGTAAAATCTAAGTGTTAGCGTGTTTGTATTTGTTTCTTTGTATTTCCGCTGCGCATCCTTGAAGAAACAAGCAACGCCGAGCAACGAGCGAGCGAAGAGCTATTCACCCCTCCCCCCCCCCCTCTAGCTACTTTTCGATCCTAACAAGTGGTATCAGAGCGAGGCCGCTCTTCACCGGAATCATCGCCGGAAGGGTCAAGCATAACAAGAAGTTGAAGCAAATTCATCAAAAGTCAAAGATGTCAAGAAGCTCAACTTCAAGATGCAATTCCAAGATGGACTTGGATTTGACACAAGGATGGCTCCACCGTACACATCCACAAGCTTCGATTCTTGGAAATCAAGAATCGAAAATTTTCTTATGATGGAGATAGAGCAATGGTTTGCTCTAATGGAAGGCTTCAAAGCTCCAACAAACTCCAAGGGCGAGCTTCTCAAGAAAAGCAAATGGAGCTTGGAGCAAATTCAAAGGAGCGAGGCAAATGATAAAGTGACCAAGATTTTGGTCAACTTATTGCCTAGCCACATTTTGGCTCAAATTGGAGAATTCAACGGTGCCAAGGAGCTTTGGAGCAAATTGGCAACAATCCATGAAGAACCCTCCACTGTACCGAATCAAGAGGAATCCAAAGAGCGAGACTCATTGGAGCGAGATCAAGAGGAGGACTCCGAGGTTGAGAGATGCTCAACCTCCGAAGAAGAAGTCCAAGAATAAGCTTCATCTTCAAGGGAGTGCAATGAAGAGAACAAGGAGGGAGCATACTCCTTGTTCCATGTACAAGATGATGAAGCCTCCACCTCTAGGATTGAGGGGGAGCAATCTTCATTGACACCGGATCAAGAGCAAGAAGAATCGTCTACATCCGGGTCAAGAAGAGAAGAGGATGAAGAAGCTTCCACCTCCACAAGTCAAAAAAAATCAAATGGAGGAGCATCACTATCGGATCAAGAGAAAGCCTCTACATCCACATCACATGGAGGAGAAAGCGCCACCCCTATACAAGAAGGTATAAATGTTTCAATTAAAAATAAAAAACATATAATATGTTTTGAGTGTAGGGAAAGTGGGCACTACAAGAGCAAGTGCCCCAACTTGGCCAAGAAGAAGGGTCAAGTGACACGAAAGGGCAAGGAGAAGCCAAAGGAGACCACCCCCGGGACAAAGAAGAGCAAGGAGCACATTGTGTGCTTCTTGTGTCAACAAAAAGGGCATTACCGAAGTCAGTGTTCCAAGGGAAAGAAGATGGTCAAGGCTCAAGGAGGCACCAGTCAAGGGGGAGCTTCCAAGGTAAAGAAGAAGGTAACATTTATTGAGCCTACCCCTCTACGTTATGGTAAAAAGCATGATAGTTCAAATTTTTATCATTTTAATGCAATTTACCATAAGAATAGAAAGCATGAGGGCTTTAAGGAAAAGCATGTGGCCCTACATGCCAAAACTACCCAACCTAAGGTTAGGAAGGTAGATAGACACTTGGGCGGGAACACTAAGGATAATAGATACATGCCCAAGAACAAAAATGCTCATGGACCAAAACCTAAGGATTTAATGATAGAAAATCAAGTCTTGAGGTCAAGACTTGATAAAATGGAAAAGACCCTAAAGAGGATGGAAAATATCCTACAAGGGCAAAATGAGAAATACCTAGGGCTAGGAAAATCAAAGCCATCCAATGGCCATAGAGGGTTGGGATACAAACCAAAAGCTAAGAAGGATGTGCCCTCGTACCATAGAGTTCCATATAGTTATGGAACAAACCCTAGGTCAAGTGGTCAAGCCAAGAATACTAGGGAAGTTATCCCTAAGAGTATTTTTGCGAAAAATGTGACTAAGACTTCTAAGAAGTCTAAGAAAGTCACTAACAAGGTCACAAGGGAGGCTATCCGTAGAGTTGACCTAGAAAATATGACCAAGGCTTCTAAGAAGCCCAACAAGGTCATTAGGAAGGTATCTAGGGAAGTTATCCCTAGTGAGTACCTAGAGCATCCAAGGAGCACCAATAGGTGTTGGGTTCCTAGGAGCATCTTCTCTACCCCATAGATGGATTAGAGAGTGTCAACTCCGATTAGAAGGGTAGTTAACCCAACTTTGAGGAAATTGACACTCAAGGAGCATTTTCAAGGTTTTATTAACCTTTGAAAATGAAGTGGATTTATGTTTACTCTTGGGAAGAGTAAAATGTGTCACAATTTGATAAATTAGATGATATTTTAAGTGACATAAATTGGGAAAACCTAGAGAAATATCAAGTTGGGATTTTGGTATTCTCTTAGAAATTTAAGGCAATCCGGGCCTTGATTTATGTGATTATTCTTGAGGAAAAATGGAATATGCCAACATTTGAGGATATGCTTAATTTTTAAGTGGCATAAACAAATCAAGAGAAATAGAAATGTCAATTTAGGTTTTGACATTTCTTTGAAGCATTTAGGGCAATCTAGGTTTAACATTTTAAGTTAAAACAAGTGATATATATTGGTTTAGCTAAGTGGTTAAGGATACTTAGATAGGTAATCTAGGTATATTTTACTTATGCTAAACCTTGTCATGATTATTTTGCCCATCATATGTCATGACATCATGTCTATTTTTACATTTATGTTTTATTACGAAAAAAAATATCCAAAAATACCATGTCATGACATTCATACATCAAGTAGTTATAGGATATTTTCTTTTGAAAATTATTTCATCTTGATGTATGCCATAACATAATCATGCATTAAGTTTAAATTCCTTGAAATTAAGGACAAATGTCATTTAACATCACTTATTAACAAGTGACATCCTAGGTGGATGTTTAATATCTTTAAAATGCCTAGATAGGTATGCATGATCCCTAGAATAGGGTAAAACCAAAATCTCACATCTCACAAGGACTATAAGGTGACTTGTATGTGTTTAAGTGCACATTAGATACAAGTGAGATGTTAGGAAGATGAACAAAACTCAAGATGTTGATTTAGTGCATTCTTCTGAGTTTTAGGTTCATCAAAACACATAGTTATGTGTTTTCCCATCATTGGGAAAGCTAATGTACAAGTCATGTGCATTAAGCCCAAGGAACATGGTGGGATATTGGTTTTGAAAATGTTTTTAAAATGATTTTGGAAAACATTGGTGAAGGCTATCTTTTGATAGTAATCACCATTGAATAGTTAGACACAATCTTGAAGAAAAACACTAAAGTTTTTGTAAGTTTTCAAGTTTGTGTCAATATTTGAAAATATGAAGTATTTTCATAGAAAACTATTTTTCCTTGATAGTATATGCCCTAAATAATGCCTACACGAAATTTCATGATTTTTGGATTTTTGTAGAATTTTCTAGGGGTTTCTGAAGTTGGCTGATTTTGAAATTCAGCTACTATCAGAGCTCCGATCGATCCATGGATCGATTGGAGTGCCTGAATCGATCCGTGGATCGATTCAGAAGGAAAGTCTCCTGCGAGCAGAAGCTCGCTGGATTGATCAGCCGATCGATCCAGGAAGTCTGAATCGATCAGTGGATCGATTCAGAAAGGTTCAATCGATTGGAACCCAACTCCAATCGATCCAAGTTGCTGATTTTGGCTGGGAAAGCTTATTTTCAGCATTTTGAACCTATTTAAGTCTAGGTAACCATTCCAAACCCCTAAAAATACATTTGTATACATAAAAAGGGTATTTTCGTGTGGAAAACAAGGATGGATTGGTTAAGGAAGGCTAAGTTGAAGTTTAGGTTGAGGTTTGTTTCAAATTTTGAATATTTGAACCTCAAAACTTCTAAAATTGGGTTTCCTAAAGTTTTGGGGATTCCAAGTCATTGTTGGTGCAATGACAGAAGTTACCACCATGTCTTTAGGGGGAGGGACTCTTTAAAGACATGAAAATTATTTTTCATGAACCTTGGAAGGTGGTCAACCTTCCGTTAAGAACATGCTCAAGGTTGAGCACTTGAACTTTAATGGGGAGTGGATATCCTCATTGTTCAAGTGGCTTCAAGTGGATAATGCTCAAGGATGGGCATTTGCCTACATTGGGGGAGAATGTAGGGTTAAGGTTAATGAAGGGTATGGGTCCTTCATTATCGTGTTGGTCACAACGAGTGAAGTTGTGAACAACGATGAGCAACTCTTCAGGGGGAGAGTTTTCAACAATGGGGCATTTGTTGAAGAGTGCCCAAAATTGAGGCACAGGTTGATGTGTGCTCAAAGATGGGTTGATGTGTGCCAATAGGGGGAGAATGTGTGGTTTAAGTTAGACCTTCATTACCTATGGGGGAGGTCATAGGGGGAGAATGAAGGGAACCAACATTCATACCTTGGCATGAATGGAGTTAAGGCTATGGGATTAGCTTAACTCAGAATGGTCCAAACTTAAAGGTATTGTCAAACATCAAAAAGGGGGAGATTGTTGGTGCAATATCCCTTAGGTCAAGGTTGACTGGTTTGACCAAGCTTGAGTCTTAGTCATAGTTTCGATGTTTGACAATACATGTAGACACATGGACAATGCAGGTGCAGTTGTTCATATGGGGAGATTCTGATCAGGGACTGATCAGTGTGAATGAAGAAGAGTCAAGTAGGTATACCTGACTGGATGGAAATCCTGGTGAGTGAAGCCAGGTAAAAGTCCTAGTGAGTGAAGCTAGGCAGATGGAAATCCTGGTGAGTGAAGCCAGGTGAAAGTCCTAGTGAGTGAAGCTAGGCAGTATGAAAATCCTGATGAGTGAAGCCAGGTGAAAGACCTAGTGAGTGAAGCTAGGCAGATTGAAAACCCTAGTGAGTGAAGCTAGGTGAAAGTCCAAGTAGGTCAAGAGAGTGATCGGATACTTGGCATGAAAGAAAAGTCCAAGTGGGTCAAAGGGATTGACCGGACACTTGGTGAGGGAGTCCTAGCAGGTCAAGGGAGTGACTAGATGCTAGGCATGACGTACCAACAGGTTAAGTTTGACCGGATGTTGGTTTGGGAGGTTTGGGACTTGGTTTTGGGCAAAAACCAAGCTCTGGATCGATCAGTGGATCGATCCAGGCTCTGGATCGATCAGTGGATCGATCCAGACCTTTCCCAGCGAACAGAAAGCCTCTGGATCGATCAGTGGATCGATCCAGAGGTCCCAATCGATCAGTGGATCGATTGGGACGCTGCTGCTTCGCGCGATAAGCGCTGGATCGATCCGTGGATCGATCCAGGCATTTTTCCAGAGCACAGAGGCGCTCTGGATCGATCCGTGGATCGATCCAAAGCCTCCCCGATCGATTGGGAATAATCGAATCGATTGGGATCCGACCGTTGCGTCGTATTTGAGCCGCAGGCGAGCGTTGTCTTCGAAAATTACTACACAGATTCATTTCAGATCTTCACCAGCTCCTCCACAACTCTTCTCAAGCTCGAGATCGCCAGTTCTTGAAGGTTCTTGGAGGCTCTTCCAAGTCAAGAGGCGAATCAAAGCAAGAAGAAGAAACTAGGGTTAGGGTTTGTGCACTCATTGTAAGCTTGTAAGCTTGTATTTCTTTACTACCCTTTCTTCTTCTTGTATTGAGTCTTGTAGGGCTTCTCCGCCCTTGGTAGTTACCATAAAGGAGAGTTTCATTAGTGGAAGGTGCGTGCGTTGTGTGGATCCTTGGATTAGTCACCTCCCTTGGAGGTGGATACCAAGTAAAATCCAAGTGTTAGCGTGTTTGTATTTGTTTCTTTGTATTTCCGCTACGCATCCTTGAAGAAACAAGCAACGCCGAGCAACGAGCGAGCGAAGATCTATTCACCCCCCCCCCCCCCCTAGCTACTTTTCGGTCCTAACAAAGGTAACGCGAAGGATTCATGAAGAGGATCCATGGGTTTAGGTGTAACGCCCCGCCTCCTACTGACTAAACTGTGAGGCCGGGGTTACATTATGCTAACTATTCTTGTGTGGAAAATGAAAAGACTGCACTAGATGAAAGTCTCTACTATTTACTATGAACTCTGGCCATTATTCTTAAAGTATACCTCTAAGATTGTACACATGCTAAAGGAGGGGACTTAACTTCTTTATTTGGTCAAAATCTGAATTTTGACACTTCTGGCTGAAATCAGATATTCCAATCGATCGGCTGATCGATTGGAGCTGGTTGATCGATCCACTGATCGACTCAACTCGCTACTGTACGTGGAGTCAAATCTGGATCGATCGGCTGATCGATCCAGCCTGGCCAATCGATCCGATGATCGATTCAGAGGCCTCTGTTTGCAGGAATTAAAATCCCGATCGATCGGCTGATCGATCCATGGCCGGTCGATCAGCTGATCGACTCATCAGCTCTCTGTTCGCGACAGATCACGTTTCGATCGATCAGTTGATCGATCGAGGGCTCCCCAATCGATCAGCTAATCGACTCCCTAGCATTCTGTACGCGGGGATTTCTTCCAATCGATCGGCTGATTGATTGAGGACTGCTCAATCGATCGGCGGATCGATTGGGTTTCTGATTTTCGCAGAAATTAGACCCGATCTCGTACAGAATTCCTATAAATTCAACTACAACCATAACACTACTACTGGACATGCCATTAGTCATAGCTAGCTATCTACTAACATGACAAATAACAATCTAAGCATAACTTGGTACATACTTTCATGAATCAAGACATTTAAACATCTAAGAATGCAGAAAATTAATACTATAAGAGTACTAAGTTCTTAGTTTGCTAGTCTCCCCCAAAAGATCTTCATTCCAAGTTTCTTGCACACACACATCTTCATCGCATTGTCTCCAGCCTCCGCTATTCCATCTTTCCTTTACCCTTATCTGCAGTATAAGAAAAATGCAACTATAAGCTTGGGAGTTTAGTAAGAAACCATCTACCTCACAAAAACATGCATTTACAGAAATCATGCTTTTTAAAAGATGCTATGCTGATATGTAAGCTGAGAATCATACTGGAAATGCTAAAACATGGCACATGAGCATGTAAATCATGGTAATCAAGAACTAAACATAGAACTATCTGCTATATCAATAAAAGCTGAACTGAAACTAAACTGAATTCACTTATCTATTTTGTGACGTTTGAAAACTATTTTCATAAGTAGATAAAAATACTAAACATGTTGCTGATGGGACCGGCAACTGTACTTGCTGTGCGCGCATCCCTAACTAGGCCCGAGGTAGCAAGTCCCGAATCTAGTAGGGTACTAGGTTATCTAAACCTAGGGACGACTATGGGAGTCCAACCCAAGGACAACTGAAGTCCAGTACAGTGCCACTGATAAAGTAAAATACTGTTTATAAACTGATTTATCATATCTTGCTTTTACTAGGTTATCTGAACCTAGAGCTAAGTTATCTGAACCTAGAGGCGACTGTGGAAGTCCACCCATTGGACTGTAGTCCTATATCACTGAAGCAAGGATATATTTGCTAATTAAAATGCATCTAGGTCATTTAAATGAGCTATTAAAATGCTTACTGTAGCATTTAACTATTCTAGGCATTTTATCGAGCACTTGGTGTGCTCTAATTCTGCATACGTCTAAACTAAGAACATAAATGCGAACTAAGTCATAAAAACATACAATTAGCTACTTATACTGCAGGTGAGGGGTTACTTACATCCTGCGCTAGTTATTCTTACAATCCGATCGCTAGTTTCCGGAGAAGAAGATCTTCTCGACGATCTTCTTACGTCTATACTTCCTTCTCGCGAAGGGGAGCGTCCTCGTCCCGGAATTGTCGCCGAAAGGTGCTCCTACGCTCCTAGGGATGAAACCCTAGGTCTCCTTGGCCTTGGTCGCCGAGAGATGAGGGAGAGAGAGAGTTTGGCGGTGAGGGTTTGAGGAGAAAAGAGAATTGCCGATTGGAAAATAATAACTCCTCTCTTAATTTCCTATTTATATTAAGTGATTTATACCACCCAACTAAATCTTAAATAGAATTGTTCTCCTCTTCTTTCAGCACACCCCTGCTGGGGCCCCTTGGTTAGTAGAATCACCCTATATGACATAGAGTCCATAGGTCTCGGGTTCGATTCCCGCTTAAGTTGTTTTATGTTTTCATTTATTTTTGCTACTTCGGCTATTCTAAAAATTTCAGAAAAATATTCTAAAATTCCAGAAAAATAATAGAATATTTCTAAAATAACTTTGAGAATTTTTGGACGTTACAATTCCTCATACCTTATAAAAAGTTCGTCCTTGAGCGTACAATAACTCTGGGTACTTCTGCCTCATACTAACTTCTGTCTCCCAAGTTGCCTCTTCTGATGTGTGATTTTGCCAAATGACTTTTACTAATGGTACCTCCTTGTTCTGCAATTTCTTAACTGCTCGGTCTATTATCTGAATAGGCCGACTGTCATAGCTGAGGTCTTCGCGGACTTGTACCAACTGGGGCTTAATCACCTGGGTGACATCTGGGATATGCTTCTTCAGCATAGAGACATGAAATACATTATGGATAGCTGACATCTCCTGGGGTATCTCTAGCTCATATGCTACCTTGCCAACTCTTTTGGTAATAAGGTATGGTCCCACATATCTGGGACTTAATTTGCCCTTCTTCCCAAAACGCATTACTCCCTTCATGGGAGCCACCCGGAGGAATACTGTATCCCCAACTGAAAACTCTAAGGGTCGACGCCATGTATCAGCATAGCTTTTCTGGTGGCTCTGCGCTGTCTCTATCCTCTGGCGGATCTGCTGTATAGCTGCTGTGGTATCTGCTACTAGATCTGTCTGAAGTTCTAGTTCTTTCTGTTCACCACTTTCATACCAGCAGATTGGAGATCTACACCTCCGCCCATAGTGAGCCTCGTAGGGTGTCATACGGATAGTGGCTTGATAGCTATTGTTGTATGCAAATTCTGCTAAACACGGATATTTACACCAACTTCCCTTGAAGTCTAGGGCACACGCTCGGAACATATCCTCGAGTACCTGATTTACTCGCTCCGTCTGACCATCTGTCTGAGGATGGAAGGTCGTGCTAAACTTTAACTTGGTACCCAATGCTGACTGCACACACTCCCAGAAGTGTGATGTGAACCTACTGTCTCTGTCTGAAATGATGGTCCGTGAAACTCCATGCAGTTTGATGATCTCCTTGAGATACAACTGAGTTAGCTGCTCCATGGAGTAGGATATCCTGATAGCTAAGAAGTGGGCTGACTTAGTCAATCTGTCGACTATTACCCAGATTGCATCAAAACCATTCGTGGTTCTAGGTAGTCCCACTATGAAACCCATGGAAATATCTTCCCACTTCCATTCTGGGATTTGAATAGGCTGCAGAACTCCTCCTGGTCTCTGGTGCTCTGCCTTGACCCTCTGACAGGTCAGATAGGTACTGACATATTTAGCGATGTCTCTTTTCATCCCAGGCCACCAAAAATGTCTCTTTAAGTCTTGGTACATCTTGGTGGAACCAGGATGCATCGTATAAGGAGTCCTGTGAGCCTCGTCTAGGATCTTCCTCCGTAGTTCCTCCTGATCCGGAACGCATAGTCTGTCACCAAAATACAGTACCCCACTATCAGATACTCGAAACTCTCCACCTCCTGATTCCGCTAACCCTTGCTTGATTTTCTGAATTTCAGGGTCCTGATCCTGAGCTGTCTGGATGTCACCAAGCAGGGTAGAGGCTAATGTCATAGCAGAGAGTTGCCCAATTATTAATTCGAGATCGAAATCTGCAATCTCCTTTTGTAGGGGTGGTGACATGGCTGCTAGGGATAGTAAGGTAGCACTGGACTTTCTGCTCAGTGCGTCTGCCACCTTATTGGCTTTTCCTGGGTGGTAGAGGATGTCTATGTCGTAGTCTTTGACCAGCTCGAGCCATCTGTGTTGTCGCATATTCAGATCCTTCTGAGTGAAGAAGTACTTCAGACTCTGATGATCTGTATACACTCTGCACTGAGCTCCATATAAGTAATGTCTCCAAATTTTGAGGGCGAATACAACTGTTGCAAGCTCAAGGTCATGAGTAGGGTAATTCCTCTCATAGTCCTTGAGTTGTCTGGAGGCATAGGCGATCACTTTACCTTCTTGCATCAGTACTGCTCCTAGTCCCAATTTAGAGGCGTCACTATAAATATCAAAGCTGTCTGTGTTTTCTGGCAGAGTCAAAATGGGTGCACTAGTCAATCTTCTTTTGAGCTCCATGAAGCTGTTCTCACAGTCCTCTGTCCACTGAAATTTTCTGTTCTTCCTGGTGAGAGCTGTCAGTGGAGAGGCTATCCTGGAGAAATCCTCTACAAATTTTCTGTAATAACCTGCTAGTCCCAAAAAGCTTCTGATTTCACTTGCATTCTTAGGTCTCTTCCAGTTACTCACAGCTTCTATCTTACTGGGGTCTACCATGATACCATCCTTGGAGATGATGTGACCCAGAAAGGATACCTGATCGAGCCAGAATTCACATTTCGTGAACTTGGCATATAGCTGGTTCTGCTGGAGGGTCTGCAGTACTATCTTCAGGTGCTCTGCGTGTTCTTCCTGAGTTTTGGAATAAATGAGAATGTCGTCGATGAACACGATAACAAACTTATCTAAGTATTCCCTGAATACTCTGTTCATGAGGTCCATGAAGGTAGTTGGAGCATTTGTCACACCAAAGGGCATGACTACGAACTCATAATGTCCGTATCTGGTCCTGAAGGTTGTCTTGGGTATATCACCTTCTTTAACTCTAACCTGGTGATATCCTGATCTGAGGTCTATTTTAGAGAACACTGCTGCTCCCTTCAGCTGATCGAATAGGTCATCTATCCTGGGAAGAGGATACGTGTTCTTAATCGTGACTTGATTTAGTGCTCGGTAAACTATACATAGGCGCATGCTCCCATCCTTCTTCTTCACGAACAATACAGGCGCTCCCCATGGTGAGTGACTAGAGCGTATGAAGCCCTTGTCAAGCAGCTCATGTAGTTGCTCCTGAAGTTCCTTCAGTTCTGCTGGAGCCATGCGGTAGGGTGCTTTGGAGATGGGGTTTGTACCGGGAATAAGTTCTATCTCAAATTCAATCTCCCTGCCTGGTGCTAAGCCTGGTAACTCCTCAGGGAAGATTGCTGGGTAGTCACATATGACTCGGACCTCTTCTAGCTTCCGGTCCTTGTCCTAACTGGTACTGACTACATGTGCTAAGAATCCCGTACATCCTGAATCCAATAGTTTCTGTGTTTTCAAAGCTGAGAGAAACTTCTTAGCCTTTCTCTTTGGTTCTCCGATGTACCCAAACTACACTCCCGCTTCGGGTTGGAATACAACTTTCTGTTTACGGCACTCTATGGAGGCACCGTATTTGATCAGAAAGTCCATTCCCAAGATGACATCGTAGTCAGTCATATCTAGCACTATCAGATCACCAAAAAGCTCTCTGTCTGCTATAATGACTGGCACTGCTTGGAGCCAGTGCGTGGATGCCATAATTTCTCCTGAATGTAGTGTTGTCAGAAATTGGCCACTGAGTACATCTGGAGGTATTGCTAACTTTTCAGCAAATGCCCTAGATATATAAGAATGGGTTGCCCCAGTATCGAATAAGACAGTTGCACTTTGCTGTAAAATACTAATCTGACCTGTAACAACTGTCGAGGTATTCGCTACATCCTCTCTGGTGAGTGAGTAGATCCTCGCGTTCGTCGTGGCTGAGGGGGCTTCTAGTCTGCCCTGACTGATGTGTGGACCATCTATAGCAGCCTGCATCTGATGTAACTATGCTGGGTTACCTCCGTACTGAATCGGCTGTGGTGTAGGAACACTGGTCTTGTTCGGGCATTGCTTAGCCATATGCCCTTCTTGGCCACATTCAAAGCATCCTCGTGTGCCCTTGCGACAAACTCCTGGGTGGAATTTCCCACAAGTAGAACACTTGGGATAACTAGGTTGTTTACTAGCTGGTCCTCCTTTTGGGTAACTCCCTGGTTTACGTTTGTGGTCGGAGTTCCCTTTCCAGTTAGAGCTATGGCCTTGGTGTTTCTGAGTACCTGAGCCTCCTTGGCTCTTAGACTCTGAAACGGCTTGCTTCTGCTGTTTGATGTTTTTCTGGTAATGCTCGGTGGTAAGAGCACTACTTACTAGTTCTTCTGTAGTTTGCGGCCTATGAACGCCGCTGGCCACATTCATTGCTATTTCCGGCCTTAGCATTTTAAGCATCAACCGGACTCGTTCCCTTTCAGTGCTGACTAATTCAGGGCATAGACGAGCCAGTCTGTTGAATTTTTTCACGGCTTCCTCAACTGAAAGGTTGCCCTGACGAAATTCAGTGAACTCATCATAGTGGCGGTTTGTGACCCGCATGTGAAAGAACTCCTCAAAGAATTCTCTCTCGAAGTCAGCCCATATCATCTGGTTCACTGGGCGCTTCGCTTTAATCCTCTCCCACCACATATGTGCGTCTCCTGTCAAGCAGAATGAGGCGCATTTTACCTTTTCATACTCTGGCCAGTCCAGAAGTTCCATCGTACTCTCCAATGTTTTGAACCAGGCTTGGGCATCCCATGGTTCACTGGTGCCTAAGAAATTCTCTGGCTTGATTTTCTGCCACTGGATCAGGTAAGCTTCTTTCCTTGCCCCTGCTGCTGGGGCTACTGGTGCTGCAGGTTGGACTGGTGGAACCTCTATCACTATTAGGGTTGCTAGGTTAGGTTTTGGAGTGACAGTGGGAGTATTCTGCTGATTAGCCCTTAGGGTGGCTATCTCCTGTTGCTGTTCCGCTAGTTTCTTTTGTAACTGAGCCACTACCTCTGCAAGGTCTAGGGGAGGCACTGAACTGCCTACCTCATGCTGGGGCTCAGTAGCTTGTGTCTTTCTAGCTGGACGTCCTCGTACCATTTTCTAGAGAAATAGAAGACATACATAACTAATATAATTATGTTTACATAACTACTATTATCTTGTTAGATGCGATCATATATAAACTAAACATGCTTTGGTTATCTATAAACATGAAAGCAAGAACATAACTAAAGTGAGAGGTATTCTTACTTGGAAGCTGCAGGTTCAATGCTGATGTGTGTGTGGAGGAAGTATGGAACTTGCTCTGATACCACTCTGTAACGTCCCGCCTCCTACTGACTAAACTGTGAGGCCGGGGGTTACATTATGCTAACTATTCTTGTGCGGAAAAGGAAAAGACTGCACTAGATGAAAGTCTCTACTATTTACTATGAACTCTGGCCATTATTCTTAGAGTATACCTCTAAGATTGTACACATGCTAAAGGAGGGGACTTAACTTCTTTATTTGGTCAAAATCTAAATTTTGACACTTCTGGCTGAAATTAGATATTCCAATCGATCGGCTGATCGATTGGAGCTGGCTGATCGATCCACTGATAGACTCAACTCCCTACTGTACGTGGAGTCAAATCTGGATTAGATCAGCTGATCGATCCATCCTGGCCAATCGATCCGATGATCGATTCAGAGGCTCTCTGTTTGCAGGAATTAAAATCCCGATCGATCGGCTGATTGATCCATGGTCGATCGATCAACTGATCGACTCATCAGCTCTCTGTACGCGACAGATCGGGTTTCGATCGATCGGCTGATCGATCGAGGGCTCCCCAATCGATCAGCTAATCGACTCCCTAGCATTCTGTATGCGGGGACTTCTTCCAATCGATCGGCTGATCGATTGAGGACTGCTCAATCAATCAGCGGATCGATTGGGTACTTGATTTCCGCAGAAATCAGACCCGATCTCGTACAGAATTCCCAGAAATTCAACTACAACCATAACACTACTACTGGACATGCCATTACTCATAGCTAGCTATCTACTAACATGACAAATAACAATCTAAGCATAACTTGGTACATACTTTCATGAATCAAGACATTTAAACATCTAAGAATGCAGAAAAGTAATACTATAAGAGTACTAAGTTCTTAGTTTGCTAGTCTCCCCCAAAAGATCTTCATTCCAAGTTCCTTGCACACACACATCTTCATCGCATTGTCTCCAGCCTCCGCTATTCCATCTTTCCTTTACCCTTATCTATAGTATAAGGAAAATGCAACTATAAGCTTGGGAGCTTAGTAAGAAACCATCTACCTCACAAAAACATGCATTTACAGAAGTCATGCTTTTTAAAAGATGCTATGCTGATATGTAAGCTGAGAATCATACTGGAAATGCTAAAACATGGCACATGAGCATATAAATCATGGTAATCAAGAACTAAACATAGAACTATCTGCTATATCAATAAAAGCTGAACTGAAGCTAAGCTGAATTCACTTATCTGTTTTGTGACGTTTGAAAATTATTTTCGTAAGTAGATAAAAATACTAAACATGCTGCTGATGGGCCCGGCAACTGTACTTGATGTGCGCGCATCCCTAACTAGGCCCGAGGTAGCAAGTCTCGAATTTAGTAGGGTACTAGGTTATCTAAACCTAGGGACGACTATGGGAGTCCAACCCAAGGACAGCTGAAGTCCAGTACAGTGCCACTGATAAAGTAAAATACTGTTTATAAACTGATTTATTATATCTTGCTTTTACTAGGTTATCTGAACCTAGAGGCGACTGTGGGAGCCCACCCATTGGACCGTAGTCCTATATCACTGAAGCAAGGCTATATTTGCTAATTAAAATGCATCTAGGGCATTTAAATGAGCTATTAAAATGCTTACTGTAGCATTTAACTATTCTAGGTATTTTATTGAGCACTTGGTGTGCTCTAATTCTGCATATGTCTAAACTGAGAACATAAATGCGAACTAAGTCATAAAAACATACAATTAGCTACTTATACTGCAGGTGAGGGGTTACTTACATCCTGTGCTAGTTATTCTTACAGTCCGATCGCTAGTTTCCGAAGAAGAAGATCTTCTCGACGATCTTCTTACGTCTATACTTCCTTCTCGCGAAGGGGAGTGTCCTCGTCCCGGAATTGTCGCCGAAAGGTGCTCCTACGCTCCTAGGGATGAAACCCTAGGTCTCCTTGGCCTTGGGCGCCGAGAGATGAGGGAGAGAGAGAGTTCGGTGGTGAGGGTTTGAGGAGAAAAGAGAATTGCCGATTGGAAAATAATAACTCCTCTCTTAATTTCCTATTTATATTAAGTGATTTATACCACCCAACTAAATCTTAAATAGAACTGTTCTCCTCTTCTTTCAGCACACCCCTGCTGGGGCTCCTTGGTTAGTAGAATCACCCTATATGACATAGAGTCCATAGGTCTCGGGTTCGATTCCCGCTTAAGTTATTTTATGTTTTCATTTATTTTTGCTACTTCGGCTATTCTAAAAATTACAGAAAAATATCCTAAAATTCCAGAAAAATAATAGAATATTTCTAAAATAACTTTGAGAATTTTTGGGTGTTACATTAGGTGCATCTGAGGGATGAAGGTCGAGGAAGAGTACTTCAAAGGGTGACTCCGGAGAGGATGAGTGTGAGTGTGTAACCGAGACCAGTCGACTTCTGGAAGTGACAGTCGACTGGTCTAGTCGACTAAGCAATCGACTGGGAGCGAACAGAAGTATTCTGTTCACTCAGCCAGCAATGACCAGTCAACTGGTACTTTTACCAGTCGACTGGTAAGTGACCGTTGGCGACTATTGGCAAAAACCCTGAGTAGTAGTTGGCTGTGTCCAACGGTTGCACCAGTCGATTAATGGAAGTGCTAGTCGACTGGTGCCAAGATATGTTGATATGATGATCAACTCTCTCCTCTTATTTATAGGTAACTTTGGGGCATGAAGGAGGTTACTCATGCTTGTTGAATAACTTCTAAGTCTTTGCCTAAAGCTTTCGAGTCTTTCTCTTTCTCCTAAACCTAAATTCCATCTTGTAAGAGGAAGAGAGCTTTGTGAGAGGTTGAACTCCACCGATAAGGAGTAAGATCTAGCCGGAGATTGTCGGGGACTAATCCACCGAAGGATTAAGAGTTTGTCCACCTCAAGGACACGCCATGGAGTAGGAGCAAGCAATCTCTGAACCACGTAAAGAAATCGTATTAGCATTTGTATTCTTACTTATTGCTTTCATTGTTTTAGTTTCCTTTCTGCTTGCACAAACTAACCGTGTAGAAAAGAAAGGGAATTGGGAGTGACCTAGCTATCCAACCCCCCCTCTAGCCGACCACCGCTCCCCTACAAGTGGTATCAGAGTAAGGACGCCCTTCAACGGACTAATCGCCAAGAAGAGCACTTCATCAAAAAGGTCGGCTCAAGCATTCATCCACCCAAATTTGAAGGAGAATTCTCTTGGTGGAAAAAGAGAATGGAGGTATTTTTTGAAACCAATTTTGATATTATGCTAATCATGGAAAATGGTTTCGAAATACCTAGGGATCTAAATAATGAGATATTAGAGAAAATAAGATGGAACAAGAAGCAAAGGGAAGAGCATCTAACAAACTCAAAGGTTTTACATCATCTACTAAATGTCCTTCCCTAATAAGAAGTAACAAGAGTTGGAAACTACTCAAGCGCCAAGGAACTATGGGAAAAGCTAATGGAGCTTCATGAAGGGACATCAAAAGCAAAACTAGCAAGAAGGGATCATCTCCGAACTCAACTCAATAATATCAAACTCGAAAAAGGAGAAAAGGTATCAATACTTCATGCTAGGATTAAAGAAATTTTGAATGGACTAACAATTGTAGGTGAGAAACTTTCAAACTGAGATATCTTGATGAAAGCCATCAATGCTTTCCCAAGAACCACAACTTGGAGCTCCATTGTAGATTCATTCTACATTTCAAAGGATCTAGAGAAGAGCTCTCTAGTTGAATTATTTTCAACTATGGAACTTCATGAGACACGAGTTGAAAGGCTAGATGGAGAAACTTATAGATCAAGAGGAGTAGCCCTTGTGGCAAACAAGGGGAAGGGGAAGAAGAAGAAATCTCCATCTCCACCATCATCCGATTCCGAGGAGTCAAGTGCCTCAATGGATAGTGATCAAGAGGCATATATGGTAAGGAAGATGAGAAAAGCTTTTAAAACTTTTTCTACTAACAAAGCCCATGCTAGGAAAAATTCAAGAAGCGAGAGTAGAACAAGGAGGGTCATTTGTTACAATTGCCAAGGAGAAGGACATATGAGAGACGAATGCCCTCTCTTGAAAAAGAAAGAAGAAAAGAAGAAGGAAGAGAAGAAGAAGTCAAAAGAAAAAGGGAAGAAGGTCAAAAACCTAAAAGCAACATGGGATTATCCATCTTCATCGAAGGAAGAAGAACACCATGTGTCTCATTTTGCTCTAATGGCAATTGATGATGTAGCCTCCACATCATCCAAAAAATGAAGAAGGAAAGAGCTCAAGTGAAGATGGAGAAGGGAGCTCAAGTGAAGGGGGAGGTCAAACTTCGGATTTGGACTTCTCGGTAAGTGAGGTACATAATCTTCCTTCCCATATTTTAATTAAAATTATTCCAAGTACAAATGGTGATTTGTTTAAGGCTAAAAAGAAAAATAAGTCTTTGAAACATGATGTTTGCATGCTTAAGGAAAAAATAGAATCCATGACTACTAAGGACAATGATATGCATGTTTCTTCCACAAATTCAAATGATTCATACTTAGAAGAAGAAAATAAGGCTTTAAGGGAAAAGGTAGAATACCTCACCAAAACCCTTAGAAAATTTAAAATTGGCTCAAATACCCTAAACATGATTATTGGGAGTCAAGGGCAAGTTTCAACAAAAAGGGTTTAGGGTATAAGGAATCAAACAATGAAAAAGTCTATCATTGTCTAATTGCTAGGGGCAATCAAAGACAAAAACCATAGATAGGAAATGGATCCCTAAGGAATACTTGGTCAACCCAATTAGAAAAAACCTCTATTGGGCGCCAAAATTAATCCTAAAGAGTTAGAGGATTTTGGGTCAAGTCAACCATGATAGTCATAATTCCAATTTTTCTTGGTTGACTTAAGGCCTTAAGGGGGAGCACTTAGTCTTGATAGAAATTCATGATAAAGAGGGATAAGTAGAGGTTACCTTTATTTAATCTCACAATGACTTGTATTATTTTCTAAACATGGATGTGAGGTGATAGGATGATACAAATAATTCACTTATGCTTATGGCATTTTGATGAGTTATGAAATGTATCAATTTTTAGTGATCATAGACCAACTATGGGGAAAGCAAATGTTTAATTAATGGACATCTTGCCCATAGATCATAGTTGGATATTTTAAATGCTTTGAAAATATTTCTATATTTTATTTACTGTGGTATAACTATTTTGAAACATATGCTTGCAAAACTAGGTTTCAAATTAATACACAATTGCATTTTTTTCAAGGTTTTTGAGTTTTGGTCAAATTTTCAAAAATACATTGACTTTTCATGAAAAAATATATTTTTCCTAGTTAGAGGACCTTAAAATAAATATGTTTTCAAAATTTCATGATTTTTTGAATTTTCTAAAAAAATTTATGCATTTCTGAAGTTGTCTTCAAAATGTTGAAATTTAGATTGGCAAGTGTCAGTCGATTGCAACAGTTTGCAGTCAACTGGTACATGTTTTCCAGCATTTTCAGAAACTGTTTGTGGTTTATTTAGTCTACATTTGATGTCATGGTATGCATTATTGTTTGGTACAATCTTTTTGATAGTGTCAAAGGGGGAGAAATGGGTAGGTTTAAGTTAGAAACCTACTTGTGTGCAAAACTTAAAAATTAAGGTTGAGAGCATATGTTAACGGGGAGCTTGGGTTTTATGCTTCATATTTACATATTTCTTGTAATTTTCAAAGTTATTATTTGTGTCTAACTTAAACATATTGCCGCACATCAAAAAGGGGGAGATTATTGGTGCAATCGACCTAGGTTTGATCGGTACGATCATGGTTTTGATGTGTGTGTCAAAGAGTTTAAGTTAGGCTTTCATATTGGTTTGATATGTGTGTTTGAGTCATGCAGGACTTAGTGAAACACACATGAGGAGCTTGGTGCAACTAAGCTTGGGAAGCTCATCCAAGAGCTCGGATCCTTGAGTCGGTGAAAGATTGTGTGGAAGACATCCGAGGGACCGCCGGACGAGAAGCAACGGAGTGGAGCCGAGGGAAGTGGACTTCAAGGCAACGTGAAGAATGGATGAAGAGGGAGTCAGGGGCTTAGGTGCATCTGAGGGACGAAGGTCGTGGAAGAGGACTTCAAAAGACAACTCTGGAGAGGATGAGTGAGTCTGTAACCGGGACCAGTCGACTACTAGAAGTGACAGTCGACTGGGAGTGAACAGAAGTATTTTATTCGCTCAGCCTGCATTGACCAGTCGACTGGTACTTTTACCAGTTGACTGGTAAGTGACCATTGGCAGAAACCCTGATTCTGCGAAGTAGTCGTTGGTTGTGTCTAACGGTTGCACCAGTCGACTGATAGAAGTGTCAGTCGATTGGTGCCGAGATGAGTTGATATGATGATCAACTCTCTCCCCTTATTTATAGGTAGCTTTGGGGCATGAAAGAGGTTACTCATGCTTGTTGAATAACTCCTAAGTCTTTGCCTAAAGCTTCCAAGTCTTTCTCTTCCTCCTAAACCTAATTCCATCTTGTAAGAGGAAGAGAGCTTTGTGAGAGGTTGTACTCCACTAATAAGGAGTAACATCTAGTCGGAGATTGCCGGAGACTAATCCACCGAAGGATTAAGGGTTCATCCACCTCAAGGACATGCCGTGGAGTAGGATCAAGTAATCTCTGAACCATGTAAAAGAATCGTGTTAGCGTTTGTGTTCTTACTTATTGCTTTCATTGTTTTAGTTTCATTTCTGTTTGTGCAAACTAACCATGTAGAGAAGAAAGGGAATTGGGAGTGACCTAGCTATCCAACCCCCCCCCCCCTTCTAACCGACCACCAATCCCCTACATAACCTTCAAAATAGAGTTAGCACAATAATAAAATAATATTATTAATTAGACCTTGTCTATCCAAGACTACGATATAGTCAAGGTCTCAGTTTAGAAAGGGGTAAATCACTAAGGATATTTGCTATAGTGCGGGAAAGTTATCTAACAAGACATTTTTGCACCCGTTAAGGATTGATCCTAAAACTACTACAAACACCCATATAAATACTAACTACGTCAATCCGTGGGACAACGAGAGTGTTTCTTCACACATTAGGGATGTGATTAAAATCCCAATCATGTATGCAAAGTAAATGTTCATAATGCTTAACTATCGCCTCTTGGCACATTTGTACCTTTATGAATAAAAAACCATTGTTAGGTAAATACTATCCATCGGAGAGTATGAGATCCACAAAGGGTACATCAACTTGCTCAACTGTCCTTATTTGATTCAACAGATTACAGATGCAGTCACTATTCTGAAAGAATGAAAAAATTATCTGATGGTGCAAAACTGCAGCATCTTTTGCCTGTGCGAAAAGATATTTTGTACCAAACATCGAAAGATTGAAAGATGACTGACATTAACTATCGGAAGAGGGTTTTTCCATTTTTAATATATGGAAACAGTTGCGAGCTCTCCAGTAAAATTCAAAAACACGGATATTAGCAGAAAAAAAAATTACGTGCTAAATCACCCGACGATAGATTCTATGCAGTTGCATAGCACTCTAGACTAATAATCGACAGCCAGTTTCTAAAAGTATACAATGGCAACTTTCAGCTCTTGACAGAAAGTATTGCAGCTCGGACAAAGTCCTCGCACTGGGAGATGCCTCCTGATACGGCATCTGCAAGCGCTCCCATAATGTCGAAAGCTTCCTGTAGATCAGTGGCGTTGGTCATGTCCTCCAGCCAGGAAAGCATCTCTTCGGAGAATCTTGACATTTCTTTGATGTTCACCAGCCGCTCCTTCATTGTGATCTCCCACTTCTCCAAGCCGCTTGTGTTCTGGTCTTCACCCCCGGTGGAGTCACTGGATGCCACAGCAGGACTGTTTCGCTTGTTGAGCTTGAAGAACTGCTGCAGCTGCTCAATCAGACCGGCATAAATGAGCATCGGCTGGACTATGGAGAAAAGCTTAGTGCTGTCTGTCAATTCTGATGAAGATCCTTCGTCGGATTGCTTGGCCCTGGAAGCTGAATCAGATAACTTGAAGGTCGACCGACCATACTTGTGTTGCATGTAAGCAGAGTAGATTCCCCTCTGTAAGAATGCAGGGCGATGCTGCAGCCATTCCTCGTATGACTCTGAGAGGAGAGAGTTAACCATCATGAACTGTACAGTCTCATCAGACGAGCTGGGGGAGGAACGTGACCCAGGGAGGGGTGGGGATGTTCTTGATGATTCTGAGGAAGAAGATGCATTTGACAAATATGCAGCAACCGATTTGGCCATGGTCCGTCTCTGTTGGCTGGGACTTCCCAGGTCAAGTAGGTAGGATGCCATTTGGATCATGAATGGAAGAAAGCGGGAATTGCTTTCCTTGCCTCCACCCTTGCAGTCCATGCTGAACAAAGCACCAGTTGCGAAACGAGCCAACATCTGCAATATGGCAATCAGCAAATGACAACCAACGAAATTTAGCTGATAAAAACGGGAAACTAAGGGCATTGCTTCCATACCAGGACAATGTCGTAGGTAAGCAACCGTAGTCGGCTACCATCTGCGCGTCCAAGGGCATTGAGGTTGTCCCAGTACTGATCTATGAACCGAACATACTGCACCACAGGAACAGATGGCCCCCTCAGAGGGAAGATGCAGTTACATAAAGTCTCATTGTTTCTCAATGTAGCACCTTCCCATTCTTTTTTGGGATTTTTAAGTGCAGCATCAGCTCGCTTTGCCTCCTGATGGCACTGAAAATGAATAACATTGAAATGGCTAACGGTTGTGTATACATAGTCACCACGGGCACTAGATGAAGCTGTTGCACCCAGATTTACTCTTTTGCTGTACGAGTAGACGCCAAGCATATCGTTAGGTTTAAGTGAATAACCCTCCCGACAAACCATGCAAGCCAGCCCATCCTCTTCTTTTATGTCTTCTAAACCTTCAATCACGGGCTGGGAAACTACAATGCGCTCAGCACCATCAATGGCAAACTCTTGACGCATACCCAACCCCTAAGATAAAAAAAAAAAAAAAACACAATAGAAATGACTTAAAGATATGGAATTTGGCAACAGCAGAACATGCTAGAGGAAGTGGAAAAGAATCATTTACCAGAAGTAATTCCTCTCTTCTCCTCAGAGCTTGGCGACGCATTTCGTCCCTAGAAGCATGTCTTAACTTGTGTATCTTCTCCCCCAAGAATCCATCACCATTATTCTCGTTATCAGCCAGTGTGTCCAATAAATTTTCAGCTCTTGCACCTATTTCATTTTCTCCAGGAACCCGTTCTAAAGCATGTAGTAGTGGGAGAATTCCTTCATCATCAATGCATCTCTGTGTAGGCAAATGACCCCTCGACAGTCCCCTCAGCATGGATAAAATCAATGGAACTGACGGCAATTTCAAATTAGACGTCCATTCTGCACTTGACCTGAACCCAGCCTGACCCATAATAGCAAAGTTTTCTCTTAGGTGCTCAACTGCAAGGCTAATAATTCCTTTCTCAAGTATAATGTCTTTCAACCTCTCGCCGCAGGAACTTGACTTGAGCGACTCAGATACCCTCACAAAATTTTCTAAAGCAAATTTCTGCTTAGCAGCTTGATGACCCAAACTGTTATCCTTTGGATTTTCCTGATGTTGCTTCTGCAATTTATCATAATCACCCCAGTTTCGCAAGTAAGGGTCAAAATGTTGGATTAGAGCTTCCATAGCTGCGAGCTCCCCGTAAGTCAAATATGGCAAGATCCTGGCCACCATCTCATCATTCCTCTGCTGCTTAGTTGACTTCTTGGCGTCAAAGGGATGACATAATCTTTCCAGAAACATGAGAACTATTTTCTTTGCTTGCTCTCCAGCACCACTTTCCTCATTAGTAACAGTGAACACGCTTTGAGTGATACCAATGTCACTCTCATTAGCTTCCATTGTCAGGCTTTCTACAATCAAAAGGATGCCTTCAGCTGGTTCGAAGGCATCCACAGCGAATGCACGTCTTGCTGTTTCAAGCAGCAAACCAAGAGCCCCTAATTTTAATAGAGCTTGTCTATTTTCTCTTATCTTACAGCAGTACATGAGAAGGTTGAGCGTCAAACCCAACTCTTCCTGGTCTGATTTCAGCTCCTCATCACGCATGCGCTGCAAAATAAATTCCAAAATGAAGTTAAAACAGGAACAGAGTGCATGTACCAAATCTAAAGAAAAAGAAATAAGATTAGACAGCCAAGACCAGAGCAACTATAATTTTTAGTTGACAAAGAATTAATTATAAAGTAACAAACTTGAGCAGTAATCACATCACTGTCTCTTTCTGATATATCCGTGAATATAGTTAAGTAATAAGATCATTAATGCATTCGAATTTCAATCTGACTGCCCAGGTGAACACTATCAAAGATGCTAGCAACACAATGAAAATGATACCTGAATCATGCCTAATATAATCTCAAGTCCTCCACATTCCTTAACAGCTCCTGCTATTGCAAACTCAACTTCAGGATCTAGTGATTCCTCCCTTTCCTCTTCCAATTCTTTGATCATTGGCTCAGTAGCTTCACCATCCAATCCCTGCAAATAAGTATGATTTACAGGAAATGTCATCAACTAATAAAGCAGCATATCCACATTAGATGGCATTGGCTCGTAACCAACCTGGAGTCTGTATGTCACAGTCATAGGAGGACAATCTTTTGTTGATGATAGTCCAGCAGAAGATGGTACAGCTGCACTCGATAATGAGTGTTGTGTTTGGTTGTAGTACTTCTTCCACACCTGCTCATACACTTGAGAGATGCTTAAATCAAGAGAAATTATATTGCCAGCAACTAATAATTCCATTCCATAATCATCTTCCAATAAACCTAACAAGTCCAGCTGATGACAAATTTTATTTTTCACATCTCGCATCAGTGGACCAATCTCAATACTGGAATAAGGATTCTTAGTCATAGATCCCCTGATAAACTCTTCTTGAGTGTGAGCTTTGTTAAGAATTAGAAGATACACAGGCTCAGGCTTTGATGGACATATCATATTGCAAAGTTGCTCCAATATAAACTGCATAAAGAAATTCAACATGAAACAAAAATTGCTAATCAGATAATCAAATAATATGGAATCATAATATAAGATTAGGAAATTAAAATCAATAAAATTATTTATTCATATGGATTGCCTTTCATTATTTATTGTCACAGTGTCTATCATATGGCAGAGTTAACTGCATAGGCAAATCAAGCATTTTCCTTTAAAATCCCAGCTATGGTCTAAACTTTAAATCTCAGTCTCATATGACTTGGACGCATGTGATAGCATACTGATTGATTTAATCCAAAGAATAATACACAATTCTAAACCCATATTAGTTTTGGGCATTAAGATGATAGTTATAGTATATAACATAGCCCTGCATTTTAGCAGTACTGTTAAAGAACACACACGCACGCACGCGCGTGCACACACACATTAAAGAACACGCACGCACACGCGCGTGCACACACACACTGATATATTAATAGTTATAGGATGTATTCATGACCATCTCTAGACCATTGGTAGATTTCTGAGCTGGAGTAATGCTCTCTTCAATAAATAAACAGAATATGCACAAACAGTATAGGTACAGATAGGAGGCAGTTAATTACCAAAGTAGTTCTATGCTTGCTCTCCTTTCTATGACTCTGGAGACCTGATATGCAAGCTCGTATGAATTTCCATTTGTTCTCAGTGCTTTCTACCAGAAGACCATCTAGTAGCTCTTTCAAGAGTCGGTTACAGTCACTTATTAGCTTTGTCTTCTGCACTATCAGACCTCGTATGACAAAAAGTGCCTCCAGCATCTCAGATAACAAGTCATGTTGCATAAACCTGTCATCAACACCAAGAATTTAAAACCATGGAAGGTTTAGTTAACTTGATAAATAATATAAAAAAAGGATCACATTTACCTTATTCGTATATTAGGAACCTCAACAAATTTGGTAAGCAGCTCAACCAGTTTATGGAGTGTGAATCCCTGTGACACATCGATGCTTAAGCTCCTTTCTTGAGACTCGATATTGTGGACTTCACAAGTTATTAAGCTGCATATAGTATTTAGGCATCCTTTTACTGTTAGATAGAGGCGTGCAGTTTCAGAATCAATCATTTTGAAGAAGAGTTCAAAAAATTCTGCAGCGCTATCACCAACAGGTAAAGTAGCTGGTAGTAAGGACATGAGTAAGTTTAATAATTGGAAACGTCTAGAAGAACTCTGTTGGCAGAGCACATTTATAAGGTTGCATACTTCAGATCTAATAGACTGTGAACAAGCACTTAGAATCAACTCAGAGACCCATGAACCAAGGGTAAAAGATGGGACACCATTTTTAGCTGCTCTACAAGCACGTCTTTTCCATTTAAGTGCATATTTGAGTGCCAGATAATCATTTTTCTGTATGTCTTGCCGGGTTCTTTGTCCAATATTTTTAATAGGCTGAGGTATTTTGTACTGCCTCCTGACAAAGTCAAGATATGATGCACCCTTCTCCCATTCTGAATAGTTTAACAATGGTATAAACTGACCTTTTCGTTCACCTTCCCAGTGTTTTTCCATGACCTCCTCTGATTTAGCAGTGGAAGGGAGGCTCTTTGGAGATATAGAAGGCTTATGGTCATTCTTTGGCAGTAAAATAGTAGTCTTTCCCACCCCTTGTTCTTTATCTGCAGCATCTGACCTGGGAGGAGTACATGCCTGCGAGATTATCCTCAAGCAAGGAAGGATTATATGCTCAGAAATGGCAGGGTGTTTAGCCCCTAGCTTAATTGAGGCAAATAGAAGCTGGAAAACAATACGTAACCTTGCTTCCCAGTATTCGTCTACCAGACCACATGTCTCAGTGAGAAGCAATAGCTCCTCACGTGTGGCTAGTGAAACATCAACAGAACGGTGGTGTTCAAGGCAATAAATGACTTTGTTCTTTATTAAAGAGTTCAATTCAGCCATAGCATCTGCATCACCTTCAGTTAAAGCACAAAGAACAGCCCTAGCCTGAACCCGAGCAGTTTTAGGACCCTGATGAATGTTATTTTCAAATAATTCTGATAAGATACCAGCGGCAACAAGTTCTTTTTTGCATTTTGCATGTTTTGAAAGCACTTGCAAAAACTCCAAACACTGAGTGACAAAAGTGATAGCACAACCATAGCAACTGTTGGATGATCTTGGAACTGTGAATCTTAAGGAGTCCCTGGCATCACCAGAATTTTTCTGTTGAAGATATGTCACCACCACACGTTTGAGTCCCTGCAAAGTCTGGACGCTTTTACTGACAGAATCAAAGGCTGCTTTGCATTTCTCGCCATATAATACACCCAGAAGAGCAATTTTCCTGCTTACTTTGCATGATGGCCCTGGTAAGGACACCATCATTTGTTGAACACTATCCTTCTGCTGTGAATCAATTTCATTTTCACCTATGCTCGATACCAATTTGAGCAGAGGTTTCTTGAACCCTAATAGTTGCTGGTATCGCCTGTGGGCATTTTCTGATTCTGATTCAATAGCTGCCAATCCTTTTCTCATATCCTCATCATTTTCAATATTGTCAAACAAAAAGCTAGGTTTTGCCATGAAATTAAACTCAAAACGCCCATATTTACTGTATCCACACTCATTGCAGAGAAAAGAATCCAAATTTTCATAATTAATATTCCGGCATTGTCTGCATTGGTATGCATTTTCATGACAATTGCTACAGATTCCATGCTTATCAGTTACAGATCTGCTACATCTAGGGCACTGCAATGACTCAAGGGAAGAAGCTTGGAGGTTTTCATAAAACGAATCCAACTCAATCATGAAATTGCAAGCAGTAATTGGAATTGGAAATTCGACTTTTAGCTCTGTCTGGTTAAAGACAAGATGACAGCTTTTTGCACGCTTCCAAAGAGACCAATTGTTTTTAAGTTCTGACAAGTCAGTTACAGGCCGATTATTGTAGTACAAGTTCAAAACTTTTACTGACTTTGATTTACGAGCATCATGCACATTCATTGTAATTGACTGAATAGTAAAGCTTCCAGAGCATTTTACTATGATGCGGTTGTCAGTAAATTTTGACTCAGATTTCAAACTTTCCAGTTTCATCCTGCTGTATGGAACCTCTGGACAGCTACAGGTTACGCATGGCTCACTCTCGAGATAATAACCATCAAATTCTACCAAGCTACTTAGAGTGCTATAGATGCGTGAATTTGGATGATTTGCCAGGAGTTCATTTTGTGAATGCAGTGTCTCAAATATACAGGTTATGGCATCAGATGTCAGGCATCGATTGATGAGCTCTGTATCATATAGCTTCACACTGCAATCAGGGACTCTTCCCAGGAGCCATGTCATTAGCTCAGTGTACTCCAATATGCTTTGCCCATAAGTAGGCAAATGTTTCAACTTCTCCAAAAGAGCAGTTAACAAACTCTCCTTTAATGATTGTTTACCATGGTGCCAGAGGCCATATAACACATTCTTAGATTCATGACGAACATTTGATGAATTCCATTCCAATAGAAAAGAATCAATAAATTTTCTCAGAATATGACCATCTGTGACGTTAAAGATTTCGACAGCTTGTTCCATGTCCAGGCAACCTTTTTCAGAAGAATTTTCAGTTGTATCCTCACCTTTTTTCTTCTTTTTTGATTCTGAAGTTTGCAATCTAGTAGAAGCTACTGCATCACCAGTTCTCTGTGTGCCATGGCTCAAATCCTTTCCAGTGTAGAAGGCCAAATTCAAAAGCTTGAGTGTTTGGACAACAGATTCTTCACCAAAGTTAAAAATTCCATTCATCAAAAAGGGAAGAAGTTCAATGTGTTTTGAGCAGTATTTCTGCCAATTCCTGGGTCTTGCTGTGGCTACTTCAGACATAGTAGACAAGCACTTGACAAGCTTGACATTCTTCTCATAAGGCACAGGATTTTCAAACCCTCCAGATTTACTGATCAATTTGTGTAGCCTCTTTACTTCATTTGAGAATTGCCAATAATCTCTGATACTGTAATATTGAGTTTTGCTACCACATAAATGAAGGAATAACCTCCTAGCATACCTTCGCACGAAAGTTGTATGTGGATTACTGATATAACTACAGAGAACATCCTGAAAACCATCAAGCTTCAAGTCTTTGTTAACATTTGTTTTGTATGTCTTATCCTTTTCGACAGATTTCTCTTGCTTTTCTGGACGCACTAAACTATACACTAAACGGAAAGTATTCTCAAGCAACAACTTATGATAGTCTGAGAACATATCAGTGCTGTGAGACTTGGCATAGGAATCAGGAAAGAAAGGAATGAAGTTTCCAGCTGGTAGCTCTCTCCGCACAATCAAAAGAGAACCACAACCAGAACTAGCAGAAAGATCACTTTCAAGATTTACTGACGAAGACTTGAAAACATTGACAAGCTGCTGCAAAATATCCATTAAATAATTCAGAAAAGATTGTTGGCGAATAAATGAACAAGCTCGAATAAGCTGAGAAGCAAATTCAGTCCTTTCTGGATCATCATTAGAGGCTGAGGCAGTTGAAACTGACAAAGGGATCGTAACAAAATTTTTATCTTGTAAATCTGCACTGGCACTTGGTTTTGACTGAGAACTGTCACTGCCAGGCTGATGCCAATTCCGAAGCATCAAAGTGAAGAACATGAAGACAAGAATTGCAACCTCACCAAATGTTGTTCGTGCTTTAGCTGGGAAAGGTTTATTGAGATTAATCTCCTCAAGTAACCATTTGACAAATTTTTCTAAGTCTAAATTTTCAGGTTTGGAGCTATCCATAAAAGGCCCACCAACTGCCGATGATAACCTATAGAAGAGCTGCATAACAGGAATCGCTCGAAAACCAGATGTTGTCTCCATCCAGCCATTGAGCTCTTCTATCAAATGACGAAGCAGCAAAGAATTCAAAGCACGTTGTGAAGCAGAAATAGAAACTATTGTTTGATCAGATAAGGTAATCGTGAAGTCTCCACTTTCATTTGTATCCAAGACATGAATTGAAGATGAGGATTTTTGCATGCTTATCTCTGTAGACAATGGTCCTAAGCTTGCATCACTCAACTCATCCATGGAGAAAGGTATTTCATTACCATCACCAGCAATAGAATCAATATCAATTGGAATAGCTGACATTGGATGATCTCTTGAATGTGGTGGAGGGAGCTGATCGGCATCAAGAACTTCGTAGCATGCTTCACACAAGTCAAAATCTGGGCAAATACTACAATGCCACCTACGTCTAAGTATAGGAACTGTTGAACAGCCATCACAACAATATTGTACAGATGATATAGTAGAATCTTCTTCAATCATAACTTGTGAATTTCCACTTGTGTTTACAGAAGGAACCTGTGTTGTTACATGACTTTCTGCAGGATCATCAGAAGGTATAATTGTCTGCTTTGGAAAAGGGACTTGAAGCAACCAAGATGATATAGCCAAACTGAATCAGAAAACAACAAAAATAGTCAACATCACATTATCAGTTTAAAATTCTAAATAAAAGATGTCTCTGAATTCAAATAGAACCTGCTGGATGTCTGGACAGCTTCATAAGGTGCAAAGAGAAGTTTCTTAAGCAATCCAACAGCAGGTGCAACAGACCGAGTTTGATTTCCATGCAAAGCCAGGCATTCAGCATAACTATATATAAGTTCCACTGTAGGCATTATGATGCTGTTTATTGTCTGTGTTTCTGGTCGTTCCCAGTCCAGAATTGCCCAGAGAACTTGAATCAATCCATCAATTACTTCTGGACCTATTTAAATAAATTGAAATGACTGAAGAAACTCCCAACAACAAATTTAGAACAGATAAATAGAATTAAAAATTCATGAAATAAATGAACTCCAGTATGCATTCACATGCCTATAGGCTTTTATGTCAACTGAATCTTGAGTTCAACATAATTATTCCTTGTAAGATAATGGAAAAACTAATGAATGAATTCCACCAAAAAAGTTATCACATATGAAAAAAAAATGATGAAGATAATGTTTCTTTCAAATGGAAGTTGTATGAATCTCTAATTGCATACAGTAAATGGACAATGAACATACCATGAGTTTCAAGAAACAGTGCCAAATTGGATCTTCGATGTAATGCAACTTTTGACACTGCATGCATCTGGGAAGTAAACTCTTTAATAACCCATACAGCTGCAGGACCTCCTATCCCTACTCTGGAAATAAGCATAGGGAAAGAATTTACAACCCCGAGCAGACGCATAGTGTCTTTCACCTGAGAGAACCATGATGTAAGGTACACAAAATCTAATTTAATACTATAGGAAAACTGATATCAAATTTCACACTGTCAAGAGAAGCATGATACTAATTAAGTAAAAAAAGAATAAGATAAAAATCTGTATTAAAAAATATGATGGACCTGATAGTAAATTTCCCTTTTTGGAAACACAGCCTGAAGAACTCGACACGCTGCAGATTGCAGCAATGGCTCCCTGTCATTCTGAAATACAGTTTCCAGTAAAGACCTGCACTTGAGCTTATTAAGCTTCCCATTCACATCCTCAATTTCAGTATTTTGCAACCTGATAAGAGAATAAATCCTTGAAAGGAGTTTGATGGCATCAGCCAAAACTTGTTCTTGAATAGCAGAAGATTGTGTAGTTAGACGTTTCTTTCCAGTCCCTGAAGCACCAGAACCACCACCAAGAACATGGGCTTCCATATCCAGCACAGCATCCATTTTCTCTTTCCAACCAAATTCATCCTTAGAACGACCATAAACTTCCAGAGAATCTACTCTAGGCATGGTTGAACCATCAAAAGTTCGGCCCACAGAGATAATGAACTCTTCATCGGCTAGAAGGGATTCAGCGACTGTGAAAGGAATGTCATACCATGATCGCATGCCCTCATCCAACTTTATTACTCGCTGGAAAATGGTAACTTCAGATGGAATGTGACTTGCTGATGTATTTCCAACTTGAATTCGGCAACCCACCATAACAATGTCAGAGTTTGAATTTGATACTGTCACCTGGAAACCAAGTAACTCAATCAATAATACAGTAGAAAAGGTTGATGCCAAAATTGATATAACTGTTGTGGAATTTCATCATGTACTATATAATAGAAGTGTTGGGTAGAATTGACAGATTCGAGGTTATCATACCTTAAATCCTGAAGAACTTGGGCCCTCCAAAAACCCATCATCTGATGCCAATCTTTGCCTAATACCTTCAGAATCGCCATTTTTAATTGCATCACTGCTGAATTTAACATCTCCAGTGATGCACATTGTCTTCTCAAAAAAATCGAGAGGAAACTCCGGGTTCATACCAGCATAAGTTTTGTTGTTGAGTATACTAGAACCCAGCTTTTTAGTTTGTTCAGCACTTACATTGCCTGTAGTATCAACTCCTGTTGGCAAATGAGAGTAAATCTGAAGGCTGCCATCATCTTGTAATACAAGACAATGAGTTTTGTCTTTTGATAAAGGCTTATAAGCAGCAGCACCAACCAAAGGCAAAGATAAGCCAGAACCATATTTTAGGTTCTGCGCAATCATTTCACTAGGACCCAAGGATACTAGTGTTGCAGCATTAGACTTGTGAGTTGACAGGCAAATGAAAAGTCCACTGCCAGAAATTAGTTCTTTCCAGTGATGGAGGCCAGCAGTTCGAAGTTTGCCATCTTGATCGTTCTCAAGAACATACGATATGTCTATTAAACTAGATGCATTAGCATCCAAGCGTCCAATCAATGTAGTGCCATCTTGGTAGGACAAGATTAGCAGTCTGTAAGTCAAGGAGAAAAGCAATGAGAGACCTTTACGCAGAACATCCCCATCCTGAACAGCTATGATGTCTGTCAGGGCATTTACTCCAACATTACCCTCCATTGACACTTCAAATCTGAATAAACGGCCAGATTCTGACAGAACAAGCAAAAATGCTTTACCCATGGTAGCAGGAACAAGTGTAGCATCCACAATAACATCATCAGAGAGCGTGA
The DNA here is from genome assembly GCF_018446385.1 of Zingiber officinale. Taxonomy (NCBI): domain Eukaryota; kingdom Viridiplantae; phylum Streptophyta; class Magnoliopsida; order Zingiberales; family Zingiberaceae; genus Zingiber; species Zingiber officinale. The sequence continues at coordinate 95,853,850 of NC_056005.1, forward strand.
AATAGTGCTTGGGACTTATATTGTCTTGTGACAGGTCATATATTTTTACAAACATGTTAGTAACTACCATTAGCTGAACCTGTGATCCAGGAACCCAATCGACTCGTCGAATATAAGCACCTTGCAAGGCAAGTTCAATGGCAAGTCTATCAGTCACTTCACCACGAAGATTTACAGTAAGAACTTGGCAATCCTCAAGTCCAGCAACAGCCAGATAATTGTCAACCACAGGATTGAAAATCAAATGAACTATTTCAAAGCGAACTATGTTCTTTGACAGTGGCTTGATGTTTGTCTTGTCTGCAGTTACTGGTGCAACAGTTGGTTGTCCAATCAGTTGTCCAACATCAAATATCGCCACTTTGTCACCTTCTCCAGCAGCAAGCCTACCCCTTGCACTGACACTAAGTAATGATTTTATGAGAGAACCAGAAGTTATATGTGATTTGAGTTCCCTAGAGTTTGGATAATCTGCCTTTATCTTAAGGTCTAGAGATCCACTTTTGTATGCCTTCTTCAATTGAAAAAGCTCAATGCTATAAGACAACACTTTATTATCACCAAGAATTACCTTCTTATCTTTTGAAAAGTTTAATTCTCTCCGGCTACTCACAGCAGGAAGAAGTCTATCACATAGTTTCAGAAGCTGACCTTCTAGATCAAGGCTTCCAAGTAGTGAAGGTAATTCATCTTGCACCTGTTCCGGAATTAACAGCTTAAAAGAATTATCAGTGTCCACACAAACATCATCATCCAAATCAGAATCACTGTCTGCTCCCTGATCACCATCTGAAGGGAAAGCTAATAATGAATGGAGGTTACTAACACCATGAGGTGGAACATTCTCATCTCCAGTGAATTTCCGAGGCTTCAAACACTGGCAGCTGCTTCCTCTGACTCCTCCAGCACCACAATCACAGAAAAAACGACTTGATCGGGAATAGACAACACGATGCCCACGGTGGCAGACCTTTGCACATATTGAACAACAACCTTTAGAAATAGTTAGATCACAAGTATAACAAAAATACCAATGTTGTTCCATGAAGTTGCTCCCACTTGAAGTAAATGTGCATACTTTAGAGGCCAATGCCCTTTCACTATCATTATCATCTTCCTCATCTTTATCAATACTGCCAAATTCCCCATCTGATGTTGCATCATCATCATCTTCATCAGCAGAAGTTGCATCACAATCAAGTGACACAGAACCACTTTCTTGATTGGTAGGAAGAACCAAACTCTCAGAATTTTTTCTTGAATTGATCGTCTTTGCAACTACAGATCCAGCACCAAAACTATTGCTCAAACAAAGTTTTGATGAAACCTTATTTGAGCTACTCTTGTCAGATCTGGGGTCACCCAATACAGCACCAATGAAGCTAAAGAGGAAATTCAATCCATGAAGCAAGCTTTCATTATCCACCAATTTCTCCATTAGAATTATAGTTTTCTTGATGAGTTGCTTCATTGCAGAAGGATCGCCATTCAAAAACTGAACAACAAAATTGAAGTAAGCTTTGGCAATCTGAAAGTCAAAAGAAATAAATGCTTGATCGAGTGGAATAAGCAAAGCTTCAGTAATCCAACCCTTAAGTTCTGTGAACATTTCACATGGCTGAGATACAAGATGTACGAGAAAATTCATAGTTGATTCTCTAAGTGCAGAGGAACTTCCTTTTGCAATCATACATCCAGCATCAGATTCAGTCAACATTCCCAGAAGCCTCTTTTCTAACCAACATGAAAGGATTACCAAGTCCATTTCAATCAATTTCCTTTGAATTTGATGTTTGAGACTCGAGCAGAGCCCATACGACAAGAGATCGACCAATAAATTCAAAACCTTCAAATTAACTGTCTCTGTGTGGCAGTTATCCAGAGCATTGATGAGAACCAACACATTACCATGCAGCTTATTAAAAAGTTCCTTATCATTTTTAGACACACCTTCATCAATGCCTAAGAAAAAGTCAAAAATCTGTTTCTTGTCGTTATCTCTCCTGAGGGCATCAATCAGATCAATAATGATATCAACCAGCAATTCTTGCATTTCTGCATCGATCATCTCACTGGAATTAATTTTTTCAAGAAAACCTTCCAACTGTTTCAAGGAAAATAGATCTTGATAACCAGAAAGCTCCTTCTGATCAATCAGACTATCACAAACAGTATCACACTTTCCATGAATGCATCCGAATAATCTATTGCATTTCACTGCAGTTATTGTCTCCAGCAGCTCACAAATGACATCGCTTCCTATTTCACCTCTTGCATCTTTGATCTTAACATAGAAATCTAAGAAACATATTATCTCTTTTATAGCAAGAACACAAGAATGAAGAGCGCCATCAGAATGATCTAACTTTGATGGAAAGCCGTGCAATAAGCTCATCATGATAATACTTTTTATGCTTCCATAATCCTCTTTCATTGCAAATTCATCCAGTTTTGGTAAAAGTCCATATACAGACTCCAAGTCTGAAAGACTGCAACCGCTCTTATCCAAAAGAGTTTTTTGCTTTGATTTTGCCAGTAAGGTGTGTGTAACCAATAAAAGTGGAGAGAACACATCCCCAAAAGGTCGTTTGTGATCAAGGGTGAATATGATAGCTTTGTGAAGGATTTGCAACTGTGTCCTTAGAATAGATGACAATACCTTAATGAGTTGTATATCATTGCTCCCTTGAAAAATCTTAGGAATTATACTTTCCTTAACATGTAACAATCCAACAATTGCAGATTGATTAGCCAAGTAATGCAGATCATGATTATTTTCCTTGGAGCATTTTAAAAGACCAGCATTAAGAAGCACAAGCACAAGTGAAATCCATGCATTATTCCTGAGTAAATCCAAACTCTGTATCGATGAAATTTCTAGCTGCTTAGAATGAATCTGAGTCAGAATATTATAAATGACTCCAAAAATATCAACATCCTCACCAATATCAGTGTCTTCAATCACCATAATAAGGCCAAAGCTCAGGAAGGACTTAACATCTGCCACATCAAGATCCTTCCAATTGTGCCCATGAAGGCATGTGTCTCTTGAATCTGGGAAATTTGTTGAGATTACACTCCAACAAAGTGAAAACATATAACGTTCAAGTAGTAATTGTTCTGCTGTTTCCAATTCTTTGCCTTTCCAAAAATCAAGAATCCAAGAGAATGTAGAGATCAGTTCAGTCAAGTTCAGCCCCAAGTGTTGTTGAGTCATGTTTACTGTATAGTATGAAGCAGGAGGGATGGCAACATCAATTAAATGAGGCAAGAGGTTACTAACCATAGTTGGGACCTCATTGACAGAATTAGCAAGCAAGCTTTGTGCCACTGTAAATGCCCAGGATGGTATGTGATTGCCCTGTGGAATGGTGTCGAATGACTTAGACTGGACTTCCCTCATCCTGAACCTCAACCGGAGAAGCAACCAAGATGGGCACATAGATGGGTACATTACTACATGGCACAGGATCAAGAGAATCCTTGAAACCGCTAAACCCCACCAAAATAATTGTTTGACAGTAAAACCTGAAGGAGGAGTATTCAATTCTTTGAGTGAATTAAATATAAAACTAGCAAGAGAAACTTTTTCAGCATCATTTGACAGATGAAAGGCCATCAATACAATTTCCAAGTGAAAAGTACTTGGCAGACTTGAAAGGATGTCACTGGATACAGGGCATTTGCAAAAAATATCCCTTGCCTTCTGTAGAATGAAATTAACATATCCTTCACATATCTTCTTCATCATATGTCGATCATCTGATTCCTCGCGCAAAATAAGAGCATTAGCTAAGAGAGCAACACTATACTGATTGTAGACATAGATACCATCTTCTACCTTAAGAACCTGGTCAACAAGGTAGTCCTTGAGTGAACTTGATAAGACATGATGAACCAATAGATTTTGTAGAAGGTCAAAGCAGATCCCACTTATACACAATACACTGGAAGAAGAATCTGACAATCGTGAGATCCCATTCCTTCCATCAGGACAGTAATGTAGCAATGATAGTAACTGATCTATATGGTTTTTGTCAACCTTTCTACAGGCATTCTCAAATACTGAATGACACCATTCTGGAGAAAATATACAAAGTTTCAGAAAACTCAGTAACTCTGACGCTGCTTGAAAAGGCAAATCAGAATTGATTGAACCAGCGACTGCAGCTGATGGTTGATCAATATCTGCTGAAACAGGAGGCTTAGCAGGTTCAGAAAAGAGGTTCCCAAATATAGCTTCCTCTTCATGAGTCACTGCAGTGTCAACCTCTGGAGCAATAACTAGTTTTATTGATCTTGAGCGTGATTTTTCAGTGATTTTTGATTTGACACCTTCTGAATGTAGGAAAAATACAAGATGCAATAGGCTATCGATCCATTTCCTTGAAACTGGAAATATAATGTTCAAAAGTTGCTCAAATGAGTGTCTCTTGTGCAAAAGAACCTTCTCATCACGAATGTGGCATGAAGGGCCATCATCAGCCTCAAACTCACATGAACAGTCAGATGATATAGCATTCAGATTTATCTTGATGTCATGAATTGGAGATGCCCAGCTCTTAGCATCCTTAAGAAACTTTAATAAGCAAAGAACAACTTGTGGAGAATAAACTAAGGGAGGCCTTGGAGGAGAAGACAATCTATCATATCTCCAGGCATCAGAAGCTAAAATTTCTACCATGGAAGCAATTGTACATGCTTGGATATTGCGAGATACATTACTGTCATAGAAGACAATTTTGCCAAACTGAAGAAACTCTTCAAAAATTTGCAACAGCACACTCCCATGAGTGCTCTCTTTAAAGTCCATATTGCCATCAAGAAAATCAAACTTCAATTTAAACAAGGATGGCAATGTGTCTGCATAGCTTGCGACAGCATGCAGCAACTTCATATCACAAGCACCGCAGTGAACCTCCTTGACAAGATTCCTAAGATACTTTAGCATTCTCAGACTAAAAGACAGTCTCAAAGTAAATTTCACATCATTCTTCTGTTGATCTAAGGAAGCTGGTGGGCAAAGCAGCCTTTCACACAGTGTAAGGAGGCAAGCTAAACACTTCAAGTGAACAACAATGAAGTGTTTTGCTGCAGAGATAATGTTGTCTGGAGTTCGCAGGTCAACTTTTGAAGTGAACAGAGTGGCAACAGAATCTGGTTGGACAGATTCTGACGATAAAGAAACTAGAAGATTCTCTACTATATTTCTATCATCCAAGCAGTCAAAACCTTATTCCAAAAAAGTCGAGAAATTCATGCATCAGAACGGAGTCAACTGGAATAAAACTACCAACTAAACATCAAGGCAAATACACAAAAAGTAAATACCTTGTTGATGACATGTAAGAATGTTTTTGTAGTCCACATGACATGGTCTGACTGGGATAACTAGTATCTGCTCTATGTAGGTGTTTATAGATTCACAATGTTGAGATTCAGACTCGGTCAAAGTTCTGTCACCCAAAACTAACTCCAGCAACGATGCAAATCCATTCTGCAAAAAAGAAAAGAATATATGAACAAAGAAAATTCAAATGTCACATAATAGACATGAAATATGTAAGAGAATGAACAAGATTCAAAATATAAACAAATTCAGTATGCTTACACAGCTTCTAGACAAATAAAAGAACTAACAGATTCATGATAAAAAGGAATTTGAACAGATTGGATTTTCAGCATAATGCTACTGGATTGTAATTGAACATAAAAGAAAGCTTAATGTTTGTTTCAACTTTACTTTTGCAACTTCCTTTATTTCCAAATGTATATCAGCCTCAACTATTCAGGATCAGTCACATGAATTTTATTCCTCAAGGATTTTTTTTTAATTACAAATCCCTTTGCTTTACCTAGTTTTTAAGAGAAATAGTTACTTGTTATGTCTATATTTATATATGAGGATTGTAATTCCTTTCGGAATATAATGTTATTGATCCTCAACTACTGTCAGTCTGAGCACAAATTCCAATTGGCTGTGAGAAGAGATTGCTATGTCCATGATAAACCTTGACATCAGGCCTCATAATGATACACCAAGTTTAACAAATCAAATGGCAGTATAGAAACAGATGCTAAAAAAAATGTACAATGAAACTAACATTTTTGCTTGTCAAGTTTTAATTATAACCAAACTCATCAAGCAATCTCAGTCCATATTTATTAGCATGGATTGCACATGTGCCTAATATACATCTAATGTTTATGTTTTTTACTAAGTGTATGTTATAAAACAAAAGTATGGAACCATTCTAACAAGCAGAGATTTAATTTCCTCTTATTGGAAAAGCAAAGCTCAAAAAGATTCCTCCATGTTGATTAATATTATCTCTCTCTAACGAAGAGGAAGAGAGTGATAGGATCATTCAGTTTTACCTTCTCCAACTAGTGAGAAGCAAAAGAAAAAGCACCCTCGTCAAGAAAGTGGGGAAGAAACTCTGCAATATTGGAAAGGCATAGCACAGATTGAAGAATAGTGATAAAGTGCAACGCTCAAACTGTATCCACTATAATATTGTATTTTGAGGTGTACAATCAACTTTAATCTTTTTTACTTAATTAGTTAATATAAGGGTATAAAAGTATCGCGTAACACTAAAATATCCATCTAAGAGGAGATTAAAGATTCAATCTTCCAGCATCTGACCCATTCCCATATCAAAGGCCTATATTTCATCATTTTCCAAAGACTAGCAAGAAGCGCACTATAATTTGCTCCACTAGGAGCATTAATTGTCATAGTGACGTATAAAAGGAACATGTATACAAATTCTCACAAAAAAAGAGGAGAAACAAGTCATTCACACAAGTTCAGACATCAGAACTTAAGATGTGAATGGATGACAATTATCAGCTTTGAAAATAGATGAACAAATGGGAAAATCAGAAGCAAAAGCAGCAACCAAACTAAAGCCGACAGACAGGTAAATCCAAGAATGTACAACTTTCTACATACACTTGTTTCATGAAGCAGAAGAGCAAAAGGACATGAAAAAACAGCCAAACCCATAAATTAAAAAATCTTGGGTTTCATGAGGGTGGTTAGTGGGAAATAGCAAGTAATTTGCTCGCTCAAGAACCATATAAACATATCACAAAGGTATATGAAAAGCACGTGTACAACAAAGAATCAGAAACCAGTTACAACACCTTCTGGAACCAATTCTTGTAGGAAAATAATTTGAATTCCATACTGGAAAAGTCTCCCGAGAATTCCTATTCTAATCCTCATGTTTGAATTCATTTCTTGTGATTGGAATCATAGTTTACAAGAATATCGGCATTAAATGTACATTTCTTAGTCTCTTGAACCATCAATAATGATCTAACACAAATCTAACCAATTATGATCGGGTTTCCCAAGCACAAATTTCTTCAATAATAGAATTTAAGGTCCAACTTTTCAGCTTGCCATAGGAGGAATGCGATATAATATTAGTAAAATGATAGTGATATATAATTAAATGTTCTAAAACAAGCTGTTGATTAGATAAGGTAAAATATCAGTATTCAAGATCGTTAGCAGCATTGAAAACAGATGCGCAAATATCATAAAAACCAAGAGAAGCAGCAACCAAATTAAAGCTGTCGTAGAGGTTAAATCCAGAAACAGGAGCTTTCTACTTAAGATACCAATTGCCCCGAGGACTCTAACAAACAAAATGGGGGAAAAAACAGTTGAAACAGCACACACCTCCAATCCTAAATCTTCGCAATCAAATTTCGAACGCTCAAGAAAAATGATGCCTAACTCCATCGACCTCGCCACGACGGCCGACGCCACTGGTCCCACCTGCTCCACTGCTCAAAATCACCGAATCCACAGTGATTTCTACGACGATAAAGAAAACAAAGATCGCACAGAAAAATGGACGCTAGCATCAGACCTGAAGCGCCGAGGAGCGCAGCGACGACGAGTCGCGAGACAGCGAGTACGGCCTCGATCTGCTCGCGCGACCAGCTCTGGAATCCGAGGCGACCGTCGCCGGAGTCCTCTATACCGGCGTTGAGGATGGCAAGAAGGCGTTCGAGACCGGGTCTGGCGGAGCCGGAACGGAGCCTCTGGACGAGATCCCTCGGTGCGGCGGCAGCGGAGACGGCGACGCCGCCTTCCACAAAGATCTCAAGGAGACTTGACATCTCCGCCATGGCGATCGATCAGTTCATGGAGGAGACGAGATCTGCAAGACGAGGAGTCGAGAGAGGAAACGATCGGCGACGAGACGAGAAGCGAAATGAGAAAGAAGGGAGAGATAAAAGAGCGACACTCGGTGAGGTCTTTATATTACGTCGGTTCGATATGATGTTAATTATTCCTGAATTATCTGAGCCGTGGATCTCATGAATCTTTTCCGGTCGATGAGATCGGACGGCGGAAGATGGTTCTAGTGGCCTTGGAGCTTGCTTATTCCTCAAGTCTACTTTAATTCTTTTCTCCTTTGTTTTTTCTCGATAAAAAAAATATATAATTGGGTTTTTGTTTGTGTGCTTCCTTTTGCTTTTGAATAATTATGCGGATAGAAAGATGCGTCAGTTAACTTGAGTGACGATATTACGTTAAAAAATAAAACTATCCGACGGTGTAAAATACTAAAATGTCTTGGCTTTTCTCCCCTTTCAAAAATATGAAGGTGACGGCTTTACGATCCGGTATTATGCATTTTTGCTCCCTGTGCTGTATTTAAATTTGATAAGGAGTTGTTTGTTCCCTAATCAGGCGGTCGATGAACAGAAATTCGGGAAGGCGAAAATCAAAGGGCCTTTTTTTTATTGTTTATTAGAATCATTGTAGGGATTTTTTTTAATTAACAAGGCGTTGTGCCCCGCCAACCTTCTTTGTAAAATTATATAAATATCCTTAAATATATGGTTGATTTTGATTTTTTTGATAGGTTGATTTTAAATTTAAATTATGAACCTATGAATGAATAAGATAAGTCCATAGTGTAATAATTATAAAATCATAATTATTATAATATAAATATTATTAAATAAAATAAATTTGTACTATTATAGTTATGAAATTATAGTTATTACTGCAATACAACATAGTAGACTTATAAATTATTCCGTTCATAATTTAAATTTGAAACTAATCTATCAAAAAAATCAGAATCATCTAATACTATACTAAGTACACTAGTTATGTAATTTTACAAAGGAGGTTGATGAAGTGGGCTTATATATGTATAAACATTTCAATGAGCAAGACCTATCACTTGTCCAATAAATTAAGTAGTGAGTGAAAATGATTCCGATGTTAACGTTGCTATTTGATTTTGACGATTTAATCATTAAAATCAATAGACGTGAAACATGATGGGAAGGTATTTTATTTAGAAAATTTTCAAATATGATCTTAAAATTACTGAAACTTTATGTAGATATACCTCTAACAAATATAGAGAAAAAAAACATTTAACTTATCTAGACTATGGAATATTAGTGATCATTTATTACCGGGAAACATTTAGATTATTTAGCTGCAATAAATAAGAAATTACTATTAAAACATATTATCAAGCTATAGTAAAATATAGTCAACAAACAAAAAACATAAGAAAAGAATTAAGTACCAAGTGTTGGTTAAAATTCACAGATACTGTTATCAATAAAAGATTACATATTCAATAGGAACATATAAAAGGAATTAATAATTCCTTAACAGATACACTTTCTCTGTTATTACACTGAACTTTTATCATATTGCTAACCTCTTTCTTTTCATAGGAATATGGATATATCAAGAAAAATACGTACTTTTGCTACCAAAACTATGCATTTTAGTAGCCAAGACTTACAACAATTCACACAATATGAAGACCAATTCCATTTCTCTTCTAGAGAAAAATTAGACCACATTCAGAACTGAATTATCGACAACATTTGGAACATTCCCACAATACTTGACAGTTCTGATATAAAATTATTATGATTAATGCACTATCTAACTATTTCCTCACTATAATACAAAAACCAGTAGACAAGAATTTTCTTGCTACAGGGTTTTTTCAAGATCTCAAGCATGAGTATATTCCACTTAGGAAGAAACAAACTTAGCCATAGAAGGCTTCGACCTTCCATATTTCAAGGGATTTTCTTCTCTTGAATAAACTTTCGATGTTGCGCGTGCACAATTTGGTCTTGATTTCTTTATCAACACTTTACTTAAGATAGAACCACTTCCAAATACAAAGTCTAATATCCCAAGTCTTGACAATTCAAAAGCTTATGCCCAAATACTTAGCTCTGTAGAGCTCCCTAGACCTTCTTCAGCTTCTTCTGGCCAACCTTCTCATAGGCCAAACTACTTAAAAGAAAGGGCTACAACAACAGCACCGCAAAGAACTTTGAAAGCTCGATTATTGGATTTTCCCAACACTATACCAAATGGCATTACTATTTATGTGCGAAGTTTAGCTAAAAAGTCAACTTTACAAACATTCATAGAAATATCATCCATTTTTTTTTAAAGAGTTGAGGGGCAACCTTAAACCAAAGGGCATGATAAGTCATTCAAAATGTCTCTCGACAGAAAAATGTTATCCATTCAATAGACTTGGGTGCATTTTAACTTGTCAAAATCATGATTTTATGTCAAACTTAGAGTACCATTTAGAGTTTTAATTTTATTTAAGAGTTGATCCTTGTCAAGGATTTTATAATCCTCTTCTTGACAATTATCATTAAGTTGTTTATAATTAAACATCATCCTTGATTGGTCACGTTTCTATTCTGCTCCCTTATTAACTATAAAAACTTGACTTCTATGTCTAGATGTTGAACTCTAAATAGCCCCTAAAGTTAGTAGTTGATTTATAGGCATTTTACATTTTTCAATTTCTCAATTTGTATATAGTAAATCTTGAGCTTTAATTGTGAGATCTGGGTTAACTATTACTAGTATACAATAGACTTTATCTCTGTCATAATACTTGTTAGGATTTTTGCCAATAATTTTTAATTTTTTTAATCTAGAAATGAGAGAATCTAAATCAGGTTGATGAGTATGTTGGTGCAACATTCCTCAGGTCAAGGTTGACCTGGTTGACCAAGCTTGAGTCTTGGTTTGGATTTCGATGTTTGACAATGCAAGGTTGATTGAAGAAGAGTCAAGTAGGTCAAGGATGACCGGATACTTGACTGGGAAGTCCTAACTGGGATGTTAGGCAGGAGGAAAATCCTGGTGAGTGAAGCCAGGTGAAAGACCTAGTGAGTGAAGCTAGGCAATTGGGAAGTCCTAGTGAGTAAAGCTAGGCAGGAAGAAAATCCTGGTGAGTGAAGCCAGGTGAAAGACCTAGTGAGTGAAGTTAGGCAATTGGGAAGTCCTAGTGAGTGAAGCTAGGCAGGAGAAAAATCCTGGTGAGTGAAGCCAGGTGAAAGACCTAGTGAGTGAAGCTAGGCAATTGGGAAAGTCCTGGTGAGTGAAGCCAGGCAAGAGAAATCCAAATGGGTCAAGGTTGACCAGACATTTGGTGAGAGTCCAAGTAGGTCAAAGGGATTGACCGGATACTTGGCACGAGGAAGAAAAGTCCAAGTAGGTCTTAGGGAGTGACCGGATACTTGGCAAGAAGAGAAAAGTCCAAGTGGGTCAAAGGGATTGACCAGACACTTGGTGAGAGAGTCCTAGCTGGTCAAGGGTGACCGGATGCTAGGTCTTATGTACCAACAAGTCATGGTTGACTAGATGTTGGTTTAGGGGGCTTTGGGCTTGGTTTTGGGCAAAAACCAAGATCTGGATTGATCAGCCGATTGATCCAGCAGGTTTGGATTGATCCGTGGATTAATCCAGCAGGTTTGGATTGATTCGTGGATCGATCCAGCAGATCTGGATCGATCCACCGATCGATCCGGTGAGTCCCCGCGAACAGAACCCCTCTGGATCGATCGGTGGATCGATCCAGAGGTCCCAATCGATCAGTGGATCGATTGGGACACTGCTGCTTCGCGCGATAAGCGCTGGATCGATCCGTGGTTTTTTCCAGCGCAGGCGCCGGATCGATCCGTGGATCGATCCAGCCTCCCGATCGATTGAGAGTCCAATCGATCGGGATCCGACCGTTGGCGTCGTTTATAGCTGCAGGTGTTCGATGGCTGCGAAAGAACTTCACCGATTCATTCCAGATTCATCACAGCTCCTCCCCAGCACTCTCTAAGCTCCTCACCGCCAGTTCTTGAAGGTTCTTGGAGGTTCATCCAAGTCAAGAGGCGAGTTGCAACGAGAAGAAGAAGAAGCTAGGGTTTTTACTGCATCTCTTGTAAGCTTTTGCTTATTCTTTACTACCCTTTCTTCTACTTGTATTGAGAGTCTTGTAGGGCTTCTCCGCCTTCGGTAGTTACCGAAAAGGAGTGTTTATTAGTGGAGGTATGTGTGTGTGCGTGGATCCTTGGACTAGTCACCTCTTGTGAGGTGGATACCAAGTAAAATCCTATTGTTAGCATTGTTGTAGTTTGTTTCTTTGTATTCCGCTGCGCATCACTTTGAAGAAACAAGCAACGAAGCACGACGAGCACACGCAAAGCTATTCACCCCCCCCCTCTAGCTACTTTTCGATCCTAACAGAGTATTCATTATTTGAAATAATTGTTTTAGGAGTATTAGATCAGGTGGGATAGTCCAAGTGTCATCAAAATATTTGAAAAAGGGCTTGACCATCAAAGTGAGTATAGTTTTCCTGATATTGATCTTGATCAGAAAGAGCTAGAGCACAAGTTTAGGTATTACTAGTAAAAGACCTTGTTAGCTCACTTGACTATTTACAAGGATGTTTAGTAGAACATTGACAAGAAGTATTATCGGTATTATCAGGAGACATAATAGCTATGAGTGGTTTGGTAGTTAAAGGATGGACAATAGATTGATAGTTTGATACTATGGGTGATACCATGGGTAAGGAAAAGAAAAAGAGCATAATCCTTGGTTAGAAGGAAAGCTCTATCTGGTGTTAAAAGAAAATTTAGTCCTAAGATTAAGTGTACATTAGGATGTAATAATGGTTTAATCCATAATTTAGAGACTAAAAGGAGTGTGTTATATGTGCCACAATTATCATAAGACCTTAAATGTATATTAGTAACAAATTGTGTGCAAGCTAACTATTGACCATCAAACTGAATACTTATTAATAGTTGTGATACGATTTTGATAAGAGTTCATAGTACTATCGAAAGAAGTGTTGCTTCATCTATTGCGGAGTTAGTGGCCCCACTATCCAAAAAGGCATGTAATGTAAATTCATGACCATGGATATTAACAAGACATTTGACCCTAATGTCTAAACTTTTTCCCGTGTTGCATATACTAAAAGTTTTGATAAAGACTAGATCAGTATCTGCTGGTGTAATGGAAAATTGTAAGCCTTTTCCTTTATCAGGACTTGTAAAGAAGGTGGATCAGGAACTTGTAAAGAATGTGGAGTAGGAAGTCTATGTAATGTTTTATCCATGGCAGCAACTTCTAATTCTAGTTGATTAATATGAGTTTCTAATACAGAGACCCATGTTTATAATAAAAAGTTTCGAGTGCTACCCTTAGATGTCTGGCTTATAGGTATTATAATGGAAAATAGTTGTTGGAGGTAAAGATTACAGGCTTATTTTTTTACAGATATTACATGTGCCTCTTTTATCTAGAGATGGATAATAATTTTAAAAAATAAGGAATATTATCAGTCCCCATTTTTTTAGTATTCAGTTGTGTGGACAGTTAAAATCTTCTGTAGTTTAAGTACCAAGTTGTTTGAACATTAAATTTGTGTATGGAAAATCTTCCCATAATTCTTTTAGATTATTTAAGGGCATGTAATCCTGTAAGTCATAAGTTTTGTCATTAAACGATATCAAAAGAATTTAAGTACTGAACCCCTTTAACTACACTAATGCAGTATAGAAATAACTCAGGTCATCTCCCAACAAATGCAACAATAGGATGATAATCTATAATTGTATGTTATTCATATTTTTAGAGTTTTTTATATGGAAATAGGGGTTATTTGGTTTTTGATTCTAAATCTAATAAATGAAAAGCAAAACAAGTAGGAAACTAATCTAATGCTTGAATAAATTTAACTAAGTGCAAATAATTAATCCACAATGTATTGTCACTCTATGCTATGAGTTTCACCATCAACACAATTAAACTAAAGAAATGAAATAGCAAACCATTAAATGAAACCTAATCTAGTAAATGAAAGACAATACAAGTAAAGGAAAGCTAACATAATCTAAATTACAATTGCACTAGAATTAAAGAAAACATAAAATGAACAATTAACTAACTAAGCATTGAATGAAACCTAGAGCATGTAACAAAACCTAAGCTAATCTATCCTAATGGCATTCAATCGAAACTAGAACTTAAAGAAATTGAAAGAACAAGACAAAGAAAGAATAAAACAACGTAAAATGCATTAAATTAAACTTAACTAATGGTTGAGACAATTCATCGAACATGTTGTGCGCATGAAACTAATTAAGCATAGTACATTTAATTTAAACATGGAGAATCATGTTCACTACAAGCATTCAACCATAATTCACAAACATCAACATGAACATGAACATGAATAAATCTAAATTACTACACCACAATCCACACATCAACTTTCAATACCAAGGACTACCCTTATCGTCACACAAGGGCCCGGAGAAAGAACCCCTAACTCCGGTGAACAATAGCACACTGCCGAATTGCTTCTTGCTTTGACAACGATGAGGATGATATGAATCCTCCAACGAAGAACCCCTCCGTCGAAAGTTGACTGGAAATGAAGATGGATTGTCGCCACTACCTCCTTGCTCTGCCGCCTGAACCCCAAATGGTGGAGCTGCTAGAAGGAAGTCGGGCGGTGGAGATCACACTGGAGAACCCCTCCGACGAGGTGGATGATTGGAGCTCTCTACCAAAGCTTGTCACTCCCGCCGAGAATGTTGCTGTCGCTCATCGCTGGAATCAAGAAGCAGATGAAATAGACTATGGTTGACCGACCGATGGCAGTGAAGAGAAGAAGCCGCCTGCCGATGGTGAGGAGGAAGAAAGAAGAAGTGGCCGGCGATGTATGGGTGTCGCGTGCCCTAGCAAAAACACGAAGAAGAGAAGAGGATCGGAGTCATTGTTCATCCGCATCAAGTAAGGGAATTGGTTTTCTTAATGAGTTTTGGATTTTTGGATCTTGAATTTTGGGTGTAGTGAGATATGAATCCAATAAGAGGAAAAGAATCATGGATTATGGATTGAAATTGAGCTTGAGATTGGGTTGATGAATTGGGATTTTAGAATTGGACTTTTATCTTCAATTGAATTGGAGCTCTTAATGAATCCTTGGATGCCTACTCTCAATCAATGGTCTAGATGCTTCAAATATGATCTTTTCCCTTCAAACTAAGCTGAACTTGATCTGACTCAACTCGGATTCATGGTTCTTTAGATTTCCTACAAAATCAAATTCAAAACATAAGAAATCACGTTATAATTATAGAAAAATTATAATTAAAGTCCAAAATAGATTCAACTCACAAAACATAATATAAACATAAAATTAAGCAATGCGAGAAGATAAAAATGCTAGTTATCAGTAAGGAGGGTAGAAAGAATATAAGAAAGAATTAACTAAGCTATAGTCCGATGAGGGTGGTATTTCTTCCATATCATCTACTGAAATAATCAAGTAAATTGAAGATGTATCAAAGACGTCTGATTGGATTACTACTAAGTCAAGATTTAGTACAAGTAATTAGTTTTACTTCTCTTGTATATAAATTTTTCTTATTTAATTTGGACAAGCAGAAGATAAATGTCTAGGTTCATTAGGTTTTCTTTGGCTTACATTTTCTCACATGTTTATCCTTATTTAGGTATGGTTTATTTTCTCTACTTTTCTAACATAGTATGTATTATTGATTTAGGTTTTGTTACAGGTTGTTTGTGTCCTCTTGATGAAATGTTTCTATAGTTAGTGCATGTTTTAGGTTGTGAGAGACCATATTATTGAGGGTATAAATCTGGCTACATTATTCATATTGTTGTTTTTAAAGTTATTTTTGTATATGTATGTTGGTACATTTTTTTAAAGTATTGAAATAATGTGTTGAATTTGTACTCTGATATTATCATATTGTCGTGCTACTTTTATATCTGTCCAAGTTTTATATATTTCTTTTCCTAAATCTCCTGAAAGTTTGTTAATAGTCTTTCTCCTAATTCTGGATTACAATAATTTCTGAGATTGTTATTAATGCTAAGAAGTCATTACAAAAAGGTTTAATTTAGTTTCAGCTAAAAAGTTACAATTGTTCTAAATCTTGCATAGCTGCTCTTTGTCTTATATCTAATCTTGTATTAGTATCTCTAGCAGTAAATAACCTATGAATTGTATAGCAAAAATTAAGTATGTTGTTTCCTTGCAAAGCAATCCTTGTCACTTCCTTAGGATAAGTAGTGTGTAGGCTTCCCATGCTGCTCTGGTAACATCATCTAAGTAATTTTCTCCTACTTTTATCATAGCTTCACCATATTCTATATATAGTTTATGTTTGGCTTGGTAATATCTTTTTATAAAGACTATCCATTATTCTAAATAAGTATCATATAGTTATGGATCATCACATTCTCTAATATTTAATAAAATTGAATTTTTGTCAAAGTAGGTAATTTCTGGTGGTCTTCTTTTGAATATTGTCCTCAACAAAGGATTATTATTAGTATAAGAAGTAATCTTTGTTCTTAGAGAATGACCTTCTTCATAATCTATAGTTCTCATAGAACTTTCAGAATATTTTACTTGTAAAGGTTGTGGTCTAAAATTGTTAGTGCTACTAGATTTAGCTGGATTCATTAGATTGATGTTTGAGCAATAATTTTTTTTAGCAATAATATTATGCTCTTCATCAAAATATACATCCAGTCAAGTTCTAATTTATAGTATAGGAGGTCAGAAGTTTCTAATTTTGTTAAATCTTCATTAGTGAAATAGACAACTATTTCAGCTGGGATATAAACGTATTCATTTAAGTCATCATAAAATAAATAGTTTGCCTTATTATTTTGGTATGTATGTTCTAGTTGTGTGATGTATTCTATGTTCATTAAATTCATATTATTTTGGTTATCTTCACGATCCTCTTCTTGTGATGTGGAGTATTTGTAATTATGAAATTTTACTATAAAAGTACCATGTCTATCTTTATAAATAATAGATTTCATTGATTGTAAAGATTGGGGTTTAATACTTAATTCTAGATTAAGGGTCCAGTTTAACCCAACAAATAAATTAGATGAAAAGTCTTTAGGTTTGAGAAAATAAATTCCTTTTGTAGTAAGTGTTTCAATAATATTGTTTATTTGAACTTTAACACTATTATTAATATTAGTCATTATTTTTCCTAGAAAAATTATACCAATTTGAATATTATGTCATTGAAAATCTCTATAGCCTCTTGCTTGGACTGAGATTTTAATATATTATATAAAGTATAGGATAGTCATATTAAAGTTTGGGTAAAAATAAGTAATTCCCAAGTTGTTATTCATATCGACTTCAATAAGTCCAATAACTGCTTTATCATTATTAGAAAATCTTGAGTCATAAAGGATTAGAAAGACTTTAACTCCGATGCTTTTTCTAGTATGTTCTCTAAGACCAAACACAACTAGTCCTAGATGGATGTAATTATGTTTATGTTGTAAAAGTGTTTTTGTTGATTCTTCAATCATAAATGTAAAATGTTCTTCACCTCCATCTGGTAAATGAAGTGATTGTGTTTTGTGATGTCTATCTAGTGATGTGGAAAAGGATAACAATCCTTGATTGTATATCCTTTTTGGATTTAGGGTATTTAATTGTTCATTTAAAAAAGTATCTAAATTTTGTTCAATTTCTATAAGTTCTTCTAACTGATAAGTAGCAATATTGGTTGATAGTGTTCTAGGTATCATTGATAAAGTTCTATTTGGTTGTCATAAAGTTTGTGATGGTCTTGTAAAAACTTCAGTTTGTGTTCGTGTGTGTGTGTGCGCGCGCATTTCAATGAATAAGACCTAGCACTTCAAATCTTTTTAAAAAAATCTTTAAAACGATCCAACAAATTAAACAGTTAGTGAAAACGATTCCAATGTTAACGCCCCTCAAATCTTTAAAAAAAAATGGATGATATTTCTTTGAATATTTGTAAAGTTGACTTTTCAGCTAAACTCTGCACATAAATAATAATGGCATCGGGTATAGTGTTGGGAAAACCTAATAATCGGGCTTCCAAAGCTCTTTGCGGTGTTGTTGTTGTAGCCCTTTCTTTTAAGTGGACCAATGTTAAGTAGTTTGGTCTATGATGAGGTTGGCCAGAAGAAGATGAAGAAGGCCTAAGGAGCTCTTTAAAGCTAAGTATTTGAGCATAAGTTTTTGAATTGTCAAGACTTAGGCTATTTGGCCTTGTCTCTAGAAGTGGTCCTATCTTAAGTAAAATGCTGATAAAGAAATCAGGACTAAGTTGTGTATGTGCAGCATCAAAAGCTTATTCAAGATAATAGAATCTCTTAAAATATGAATGTTCTAAGTCTTGGATGGCTAAGTTTGTTTCTCCTCAAGTGGAATATACTCCTGCTTGAGATCCTGAGAAAATCACGTAGCAAGAAAATTTCTTGTCTACTGATTTTTGTATTGTAGTGAGGAAATAGTTAGATAGTGCATTAATCACAGTAATATTATATCTAGAACTACGAGTATTGTGAGAATGCTCCAAATATTGTCAATAATACAGTTTTGAATGTAGTCTAATTTTTCTCTAGAAGAGAAATGCATCTTTATACTCTGTGTGAATTGTTGTAAGTCTTAGCTACCAAAACACATAGTTTTAGTATCAAAAGAAGGGAAGGAAGGTTGAATCATGTGATTTTGAAATTGTGACTGTTTCGGTTTTGAAAATAAAATGTGTAATGGAAAACTAAACACAAAAATAGAAACTCGATCGATTACTTGGTTCGGGGCCTTCGGTGACTCCTACTCTAAGATCCACGATCTCTCAGACCATATTGATGGAAATCCACTAAAAACCTCCTCTGAAACCACCGGAAGAGGAAATCGAGTACAATAAAGAGTCGAGGATAAGGAAATCTCCATCATAAGGAAATTTTCCTTAAGCAGTAATTAAGTATTTAAACAAAATCTCGTTATCCAACACTTGAATATTATTGGATCGAGCGCGGCGTCGAATGCCTTCTTAGCAGTAGTCGGGTATAGCAACATCGCAACACAGCGGGAGGACGAAGTTGGACTTCGCCAATCGGGAATCAAACATCCCGACCTTCTGCCGAAATCACACTGTTAGGATCGTTTTGGTGCTAGAAGGGGGTGAATAGCTCGTCGCGCTTCTCGTTGCTTGCTTCTTGGTGATGATGTGCAGCGGAATGAACAAGAAATAAACTTACAACGTTAACATAAGGGATTTACTTGATATCCACCTCAAGAAGAGGTGATTCAAGGATCCACACGCGACACACACTCCACTAATCAAAATACTCCTTCTCGATTGCAGCCGGAGGCGAAGAAGCCTCGTACAACCTCACACAACAATATACAACACTCATAAGAAGAAAATACAAAAGATACAAATGAAAACTCTTTCTTCTTACTTACTTGTTGATTGTTGTTGCCTCTTAAATCTTGGAAGTGTGACTACACTTGTCTCCAAGAGCCTTCAAGAACTGACTGTAAAAGTGTGGAGAAGCTCGTTGAGATCGCCGCTAAAATCACACTGTAGTCACTAGAGAGGAATCCGCGAAGAAGACGCTCGCCAACGGCTATAACCTACACAACGGTCGGATCCCAATCGATTGAATGACTCTCAATCGATTGGGGAGGCCTTAAATCGATCGGCTGATCAATTCAGAGCGCCTCTGTGCTCTTTGGAAAATGTCTAAATTGATTGCCCGATCGATTCAGCCTTTATCGCGTGATTTCCAGCTTCCCAATCGATCGGCTGATCGATTAGATATTTCAATCTATCAATTGTTCGATTCAGAAGCTCATTGTTCGCTTAGAAACTCTCCCAATCGCTTTACCAATCGATTGAAGAAGTTTTGATCAATTACCCAATCAATCAAGACAGTTTCTACACAAAATCACATCAACCAATCAATTGGTTGATCGATTGAACCTCCCAATCGATTGTCCAATCGATTGGAAAGTAGAAAACTGCACAAAGCTTGAAACAAGCTTCGTTTCGCATTTGAGATCACCTCATTTCGATATTTGAGTCAAAAGTTATGGCCTTCGAAAGTTTACTGCGTCCGAACTTCCTAGTTTCATGCCAACTCCCTATTGGACTTACGATCACTAAGCGTTTAGTCAACTTTTGATCCATCAGGACTTTCGCTTTGCCAACTTCTCGTGGGACTTCTGATCACCAAGTGTGGTGCTCCTTGACCCACTTAGATTTACCGTCTTATGCCAAGTGTCTGGTTAATCCTTTGACCTACTTAGACTTCTCAATACCAAGTGTCCGGTCAACCTTAACCCAGCTAGATTTCCACGTGTCTGCCTTCACTCACCAGGTCTTTCCTTCTTCCTAGCTTTACTCACTAGGACTTCCCATCTGTCTGGCTTCACTCACCAGGACTTTCCATCTGTCTGGCTTCACTACCAGGACTTTCACCTAGCTCCACTCACTAGGGTTTTCACCTGGCTTCACTCACCAGGATTTTCCCACTACCCGGCTTCACTCACTGGAACTTTCACCTATCTGACTTCACTCACCAAGACTTTCACCTACCTAGCTTCACTCACCAGGACTTTCACCTAACTTCACTCACTAGGATTTTCCAAACGTCTAGCTTCACTCACCAGGGCTTTCAACTGCCTAACCTCCAGTTAAAACTTTCCCAATCAAGTATCTAGTCAATCCTTTGACTTACTTGACTCTTCTTCACATCTAACTGGTCAACCTTTACCAGAGAAGAATTGTATCAATAATCTCCCCAAACGGATGATTGCATCTACAATCTCCATGTATTGTCAAACATCAAAACTCAAACATCAAGACTCAAGCCTAGGGATATTGTACCAACATGCAAATCCGGACGTCAACCTTTCAAAAATTGAACATCCCAACCTCCTGTCAAAATCTTACATCTGGACTTCGCCACTTAGGAATCGTACATCTCGACTCGAGTTTCTACCTGGTGTTTGATCATCTTGATCGGTTAAGTTAGTCAACCCTACACACTTGGTAACAATGTTAGATCAACAACACATCTAATTTTAATTCACTTATTATTTATCAAAATTTATGTTTGACCATTGATGTCAAATGCACCAACAAAAAGTATGTATTTTTCTTAGTCTATCCATATTCCTATTAAAAAAAGAGGTTAGCAATATGATAAAAATTTAGTATAATAATCAATAAAGTGTATCTGCTAAGGAATTATTAATTCCTTTTATATGTTCTCATTGAATACATAATCCTTTATTGATAATAGTATCTGTGAATTTTAACCAATGCTTGGTACTTAATCCTTTTCTTACGCTTTTTATTTGTTGACTATATTTTACTATAGTTTTACAATCTGTTCAAATATTTCATAGTCTAGGGAAGTTAAATGTCCTTTTCCTTTATATTTGCCAGAGGCATGTCTATATAAAGTTTCAGTAGTTTTAGGGTCATATTTGAAAGTTTTTCTAACTAAAATGCATTCTCATCCTCATTCATACCCATCAGTTTCAATGATTAAATAGTCAGAATCAAGTAGTAATGTTAACATTGAAATCGTTTTCGCTAATTATTTAATTTGTTTGATAAATGTTAAGTCTTGTTAATTTAAATATTTTTATCCTGTTAAGGATGTCTTATTGTGTAAAGGACCACTAATTTTACCTATATCTTTTTAGGTAAGGATGTGCATAATTAAGGAGACCTAAAAAAGACTCTTGGAGTTTTAGAGTCCTCCATTTTATCAGGAAATGCAAGGATTTTGGCGAGAATATGAGGTTGAAGCGTTATTTGTACTTGACCTATTTTGGTACCTAAAAAATCAATATGGGTAGTTGCCAGTTGCATTTTCTTATGAGAAATAATAAGACCGTGTTTTTAAAATAGATTAAAAATAATGTAAATATGGGCATAATGTTCCTGCTTAGATTTAGAGAAAACTAAAATATTATCAATATAAATACAAGTGAACATAGAGACATTTCTAAAAATATCATCCATTTTTTTTTTTTGAAAGATTTGAGGGGCAACCTTAAGATCAAAAGGCATGACAAGTCATTTAAAATGTCCTTCTAGGCAAGAAAAGGTTGTCCATTCATTATACTCAAGGTGTATTTTTGTTAGTGAAATTGCACTAACGGTCTAACTCAGGTTTTAATAAATGACAAGTGAGTTAAGTTATGTGTTATTGTGATCTAATGTATTTACCGAGAGTGCGAGATTGACGGGTCTAGGGGACCTAATACCAGAATGAAACCCAACTAGGTCTGAGGACCCGATAGTTGGTGCAAAGCCCAGATAGATCAAAGGGCTGACCTGATATCTGATAGGAAGTCTAGTTGGGTCCGCGAGGCCTGATAGCTGGTCGAAATCCAGTTGGATCTGTTGACCTGACAACTAGTGGGAATACCTAGTGAGTCGAGAGGCTAGTCGATAGACTACAAGTTAGTAAGTGAAAGTAAATCACTGGAGGAGAGTGACTCAGTGAGGATGCGTCCTAATTAAGGGGACAGTAGACGTTGGCCCAATTTAGGTCTATTTTGAAAACCTAAATTGAGATCCTGACTAGATCCTGGTCTGAAGGATAAGGTCTAAGTCATAAATTAATCATATTATTATTATGCTAACCTTGTTTTGTAGGTTAAATATTCTTATGTTGGACTGACACTTTTTGTAGGGCAAAGGGAACACAAGCAACCTTGGGTGAATAGTACCCGATGCACCTTCCACCCGAGATGCCTTAAGCACTGTTCATGAAAGGCGTCTTCGAAGGCTTGGAAGGTGTCTTCCATCGGATAAGGAAGAGACATCATCGACGTTAAGGAGCAATTTTTGCAGGATAAAATTTTGCCTATGGAAGGCGCCTTCAATGTTATGGAAAGCGTCTTCCATACTCAACAAAAGAGCATCTTGACCAAGGCTTCTAACACATCAATTCTACAAGCTTCTACGTGTCATTTTGGCATTCTAATTGCTCCGATTTCCTGCTGTTACTTGCTACGACCTTACTACGTCCAACTGCCACTGAGAAGCCATCCAACCTTGAAAGTGATTCAATTATCTTCAAAAGTTTAATTCTGTATTTACATTTTGTAAAAGGAAAAGTGTAACATGTTACACTTTGTCCTACTCTTTTTGTACTCGATCCCCTCTTCCGACGGTTCTAAAAGAGCTTATTAGTAAATTATCCGTTGATACATCCACGGGACATAAGTTTTGGAGTAGGAGTCGCCGAAGGTTCCGAACCAAGTAAAACTATTTGTATTCTTGTGATTTCTCATTTATTTTTTTTTTCCGTTGTGCACACTTTGTTTTTAAAGAAGGAAAAAAATAAGTTTTTGAAAACCACGTGATTCACCCCCCCCCCCCTTTCATGTGCGTCTTGATCCAACAAATTTAACTTGCTAAAATCCTAATTCATGTCAAACTTAGAGTATCATTTAAAGTTCTAAATTTTATTTAAAAGTTGATCTTTGTCAGAGATTTTATAATCGTCTTCTTGATAGTTATCATTAAGTCGTTTGTAATTAAACATCATCCTTTATTGGCCATGTTTCTGTTATGCTCCCTTATTAATTATAAAAGTTGGACTTCTATGTCTAGATGTTGATCTCTGGATGACCCCTAAAGTTAGTAGTTTGTTTATATGCATTTTACATTCTTTAGTTTCCCGGTTTATATATCATAAATCTTAAGTTTTGATTGTGAGATTTGGGTTAATTATTGCTAGTTTGTAGTCGACTTTATCTCTATCCCAATACTTGGTAGGATTTTCGCCAATAATTTCTAGTTTTTCTAATCTAAAAATGAGTGAGTCTAAATCAGGTTGATAAGTACTTATTATTTGTAGCAATTATTTTGGGAGTATTATATTAGGTGAGATAGTCCAGGTGTCATAAAAAATATTTGAAAAATGGCTTGACCAATCAAGTGAGTCTAGTTTTTCTAATTTTGATCTTGATAATCAGAAAGAGATAGAGCACAAGTTTGGATATTGCTAGTAAAAGACCTTGTTGGCTCACTTGACTGTTTATAGACATATTTAATAGAACATTAACAAGAAGTATTATTGGTATTATTATGAGACATAATCGCTATGAGTGGTTTGGTAGTTAAAGAATGGATAATATATTAGAGCAATCGGTGTAACCCTAGATTTTGATGTTTGAACAAAGGTATAAGTTAAACTATATATTATTGTATTTGATATGCACTTGTGAGTGTGCAGGATGTAGGTACAACAAGACAAAGTCCAATTGTGATATTGGCAAAGGAAAGTCCAAATGTGATCTTTGCAAAGGTAAAGTTTAAGCATGGAGGCTTAGCGGTGTAAGTCCAAGTGTATAGTTTTGACAACGTAAGTTCAAGTATGACTTGGCAAGTGTGAAGTCTCGGAGGTGAAGAGCCTCTTAGCAATAGAAGACCCGACAACAAAGGGCAAGGCTGAAGGAAACTCTTGAAGATAAAGTGTAAATAATGAGGAAGCATCTGAGAGACGCAAGGTTGAAAAAGGAGGCTAGAAGGCAAGGTCAAAGTTGTTCGGGTGAGGACGAGTGATGAGTGATTATACTCAGGGTAAAATCCTAGGTTTAGAGTTTATAAGTTGACTGACATATATTCCAATTGACTGGTTGTTGAGAACCAGTAAACTCGGAGTTGGTTTGTGGTTCTAGGGTTACCAGTCAACTGATGACTTTACCAGTCGATTGAGTAGTCGACTGAGAGCAAACAGAA
This sequence comes from Zingiber officinale, assembly GCF_018446385.1. NCBI lineage: Eukaryota > Viridiplantae > Streptophyta > Magnoliopsida > Zingiberales > Zingiberaceae > Zingiber > Zingiber officinale. The sequence continues at coordinate 95,878,786 of NC_056005.1, forward strand.
ACAACTAATGTGGATCAGTCTACTGGTAAGGGTGATCAATCTGTGGGACCGTTGCGCCCGGCTAGGAGGGGGGTTGTTGGATAGTCCTGTAAACACAAAAACAAAACAACCCTTTCTCGAACTTTTTAAGCTAACACTTGCATAAATAAAGCAAAGTAGTAAATTAAAAAACATAAAGAACGAGGCACAAGATATTTACTTGATTACAACCGATGTGGTTGTTAATCCAAGGAAGTTGAAAGCACTAGAATACTCTTTTAGGCGGAGAAGCCTCTTACAATGTTGACGCGCAGAAACAGAAGCTCAACTACAACTCTAAAGTACACAAGCGTTGAAATTAATTACTTAGAGTTCGTTGAAAAGCTTCTGGACCAAGGCTATATTTATAGCCTTGGTCGGGGTGCCCCGAAGGGTTCCGGGCGCCCCGGACTGCTCCAGGCGCCCGGAATGGTTCCGGGCGCCCCAGAGCAAAAAGTCAACAATAGTTGACTTTTTGTCCGGGACCTCTTCTCTAGTTCAGTCCCGCCTCGATCCGGGTCTTCTGCTCCGGATCCGCTCGCTTGGGTGATCTTTGTTAGGACCTTCGGATGGCTAGAGAGGGGGGTGTGAATAGCCTCCTCTAAAAACTCAATTAATCTCCTCACAAAAGTTTGTTAGCACAGCGGAAATAAGCAGAAGGAAAACTGATGCAAGGAAAAGAAACAACCCACCACTAACACAACAAGGATGTACGAGGTTCGGGGATAACTTGCCCCTACTCCTCGGCGTATCTGTAAGATGGACGATCCCTTGATCTTTCGGTAGATCACACCCCGGACAGATTCCGGCTAAGTATTTCTCCTTCTCGGTGGAGTAGCCTCTCCACAGAGTCTTAGAAAAGATTTGAAATGAAGCACAAGACTTACAGAGTTTAGTGGCTAAAAGGAATGAACAATAAACTTACAGCCACGATGAAAGCAAAGCGCAAAGACAGAAGAAGTTCCTCAGCCAAGAGCTCAAAAACACAGCACTCTTGTTTGATCGACAGAGAGTTTTTGAAAATCCTCTCCCAGACCTCTCTTCTTCCTTCTTCTTATTCCTCTGCTTTCTCACTGTCTTCAGCCAGAGCCGAATCACTGTCACCTGTATCGAATCACTGCGACCAACTCAGGCGTCGCCAATCACTCTTCCTCCTTATCTGGTTCTCTGAACTCACACCAATATCATCCATGGTCTTCACTGGTGTCTCTGAGCTCGAACCAATAAGCAAGAGTCAAGCTGTTGCCAACTGATCGCAGCCAGTGAACGTTGACGCTCCAATTGCACCATTTGCAGCGAAACACAACAGAAAGAGCACTTGGTCTTATTCTTCTGATGGAGCTTAATTTGAATTTAAGCATTGGCACGACACCTGCAACCTGTAACTCAAAAAGCTTACAGAAGATGGTTAGATCAGATGAATCAGAAATCGCAGAGAAACAGCAGAAGACAAACGACATCGTTGTGGATCGGTCAACAGACCGATCCATAGCCCTCTGGACCGATCAAGACACATCTTGATCGGTCTGGGATGATGCTAATTGGTCTGTGGACCGATCAGCCTATAGGTGGATCGGTCCACAGACCGATCCCCCTATTGTTCTGAATCACATCGCTTCTTACTGATCGGTCACCAGACCGATCAGATAACCCACAGAGAGCTACTGTGTGGTTACTGATCGGTCACGAGACCGATCAGATAACTAAGGTATCACTGGATCGGTCGACAGACCGATCCAGACAGCCAAAGTATCATTGGATCGGTCAACAATGCCTCTGTTGGTTTTAGAGCTTCCCAGCCCTAAACTCTAACGTCTTCCTGGTCCAGAGAACGAGCTACCGAGCCCTCTCTGACCTAGTCTGGAGAACGAGCTACCGAGCCCTCTCTGACCTAGTCTGGAGAACGAGCTGCCGAGCCCTCTCCGACTTCGTTCGGTCCAGAGAACGAGCTACCGAGCCCTCTCTGACCTAGTCCGGAGAACGAGCTGCCGAGCCCTCTCCGACTTCGTCCGGTCCAGAGAACGAGCTACCGAGCCCTCTCTGACCTAGTCCGGAGAACGAGCTACCGAGCCCTCTCCGACTTCCACGTCCGGGTCAGAGAACGAGCTACCGAGCCCTCTCTGACCTAGTCTGGAGAACGAGCTGCCGAGCCCTCTCCGACTTCGTCCGGTCCAGAGAACGAGCTACCGAGCCCTCTCTGACCTAGTCCGGAGAACGAGCTGCTGAGCCCTCTCCGACTTCGTCCGGTCCAGAGAATGAGCTACCGAGCCCTCTCTGACCTAGTCCGAAGAACGAGCTACCGAGCCCTCTCCGACTTCGCGTGCCAAGTATCCATACTTGGACTTTTCCTCTCCACATGATCAACCTTGATCATTAATCAGTCTGAGTTTAATTAATATCTGATACAAACTTAAATCAGTGTCAACATCAAAACAACAGCCAGGTCAGACTGTATTAACAATCTCCCCCTTTTTGTTGTTTGACAACACGATTTAAGTTTAGATCAGAAATGTTCATATTTCCGACAACACGATTTAAGTTTAGATCAGAAATGTTCATATTTCCCTAATTTTAGGGGAATCAAAATCCTCCCCCTAAGACAGATACAACACCATGTAAGGATAGGGGAATCAAGATCCTCCCCCTAAAGCTAAACTTTCATTTATCTCTAAACTTAGTTATCTTCTCCCCCTTTGTCAAACACCGAAAATGTGTGAATTAGGTAAGAAAACGTTAAAGGACTCCCCCTTAACCCATACTGTCTTTTTCTTAATCCACCTAGAATGCCCTCTAAGTGTATTATAAGACAGTGATAAAGAAATAAGAGACATACAAGACATGACATATGAACAGCATATTAATAGCCAATAGGAAGTGAAACATAAAGAAAAATAAGAAAATGAGCAGCATAAGTATATGAAATCAGCAAGTATCCAGGTCAGACATAAGTATCCAACAAACAACATCCAAAATATAGATAATCAAAATAACAGCATAGAACAATGTGTATCAATCAACCTCCTCATCATGAGGAGTATCAGCATCATCAGCTGGAGGAGTGGGTCCCTGAGGTGGCATGTTGCTGCTCGAGGATGGATAGCCCGGGAAATACTGCGGAGGTGGGTATCTGGCCATCCATCTCATAATCGCCTGATGTGTCGCCAACTGCTGACTACGTAGATCATCGTAGCGCTGGTCAATCCGAACGCGCAGCCCGTGGAGCTCAGCAACCAGCAGCTCATCGTGCTGATCAATGCGGCTCTCCCGCTCGGCGATCTGCCAGCGCAGATCAGGATCTGCCTCTCCATCGTCAGCAGCAGCAGCAGGAGGAGCAGCAACAGGAACAACCGCAACCTGTCATGGAGGTGCCCGTGGTAACTCACCTAGTGCTCTCCCATCCTTCCACCGAACCTCCCCATTCTGTCCTATGATGCCAAACTTGGAAAATGCCCGTTTCCCAAGTCTGCAGTCCTGCCTGACCATCTTGACTATTCTACCCTTGGAGACATCAATCTGAAGGGTCTCGAGCCAATCTGTAATTATATGCCCATAAGGCATATAAACAGTGAAGCTGTTTGGCTCACTATAGGAGATGATCGAAGAATAGATGCTAGACATGATGTCAAAGTCGAGACGCCGACGCAATCCATAAAGCATCAGACAATGATATGGTCGGATCTCAGACAAGGGTTTAGATGTGATTGACAGAAGGCAGTTTGTGACAATCTTAAAGAGAATGTAATCTGGGGCAGATAATCTCAAGGCTGCAAAAGTAGGAAAATCAACATCTAATTCATCTAGCCCACCCGGTCTAGGATGTCCGAAGAAATACTTATAAATGGAGTCAGATGAGACATCAAAGGGTGAAGATAAGGGGTCTGGTAAGTCAGGATATATGGAAAAGACATTTCCTGAACACCTACGGTAAGCTAGATAATCAAAGAAGGCTGAGAAACTGAAATCAAGAGTCTGCTTAGCAACTTTTATTTTATAACTTACATCATTAGTTTGATGAAGCTTGTTATAAAACTCAGATACTAAGTCATAATTGATGTTTCGTTCTAAATAGACAAGTGAATCAAGTTTGTAATAGGCAATGATTTCTGACATAGATGGACAAAATTCGTCCATGAATTTTCGATCCACAGACCTACAAGGGAGCAATTTGAAGTTCCGTTGTTTAAAGGGTTGTTCAAAATGGTGGTTTGGGAATCTCCCGGAGACAGATGGTTGAGGTCGGGAGGGAGCCTTAGTCTTAGACTTCTCAGGCGACTTAGAGGTTCCTTCACCCACTTGTTTCTTCCTTGGTGCCATTGAAGTATCTTTTGGCTAGGGCTTTGGCTAGGGCTTCGGCGTGCAAAGAGAAGAGAAGAGTTGAGGTGTAGGAAAGTGTCGGCTAGGGCTTCAGCGTGAAAGGAGAAGAGAAAGGATCGGGAAGATTTAAGAGAGATCGGCTAGGGTCCAGGTGTTGAAGTGATCGGACGGCTGCCCGATCAGGAGATATCAGAAACTTCCTGATCGGTCACCAGTCCGATCAGGGAACCTCCTGATCGGTCTGTAGACCGATCAGAAAATGATTAGTAGCCCTCTCTGCGTGCCAGACTGACCTGATCGGTCCCCGGACTGATCAGGGAACTCCTGATCGGTCTGTAGACCGATCAGTAGGCTTCCTGGCGTATAAAACGAACCTGATCGGTCCCTGGACCGATCAGATTACAAACAGGAGGGTCTGGAGAGTTTTTTGGATCGGTCGACAGACCGATCCACCTTCTCCTGATCGGGCTGTAGACCGATCAGTGTCTGATACTAAAGTTTCTCCAGTAATTTCAGTAACTGAAATTCGTAGAGGTGTTCGATAATTCGTAGAAGTTTCTCCAGCAAAACTTCCAAATTCAGTACCTAGAACCTGAAGAATCTACAAGCATAACTATTTCCTAAAGATTATGATCTGAAATTGTTTATAGCCCGAAAGTTTCAGACATTTAGAAAAATAGACAGCTCAAAGCTTGAAAACTGAAATTTTCGACCTTGTTATGTTCAGTTTCAAGTTTGTCAAAATATAACCAAATTGCTATCATTATTTCAAGGACTTGTCCTAGTTTCAATCAAAAACATGAAAGGTATCGATCAAAGATATCAATCAACACATTAACCAAAGTTAGATAAATTCTAGGTAAAGGTCCAACCAAGTTTCCTTGGTTGGAATATATGAGTAAGATCTAGGAACCAAATACACATGAATTATGTAATGGCCTTCCCCATACTCAATTTATGTCTCTTCAACCTAATTATTCAAGGGATGCATGATACATTTTGAATAATTCGGCTGATCCTAGCATCTCACCCCATTTCTAGCAAACAAAAATAATTTGTTAAACCTTATAGTTTGTGTGAGATGTCCCCAAGTTGCCCAAATTAATTTCCCTTTTTTTTTATTATCGTTTTAATTGTCCTTATTGATCATGACGTGGTCCTAATGACCTATTGAGCCAAACACATTCCCAATTCTCTCCTCAAATGACTAAATTCATTTTCCGGAAGAGGTTTGGTGAAAATATCGGCTAGGTTTGACTTTGACTCAACATATGTGAGTGCAATATCTCCCCTAGCTACGTAATCTCTAATGAAGTGATGACGCACTTCAATATGTTTGGTCCTTGAATGATGGACTGGATTTTTTGTTAGGTTTATTGTGCTGATGTTATCACACAACACTTGCACTCCCTTATATGAAAGCCCATAATCTTCTAGGGTGTGGATCATCCACAACAATTGTGATACACTCTCTCCCATGGCAATGTATTCAGCCTCGGTTGTGGAGAGAGCAACACAATGTTGCTTCCAACTTGACCAACTAACCAATGATGAACCTAAAAATTGACAACCCCCACTAGTTCTTTTCCGATCCAATTTGCACCCAGCATAATTGGAGTCGGTATAACCTATCAAATCAAAAGACTCAGTACGAGGGTACCAGAGACCTACTCTAATTGTGCCCTTAAGGTATCTCAGAATTCTCTTAACTGCAATTAAATGAGATTCCTTGGCACATACTTGATATCTAGCGCACATGCCCACAGCAAAAAGTATATCCGGTCGACTAGCTGTGAGACATAGAAGACTACCGATCATGCTTCTATATTGTGTTAGATCAACTGGTTTTCCATTCTCATCATTGTCAAGGCGAGTGTTCGTCGCCATTGGAGTGGATACTTCCTTAGAGTCACTCATTTTAAATTTCTTGAGCATCTCTTGAGTTATGGACATAAATGCGATCTTGAGTTTGTTTGATTTCAAATCCAAGGAAGAATGTCAATTCTCCCACTAGACTCATCTCAAACTCACTTTCCATGTGAGTGATAAATTCATTCAAATAGTCCTTATTATTTGAGCCACAAATTATGTCATCGACATACACCTGGGCTACAAATATGTTTTCACCATCTCTACGCAGAAACAGTGTTGGGTCTATTTGACCTCTTACAAAACCCTTTTCTAGTAAGTAAGTTGACAACCTTTCGTACCATGCTCGAGGTGCTTGTTTAAGCCCATAAAGAGCTTTCTTGAGCTTGTACACGTGGTTTGGAGCTTCGGTATTCACAAACCCTGGTGGTTGTTCAACATAGACCTCTTCTTTAATGAAACCGTTTAAGAAGGCCGATTTAACGTCCATTTGATAGAGCTTGAAGCCTCTATGTGCAGCAAAAGCTAGCATCAAACGAATGGACTCTAATCGGGCCACGGGAGCATAAGTCTCATCATAATCGAGGCCTTCGACTTGACTATATCCCTTGGCTACAAGTCTTGCCTTATTTCTTACGACTTCTCCCTTTTGGTTTAACTTATTTTTGAAGACCCATTTGGTTCCAATAATGGTGGTCTTCTTAGGTCTAGGAACTAAGTCCCACACTTGGCTCCTTTCAAATTGACCTAACTCATCTTGCATAGCTATGATCCAATCAGGATCGTGCAATGCCTCATCAATTAATTTTGGTTCAATTTCTGAGATCAAGGCGACCTCATTAGACTCATTTCTAAAGAATGATCTAGTCCTAACCCCTTGTTGAATGTCTCCCACAATCTGGTCTTGGGGATGACTAGAGGCTATCCTAGATTGCCTTGGTGTTGGCGGTGCCTCATGAGTGGTCTCACTAGACACAGGCAAGGGCTCAGTATCAGGCAAAAGATCAGATTAAGCCCTCTCTTGCCTTTGCTCATCATCATCGGAGTCAATTTCGACTCTTTCTATGTTTTGATCATTCAAATTTAGCCTTCTAAGTTCAAATTGAATTTCTCCTACATCCCTCGATTTATCATTTGATTTAGGTATTTCTTCAAATGCTACATCCGATGATTCTTCAATCAATTTAGTCCTATTGTTGTAGACTCAATAGGCTTTGCTGATGAGAGAGTACCCGACCAGTATCCCTTCATCAGCCTTAGCCGTGAACTTTCCAAGATGATCCTTGGTGTTCAAGATGAACACCTTACAACCAAACACCCTAAGATGTTTAATTGTAGGGGGTTTTCCAAACCAAAGTTCATGGGGGGTCTTTCCTAAAAACCTATATATCAAGACTCGGTTTTGCACATAGCAAGCTGTATTTACAGCTTCAGCCCATAAGTAACTCGGTAGTGAGTACTCATTGAGCATGCTTCGTGCAGCTTCTTGCAAGACTCGATTCTTTCTCTCCACAACCCCATTTTGTTGTGGGGTCCTTGGAGTAGAGAACTCATGCCTATATCCTTTTTCTTGACAAAATTCTAAAAATCTATGATTTTGAAATTCTCCACCATGATCACTTCTAATTGTTTTAATTGTTGTTGATTTTTCATTTTCAGTTCTTCTACAAAAGGAAACAAAAATATCTATGGTTTGATCCTTATTTTTCAAAAAGAAAGTCCATGTATATCTAGTAAAGTCATCAATGATCACTAAGCAATATCTACTTTCATTCAATGAAATGACATTACTACAATCAAATAAGTCCATATGCAATAAATCTAAAGCAGTAGAGGTACTTACAATGCTTTTACCTTTATGAGACACTTTTGTTTGCTTACCCTTTTGACATGCATCACATAATTTTGTCTTTTGGTACTTGATGCTTGGTAGGCCTCGCACTAATCCTTTGTTGGCTAGCTTTCGAATATTCTTCATGTTCACATGGGCCAACCTCCTATGCCACAGCCATGATTCTTCTTCTTTTGACATGAAACACTTAGCAGAGACATTAGTATCACTTTTAAAAAATACTTGATAAATGTTATCTACCCTTGTGCCTACTAGTACCGTGTCAAGTGTGTCAATGTGTTTGACCAGACATTGACTTGAATGAAACTCAATTGTGTAACCCGTATCACACAATTGGTTGACACTTAGGAGATTAAAGGTTATCTCCTTGACTAGAAGGACATTTTTGATTTGGAGACATTCGGATATATGAATATCTCCAACTCCTATAATCTTAAGGCTATCATTATTACCAAAGGGCACATTACCTATATTTTTGTTTTGAATGGTAGTAAAGAGTGACTTGTCCCCGGTCATGTGCTTGGAGCATCCACTATCAACAAACCAAGTTGATAAATGCTCCCCCTTGACAAATGCCTACAAGACACGAAAGATAGATGTTTTAGGTACCCAAATCTTGGGACCTAATGCATCTACAATGAAAGACCTAGGAACCCATGTCTTGGTCACACCCTTCCTAGTCTCATGAACCCTAGAAGCATGTGATCTATGAAATTGGGTTCTAGACACTAGGGAAATGAAACTAGACCCCTTAGGTTGATATCCTAACCCAGCCTTGTTGTAGACCGCCCTTTGGGCATTTAGAATCATATCTAAGGTCTTAGAGCTAGTTGAGAATTTCTCAAGCATTTTCTTGAGTTTCTCAACTTCACTCTTTAAGGCTTTGTTTTCATCCTCAAGAAGCTCTTGATGTAGGTCATCAACCTCATCTTCCCTAAGAGTCTTCAAGTGTTCTACTTCATCTTTTAATGATTTGATTTCAATTTTTGATTTCTTAAGCAAAGTAGATAAATGTGCAATAGTTTTATAGCATTTTTCTAAGTCAGGAGAAGTTACCTCTGTTGGTGCAACCTTAGGTCAAGGTTGACTTGGTTGACCTGACTCGAGTTGGTCAAGGGTGACCTGACTCGAGTTGTATTTTGATGTTTGACAATGTTTGAGGAGAGTAGAAAAGTTGTATTCTGATGTGTTGACAAGAATACGAACTTGGGAGATTGTTGGTGCAACCGTAGGTCAAGGTTGACCTGGTTGACCTGAAAAGTCCAAGCAGGGAGCTTGGCACTGGAAAAGTCCAAGTATGGAAACTTGGCACTGGAAAAGTCCAAGCAGGGAGCTTGGCATGCGAAAAGTCCTAGTATGGAGACTTGGCACGGGAAAAGTCCAAGTATGGAGACTTGGCACTGGAAAAATCCAAGCAGGGAGCTTAGCACGAGGGAAAGTCCTAACTGGGATGTTAGGCAGTTGGAAAGTCCTGGTGAGTGAAGCCAGGCAATGGGAAAGTCCTAACTGGGATGTTAGGCAGTTGGAAAGCCCTGGTGAGTGAAGTCAGGCAGTGGGAAAGTCCTAAGGGTGAAGCCAGGCAGTGGGAAAGTCCTAACTGGGATGTTAGGCAGTTGGAGAGTCCTGGTGAGTGAAACCAGGCAAGGGAAAATCCAGATGGATCAGGGATGATCGGACTTCTGGTGTTGAAAAGTCCAAGTAGGTCAAGGGAGTGATCGGATACTTGGCACGAAGAGGAAAATCCAGATGGATCAGGATGATCGGACATCTGGTGTGGAAAAGTCTAAGTGGGTCAAAGGGATTGACCGGACACTTAGCGGCTAGTACGTCAAGGGAGTGACCAGATACTAGGGATGATGTACCAACAGTCAAGGTTGACCGGATGTTGGTGTGGAAGCCTTAGGTTTAGGGTCGAAAAGTTTGGATCGGTCCGGTGACCGATCCAGGATATCGTTGTTCTCGATCGGCCAGTGACCGATCGTAATCGATCGATGGCTCATCGATCGATCGGCCCGAGACCGATCGAGGCAACGCAACCTCGCGAAGAAAGACGTGGATCGGTCACGACCGATCCATTTTGATCGGTCCGGCACCGATCGTGCATAGATCGCTGGCGAAGAATCGGTCCTATGGACCGATCAGATGTTCCTGATCGGTCTATAAGACCGATCGAGACGCCGATCGATTTAGGATCGAAGCCCGATCGGTCGTGGACCGATCAGAGGTTCCCGATCGGTCCATGGACCGATCAGAAGCTGCGCACCGGCTAGTTCTCTGCTCTTCTTCTTCGCAGTATAAAGAGGGCTACAGGACTTGGTGAAAGAACTTCCAAGCTACTTCTTCTTCCTTCGAAGTTCTCTCCTCAAGCTTCGCTTCTTCTTCCGCCGAGCTTTGTTGAGCTCGTTGGGTGCTAAAGCTTCGCGTGAGCTTCTTCCTGTTGCTGGTTTTCTAGCTAGGCTTGGATCCGAGAAGCTGCTGCTTCACCAGGGTTCCTGCTGACTTCAAGAAGGCAAGCAAGTGTTGTTTACATTTCTGTTCTTGTTTTCTTGTTCCTATTTGTACTCCTATTGCTGTTGCAAAGATTGTGGTGAGGTTTCTCCACCCACAAGGAGTATCTATTAGCCGAGTTTCCGGGGACTCATCCACCGACGGATTGGTAGGCTTCGTCCACCTTACGGACACGCCAAGGAGTAGGAGTTCATCTCCGAACCTCGTTATATGGTTTGTCTTTCTTCTCCTGTTTTCTTTCTACGTTGTATTTCCGCTGCACTAACCTAATCGTAGGAAGAAACGCGAAAGATTGGGGTCGGCTATTCACACCCCCCTCTCTAGCCTCCGTACGAAGGATCCTAACAAGTGGTATCAGAGCAAAGGTTTGCTCTTCATCGGATTAACACCCGGGGAGCACGAGCTAGAGGATGGATCTACTCGGAGAAGATGTCACCATTCCACCCTTCTACGAATGCGGTGACTTCGCGTATTGGAAGGTAAGGATGAAGTACTTTCTTATGACTAACATAATGAATTGGTTTTGTGTACAAGAAGGTTTTACTCCTCCGGTGGATAAGGAAGGAAAACCTCTTGAGAAGAAGGAGTGGACCAAAGAACAAATTCACAAATCCGAAATCAACGAAGAGGTAACGAGAATAATTGAATTTTCATTGCCTACTAACATCTTGTGTAAGATAGGTTACAACAATGCCAAGGAATTATGGGATAACTTGGCCAAGTACCATGAGGAGAGCTCCACTTCAAATCATGAAGAGGAGACAAGTGAGTCATCAAGTAGCTCACATCATGGAGGAGAGGAATTAGAAGTTGAGGGTTACTCAACATCTAAGGACGAAGAGGAGGAGAGTTCTTCTTCAAGTTCGGAGCACGAAGAAGAAGCTTCTACCTCCGGGAGGGATGAAGAAGAGAGCATCCATCTATCCTCAACCCTAGGTAACTTAAACACCTTAAGTTCAAGTAAATTGCATATAATGTGTTTTGAGTGTAGGGAATTTGGACATTACAAGAGTAAATGTCCAAAGAAGACTAAGAAGACTCCACCGGCGCCAAAGATCAAGGAAGTCGGAGTCCCAAAACGCAAGGGCAAGGAGCACGTGGTGTGCTTCCAATGCAAGCAACGGGGACATTATAGGAGTCAATGTCCAAGGGGGAGGCAATCTCACAAGGACAAAAGACCAAGCATGTGTAAAGGGGGAGCGAAGGCAAACCCTAAGGTATTCTCTAAGGTTCATTCTTGCACTTCTAATAAGATACATGCTAGTAGTCTTATTGCAATTGTCAAGAATGATAAGCATGATAATCATAGAAATCGATATATGTGCTTAGGTGCCAAGCATGTTAGTCTAGGTAAGGACAATGCTAGAAATGATAACACTAGGATTAACTCATCTAAGGTTAAGGAGAACCTAGGTAGAAATCCCAAATCATCTAGACATATGCCTAGAAATACCTCAAGGAATAATGATAAATTAAAGCTTGAGGTATTAGAGAAGGAAAATCAAGTCTTGAGGTCAAGACTTGATAATTTAGAAAAGGCTCTTAAAAACATGGAGAAGTCATCTCTAGGGTTTAAGAGTCAAAAACCCAAGTCCAAGGACAAGAAAGGTTTGGGTCACAAACCTAAGTCCCAAATAGTCAAGCCCACTTATCATAATGTTTCATTCGATTATGGAACAAAACCTAGGGCTAGGAAGACCACCACCAAGGTCACAAGGGGAGTCACCCCTAGAGTTGATCTTGATGAATCCCAAATGACCAAGGCTTCAAAGCCTAAGAGGGTCATTAGGAGGGTTGCTAGGGAAGTTATCCCTAGTGAATATTTAGTGAACCCAATGAGCTCAAATAGGTATTGGGTTCCTAGGAGCATTTTCTCTACCCCATAGATGGGTTAGAGAGTGTCAACTCCAATTAGAAGGGTAGTTAACCCAACTTTGAGGAAATTGACACTCAAGGAGCATTTTCGAGGTTTTGATAACCTTTGAAAATGAAAAAGAATTATTATTTACTCCTTGAAGAGTAAATTGTGCCATATTTAAAAAATATCGATTTTAATCTTATTTGGCACAATTTAAGAAAACCTAGAGAAATACCATAATTGGGATTTTGGTTTTCTCTTGGGGATATATGGGCAATCTAGGGTTAGATTTTAAGTTAGCTAAGGCTAAGGATACTTAGATAGGGAATTTAGGTATTTTATTTGTGCTAACTTGCCATGATTGGTTGCCATATGCAATGCCATGACATCATATTTATCTTATTATCATTTGAAATGTCATGATAATGATTAGGCTAGTTTATATGTCATGCTTTATTTAAGTTTTCAAACTTTATGCCATGACATCATGACATTGGCACATGTTTTTACTTATGATATCATTATATGCCATGTCATCATCTCTTACATTATAATCAATGAAATTGATTTGAGGACAAACATATAATTTGATATTGAGATCAAATTGGTGTTTAGAAAATGCATGAGAACTTAGCCTAAGTTGACCTTAACCCATATCTCACATCAAATTGACTTGAATGTGGTTTGATACACCTTAGATGTGTGTGAGATATTAGGATCATGAGTTAGGATCAAGGTGCATTGTCCTTGTACCTAGATGACCCTAATTCAAGAAATTAAGGATCATAGGGAAAGCTTGTGTACAAGTCATGTACATCTAGCCCTAAGATTATGGTCCTAAATTCAAATGATTTTAAAAGCATTTTAAAATTGATTTGAAAAACCTTGATGAAGCTTTCCTAGTGATAGCATTCATCATTGAACATTGTGATACAAAGTTGAGTTAAACTTGAACTATTTCAAAGTTTTTGAACTTTGTATCAAGATTGAAAAATGGAAGTTATTTTCATAGAAAACTATTTTTCCATGATAGTATATGTTATGAGGAATGTATCCTCAAAATTTCACAATTTTTCGAATTTTTTGGAATTTTCTAGGAGTTTCTGAATTTCGGGAAGGAAATTTCAGAAATCTGCCTATCAGAGTCTGGATCGGTCTGGGGACCGATCCAGGTAAGTCCTAATCGGTCTGTGGACCGATCCAGTGAAGCATGGATCAGTCTGCAGACCGATCCAGTAAGAACCAGAGAGCTTGGTGCGATCTGGTGAAGGCCTGATTGGTCTGGGGACCGATCCATGGGGTTTCTGATCGGTCTGGGGACCGATCAGAGCATGCCAGTTTCTGATTTCAACTGTTGGTCTGAAATTTCAGCTGGAAGTTGGGTTTTGTGGATTTCTAAAGGTTTGGAACTCACAAAGACATTGTTGGTGCAATGGTCAAGGGGGAGTTAACCTTTAGGGGGAGTTTTACCTAATTGTCAAGGGGGAGTTAACTTTTAGGGGGAGTTTTTACTCCTTAAGACTTTTGAGAATTAGTGATATGGGATTATCATTAAGTTGATTGTTGAGTTTAGTATCAAGGGGGAAATTAAGAGTTTCAATGAAAGGTATGGGACTTTCATTAGGAAGAAACTCTTGACCTTGATACCCTCCTTTTTTTTTCTTTTTGATGTGTGTCAAAAAGGGGAGAGTGTTCATTGGAGAATTATTGGAGAACCCAAGTTAGGTTATCGGGTTAACCTAAGCTAGGGGAAGAATGTCAAGGAATGTTCAAGGAAGAACATTGGAATTCTTTTTGATGTGTGTCAAAAAGGGGGAGAATTATTGGAGAACCCAAGTTAGGTTATCGGGTTAACCTAAGGGGAGAATGTCCAAAGAATGTTCAAGGAAAGAACATTGGACATTGGAAGATGGTTGGAAAACCTAAGTTAGGTTATCGGGGTTAACCTAACTTGATTTTGGATTTTGTCAAACATCAAAAAGGGGGAGATTGTTGGTGCAACCTTAGGTCAAGGTTGACTTGGTTGACCTGACTCGAGTTGGTCAAGGGTGACCTGACTCGAGTTGTATTTTGATGTTTGACAATGTTTGAGGAGAGTAGAAAAGTTGTATTCTGATGTGTTGACAAGAATACGAACTTGGGAGATTGTTGGTGCAACCGTAGGTCAAGGTTGACCTGGTTGACCTGAAAAGTCCAAGCAGGGAGCTTGGCACTGGAAAAGTCCAAGTATGGAGACTTGGCACTGGAAAAGTCCAAGCAGGGAGCTTGGCACGCGAAAAGTCCTAGTATGGAGACTTGGCACGGGAAAAGTCCAAGTATGGAGACTTGGCACTGGAAAATCCAAGCAGGGAGCTTGGCACGAGGGAAAGTCCTAACTGGGATGTTAGGCAGTTGGAAAGTCCTGGTGAGTGAAGTCAGGCAATGGGAAAGTCCTAACTGGGATGTTAGGCAGTTGGAAAGCCCTGGTGAGTGAAGCCAGGCAGTGGGAAAGTCCTAACTGGGATGTTAGGCAGTGTGGAAAGTCCTGGTAAGTGAAGCCAGGCAGTGGGAAAGTCCTAACTGGGATGTTAGGCAGTTGGAGAGTCCTGGTGAGTGAAACCAGGCAAGGGAAAATCCAGATGGATCAGGGATGATCGGACTTCTGGTGTTGGAAAGTCCAAGTAAGTCAAGGGAGTGATCGGATACTTGGCACGAAGAGGAAAATCCAGATGGATCAGGATGATCGGACATCTGGTGTGGAAAAGTCTAAGTGGGTCAAAGGGATTGACCGGACACTTAGCGGGGAGTGCTAGCAGGTCAAGGGAGTGACCAGATGCTAGGGATGATGTACCAACAGGTCAAGGTTGACCGGATGTTGGTGTGGAAGCCTTAGGTTTAGGGCTGAGAAGTTTGGATCGGTCTGGTGACCGATCCAGTGATACTGCGTTTGCCCTGATCGGCCGGTGACCGATCGGAATCGATCGATGGCTCATCGACAGAATCGATCGAGACCGATCGAGGCAACGCAACCTCGCGAGAAGAAGACGTGGATCGGTCTGCCGACCGATCTTTATCGGTCCGGCGGACCGATCGGCATAGATCGCTGGCGGAAGAAGCTCGACGTCTATACGCGATCGGATGGTTCTCGATCGGTCCACAAGACCGATCAGGCCCTCCGATCGGGCATGGACCGATCGGTCTGTGGACCGATCAGGAGGTTCCCTGATCGGTCCATGGACCGATCAGGAATCTAGCCGTTGCGACGCAACGGCTAGTTCTCTGCTCTTCTTCTTCGCAGGTATAAAAGAGGGCTACAGGACTTCGGTGAAAGAACTTCCGAAGCTACTTCTTCTTCCTTCTGGAAGTTCTCTCCTGCCTGAAGCTTCTGCTTCTTCTTCCTGCTGAGCTTTGTTGAGCTCGTTGGGTGCTAAAGCTTCGCGTGAGCTTCTTCCTGTTGCTGGTTTTCTAGCTAGGCTTGGATCCGAGAAGCTGCTGCTTCACCAGGGTTCCTGCTGACTTCAAGAAGGCAAGCAAGTGTTGTTTACATTTCTGTTCTTGTTTTCTTGTTCCTATTTGTACTCCTATTGCTGTTGCAAAGATTGTGGTGAGGTTTCTCCACCCACAAGGAGTATCTATTAGCCGGGTTTCCGGGGACTCATCCACCGACGGATTGGTAGGCTTCGTCCACCTTACGGACACGCCGAGGAGTAGGAGTTCATCTCCGAACCTCGTTATATGGTTTGTCTTTCTTCTCCTGTTTTCTTTCTACGTTGTATTTCCGCTGCACTAACCTAATCGTAGGAAGAAACGCGAAAGATTGGGGTCGGCTATTCACACCCCCCTCTCTAGCCTCCGTACGAAGGATCCTAACAACCTCTTCATCATCCGAAGATGATGAAGCCGCGGCTGATGTATCACTTCCGGAATCCGATTCCTCCCTTGCCATGAGCGCTAATTGACGAGTGCTTTTCTCCTTCTTCTCTTCCTCCGATGAGCTTGAGGAGGATTCATCCCAAGTAGCTTTGAGAGCTTTCTTCTTCTTGGCCCTTTCCTCCTTCTTCTTGAGTTTTGGACACTCACTCCGATAGTGTCCTTTCTTGTTACACTCATAACACGTAACATTAGTCTTATCAACATTTTGATCAATAGACTTACCTTTCCCTTTGTATCTCCGGCTCCTTCTCATGATTCTCCTTACGAAGTTGGCCATCTCGCTTGATGATGATCCACCCTCATCATCGAACTCGGAGGTGGATGAGGATGTAGGAATCTCTTTCTCCTTCTTCTTTTCTTTCTTCCTTCTTCCATCCTTGCTCTTTTCTCCTGCAACTAAGGCAATACCTTTCTCTTTTTGACCCTTGTTAGCAAGTTCATGAAGTTCCATTTCACAAAAGAATTCATCTAATTTAACAATTGAAAGGTCCTTGGAGACCTTGTAGGCATCTACCATAGATGACCACAAGGCATTCCTCGGAAAGGCTTTGAGAGCGTACCTTACAAGATCGCGATTCTCTACGCCTTCATCTACGGAATGAAGACCATTGATGATCTCTTTGAACCTTCCGTGTAGTTCACCTACTGTTTCGTTCTCCTTCATGGTGAGATTTTGTAGTTGGTTTAGGAACAAGTCTCTCTTGGCGATCCGAGAGTCTCGGGTTCCTTCTTGGAGCTTGATGAGCTTGTTCCACAAATCTTTTGCGCTCATAAATGGACCTACCTTGACAAGTTGATCTTTGGCTATCCCACATTGTAGAGTGACCACCGCCTTGGCATCGGCTTGTCCTTTGCGAGTTTGCTCGGCAGACCACCTAGACGACTCTAGTTCCTTACCTTCTTCGTCCTTCGGAGGTGTGAACCCTTCCTTGACCGAGAACCACATGGAGATGTCGGTCTTGAGATAATACTCTATACGGCTCTTCCAATATTGGAAGTCCGCTCCGTCGAAGTAGGGTGGACAATTGGTGCTAAAACCTTCCTTCATAGCCATCTTCTTGCTCTTTAGGGTGTTAATCCGGATGAAGAGCGAATTGTTGGTGCAACCTTAGGTCAAGGTTGACCTGGATGACCCGACTCGAGTTGACTTGACTCGAGTTGTATTTTGATGTTTGACGAGAATAGAAAAGTTGTATTTTGATGTTTGACAAGAATACAAACTTGGGAGATTGTGGGTGCAACCTTTGGTCAAGGTTGACCTGGTTGACCCGACTTGAGTTGACCTGATTTGGCAAAAGTCCAAGTATGGAGACTTAGCACGGAAAAGTCCAAGCAGGAAGCTTGGCACGGGAAAAAGTCCAAGCATGGAATCTTGGCACATGAGGTCAAAGAGGGCTAGGGAGTTCGTTCACTGGACCGGACAAAGTCGGAGAGGGCTCGGTAGCTCGTTCTCTGGATTAGGTCAGAGAGGGCTCGGTAGCTCGTTTACGGGACCGGACGAAGTCGGAGAGGGCTCGGTAGCTCATTCTCCGGACTAGGTCAGAGAGGGCTCGGTAGCTCGTTCTCTGGACTGGACGAAGTCGAAGAGGGCTCGATAGCTCGTTCTCCGGACTAGGTCAGAGAGGGCTCGGTAGCTCGTTCTCTGGACCAGACGAAGTTGGAGAGGGCTCGGTAGCTCGTTCTCTAAACCGGACGAAGTCGGAGAGGGCTCGGTAGCTCGTTCTCTGGACCAGACGAAGTCGGAGAGGGCTCGGTAGCTCGTTCTCCGGACTAGGTCAGAGAGAGCTCGGTAGCTCATTCTCTAGACTAGAAAGGCTTTAGGGTTTAGGACTGGGAAGCGCCAAACCTACCTTACATAGGCATTGGATCGGTCTGTTGAACGATCCAGTGATACTATGGATATCTGATCGATCAACAGATCGATCCAGTGATACTGTGGTTATCTGATCGGTCTGGTGACCGATCAGTAACCAAACAGTAGTTCACTGTAAGTTATCTGATCGATCTGTAGACCGATCAGGAAGCGATGGGATTCAGAAAACAATAGGGGGATCGGTCTGTGGACCGATCCATCTATAGGCTGATCGGTCCACAGACCGATCAGGCCATAGCCTGATCGGTCCAGGCCTAGCCGTTGAGTCACAACGGCTAGATTTCTGTGTCTTCTTTGTCTTCTTCGCAGGTTCAGGTTATAAATCGAGGTTGAAGGCCTCTACAAAAAAAAAAAGGAACGGGGAACTTACTACTCTTGACTGCGATCTGAGATTTACTGAGCTCTTCATTCCTGAAGCTTCGTGTGAGCTTCCCTCGGCTGGGTCTCTGATCAGCTGCTGTTGGCATCCGTGAAGTTGCTGCTTCATCAACGGACCCCAATCAACGAGAAGGCAAGAAAAACTCGGTAGGGTGTTTTTACATTCATATTGCCCTTGGTTTCTTGCTTTATTTCTTGCACTCCGATCTTGCTGTTGCAAAAGAAATTGTGGCGAGGTTTCTCCACCCAGAAGGAGTTTTTATTAGTCAGTTTTTCCGGAGTCTCATCCACCGACGGATTGATAGGATTCGTCCACCTTACGGACATGCCGAGGAGTAGGAGTATCATCTCCGAATCTCGTTATATCGTCGTGTTTGAGGTTTGATCTTCTCTGTTTTCGTTTCTGCTTTTTATTTCCTCTGCGCTAACTCAAATTGTAGGAAGAAACGAGAATTTGGAGTCGACTATTCACACCCCCCCTCTCTAACCGCGACCGAGGATCCTAACAAGTGGTATCAGAGCCAGGTTCCTCTTCATCGGATTAACACTCGGGGGAGCACAAGCTAGAGAATGGATCGACTTGGAGAAGACGTCACGATTCCACCCTTCTACGATCGCGACGACTTCGCGTATTGGAAGGTAAGAATGAAGTATTTTCTTATGACTAACCTAGTAAATTGGAATTTTGTACAAGTAGGTTTTATTCCTCCGGTGGATAAAGAAGGAGAACCTCTCGAGAAGAAGAAGTGGACGAAGAAACAAATCCATCGATCCATAATCAACGACGAGGTAACGAAAATCTTTGAATTTTCATTACCTAATGATATCTTGTGTAAGATAGGTGGATACAACGATGCCAAGGAGTTGTGTAACAATTTGGCTAAGTTCCATGAGGAGAGCTCCAATTCAAGTCATGAAGAGGAGTCAAGTGAGCCAAGTAGCTCACATCATGGAGGTATGGAATTAGAAGTTGAGGGCTACTCAACATCTAAGGAAGAAGAGGAGGAGAGTCCTTCTTCAGGATTGGTGCAAGAAGAAGAAGCCTCTACCTCCGGAAGGGATGAAGAAGAGAGCTTATATCCATCCTCAACCCTAGGCAACTCAAGCAACTTAATTTCAAGTAAATTACATATAATGTGCTTTGAGTGTAGGGAATATGGGCATTACAAAAATAAATGTCCAAAGAGGATTAGGAAGACTCCACCGGCGCCAAAGGTCAAGGAAGCCAGAGTCCCGATACGCAAGGGCAAGGAGCACGTGGTGTGCTTCCAATGCAAGCAAAGGGGACATTATAGGAGCCAATGTCCGAGGGGGAGGCAACCTCACAAGGATAAGAGACCAAGCACATCTATGGGGGGAGCTAAGGCAAACCCTAAGGTATCCTTTAAGGCACATTCTTGCAATTCTAATAAGACACATGCTAGCAGTTCTATTGCAATCGTCAATAATGATAAGCATGATAACCATAGAAACCAATACATGTGCTTAGGTGCCAAACATGTTAACCTAGATAGGAATCCCAAAACAACTAGACATATGTCTAGGAATACCTCAAAGAAAAAAGACAAATTAAAGCTTGAGGTATTAAAGAAGGAAAATCAAGTCTTGAAATCAAGACTTGACACTTTAGAAAAGGCTCTTAAGAATTTGGAAAAGTCGACTCTAAGGTCTAAGGGTCAAAAACCAAAGCCCAAGGACATGAGAGGTTTGGGTCACAAACCTAAGTTTCAAGTGGTCAAGCCCACTTATCATGATATTCCATTCGATTATGGAATAAGACCTAGGGCTAGGAAGACCATCACCAAGGTCACAAGGGGAGTCACCCCTAGAGTTGATATTGATGAGTCCCAAATGACCAAGGCTTTAAAGCCTAGGAGGGTCATTAGGAGGGTTGCTAGGGAAGTCATCCCTAGTGAATATTTAGTGAATCCAATGAGCTCAAATAGGTATTGGGTTCCTATGAGCGTGATTCCATCGCGCTAGATGGGTTAGGATGTGCCAACCTTAATTGGATAGGTAGTTAATCTAATCATAGTAAAAGGTGACATTTTAGGAATTTTCAAGGTGTAATCAAGCCTTGAAAATGAAATTAAAAATTATTCCTAAGGTGATTAGGATGTGCCAACCACATTTGAGGAAGTTTTCTATGGTCCATCTAATTGGCACATAGTGATCTAAAAATCTTTAGTATATGACTTTAGGTCTATTACACTTGGGAATATAGAATTTATGGCAAAATGATAAAAAATTATCAAAAATGGCAACTAAGGCTAGAATTAGGTACTTTCTATACCTTTATATGTTATTTGCCATATATTGTTTGTCATATGTCATGTCATGACATCATATTTAATTTATTATCATTTGAAATGTCATGATAATGCTTAGGTTAGTTATATGTCATGTCTTATTTAAGTTTCATACTTTATGTCATGACATCATTCCACTTATGATATTGTTGTATGTCATGTCATCATCTCTTGCATTTATGATCAATTAACTTGGTTTAAGGATAAAAACACAATTTGATATGGAGATCAAATTGTTGTTTAGAAAGTGCATGAGGACTTAGCTTAAGATGACCTAAACTCATATCTCACATCAAAATTGACTTGGATATGTTTGATACACCTTAGTTGTGTCTGAGATATTAGGATTATGAGTTAGGATCAAGGTGCATAGTTCTTGTACCTAGATGAGCCTAATTCGAAATTAAGGATCATAGGGAAAACTTGCGTACAAGTCATGTACATTTAGCCCTAAGATTGTGGTCCTAAATTGAATGGTTTAAGATCATTTCAAAATTGATTTGAAAAACCTTGATGAAGCTTTTCTAGTGATAGCATTCATCATTGAGCAAGTTGATACAAAGATAGATTAACCTTGAGCTATTTCAAAGTCTTTCGAACTTTGTATCAAGATTTAAAAATGGAAGTTATTTTCATAGAAAAATATTTTTCCATGATAATATATGTTATGAGGAATGTATCCTCAAAATTTTACAATTTTTAGAATTTTTCGTGATTTTTTTAGGGGTTTCTGAATTTCGGAAGAAAAATCAGAAATCCTTATCAGAGAGTTGTGGACCGATCAGAGAAGATCCTGATCGGTCCAAGGAAGTCTGGATCGGTCACTGGACCGATCCAGGGTAGTGTGGATCGGTCTGTTGACCGATCCAGTGAAGTTTTGATCGATCTGGTGACCAATCAGAGCGTGCCAAAATACTGATTTTCGACTGTTGTCTGAAATTTCAGCTATGGAAGTTAGTGTTTTAGATTTCTGAAGGGTTGAAACTCTCCAAGACATTGTTGGTGCAATGGAGTTGACCTTTAGGGGGAGCTTTACCTATTGGTCAAGGGGGAGTTGACTTTTAGGGGGAGTTTTTACTCGTCAAGATTTCTGAGGATGAGTGATATAGGATTATCACTAAGGGTTTCAAGGGGGAGAGTGTTGTCTTTAGTATCAAGGGGGAAATTAAGGGTTTCAATGAAAGGTATGAGACTTTCATAATGAAGAAACTCTTGACCTTGATTCACTCTTTTTGATGTATGTCAAAAAGGGGGAGAATGTCTAGAGAGTGTTCAGAGAATGCTGAAGAACTATTGGAAAACCTAAGTTAGGTTATCGGGTTAACCTAACTTGATTATGGTTTTTGTCAAACATCAAAAAGGGGGAGATCGTTGGTGCAACCTTAGGTCAAGGTTGACCTGGATGACCCGACTCGAGTTGACTGGAGTTGTATTTTGATGTTTGACAAGAATAGAAAAGTTGTATTTTGATGTTTGACAAGAATACAAACTTGGGAGATTGTGGGTGCAACCTTTGGTCAAGGTTGACCTGGTTGACCCGACTTGAGTTGACCTGATTCGACAAAAGTCCAAGTATGGAGACTTGGCACGGAAAAGTCCAAGCAGGGAGCTTGGCACGGGAAAAAGTCCAAGCATGGAATCTTGGCACATGAGGTCAAAGAGGGCTAGGGAGTTCGTTCACTGGACCGGACAAAGTCGGAGAGGGCTCGGTAGCTCATTCTCCGGACTAGGTCAGAGAGGGCTCGGTAGCTCGTTCACTGGACCGGACGAAGTCGGAGAGGGCTCGGTAGCTCGTTCTCCGGACTAGGTCAGAGAGGGCTCGGTAGCTCGTTCACTGGACCGGACGAAGTCGGAGAGGGCTTGGTAGCTCGTTCTCTGGACCAGACGAAGTCGGAGAGGGCTCGCTCGGTAGCGCGTTCTCTGGACCGGACGAAGTCGGAGAGGGCTCGGTAGCTCGTTCTCCGAGGTCTGAGAGGGCTCGGTAGCTCGTTCTCCGGACTAGGTCAGAGAGGGCTCGGTAGCTCGTTCTCTGGACCGGACGAAGTCGGAGAGGGCTCGGTAGCTCGTTCTCCGGACTAGGTCAGAGAGGGCTCGGTAGCTCGTTCTCTAGACTAGAAAGGCTTTAGGGTTTAGGACTGGGAAGCGCCAAACCTACCTTACATAGGCATTGGATCGGTCTGTTGAACGATCCAGTAATAATATGGATATCTGATCGGTCAACAGATCGATCCAGTGATACTGTGGTTATCTGATCGGTCTGGTGACCGATCAGTAACCAAACAGTAGTTCACTGTAAGTTATCTAATCGATCTGTAGACCGATCAGGAAGCGATGGGATTCAGAAAACAATAGGGGGATCGGTCTGTGGACCGATCCATCTATAGGCTGATCGGTCCACAGACCGATCAGGGATATCCTGGACCGATCAGGCCATAGCCTGATCGGTCCAGGCCTAGCCGTTGAGTCACAACGGCTAGATTTTTGTGTCTTCTTTGTCTTCTTCGCAGGTTCAGGTTATAAATAGAGGTTGAAGGCCTCTACAAAAAAAAAAAGGAACGGGGAACTTACTACTCTTGACTGCGATCTGAGCTTTGCTGAGCTCTTCATTCCTGAAGCTTCATGTGATCTTCCCTCGGCTGGGTCTCTGATCAGCTGCTGTTGGCATCCGTGAAGTTGCTGCTTCATCAACGGACCCCAGTCGACGAGAAGGCAAGCAAAACTCGGTAGGGTGTTTTTACATTCATATTGCCCTTGGTTTCTTGCTTTATTTCTTGCACTCCGATCTTGCTGTTGCAAAATAAATTGTGGCGAGGTTTCTCCACCTAGAAGGAGTTTTTATTAGCTGGTTTTTCCGAGGTCTCATCCACCGATGGATTGATAGGATTCGTCCACCTTACGGACACGCCGAGGAGTAGGAGTATCATCTCCGAACCTCGTTATATCGTCGTGTTTGAGGTTTGATTTTCTCCGTTTTCGTTTCTGCTTTTTATTTCCTCTACGCTAACTCAAATTGTAGGAAGAAACGAGAATTTGGAGTCGGCTATTCACACCCCCCCTCTCTAGCCGCGACCGAGGATCCTAACAATCTTTGCCATCCAGAATAGGGCTCACCCGAACCCAACTTCTGATCTTCTCAAATAGGCTTCCCTCCGGCTTCTCGTCCCTCGAAATCGCCGCGTGCTTCCTTCTCATCCACCAGCGTACTCATCCGCTGTCTTCGTCCCTCGGTCGCACCCGTACCGACCTTCTCGCTAGCTGCATCTCTTGCTCCCCGACCAATCTTCTGCTCCGGCTTCTCGTCCCTCGGAACCACCGCACGCTTCCTTCTCGTCCGTCGGTGTACTCTTCCGCAGCGCGTCGTCCCTCGGACGCACCGCATGCCGTCATTCTCGCTAGCTGCGTCTTCCGCTCGAGTACTTGTGCTCCTAAGCTCCTGCACACTTAGACACAAGGTTAGAAACACACAAGACCTAACTTAATTTGTTGATCACACCAAAACAACTTTGGGGTTCCAACAATCTTCCCCTTTTTGATGTGATCAACCCAAGTTAAGCTAGGGTTAAAATAGACATGAAAATTAAACAATTTATATTTCAATAACGTGCAACAAGATAGAAAAAATTAAATTTCAAAAAAAAAATAATTTTCAATGTTTACCTCCCCCTAGACTTATACTTTTTCTTCTCTCTCTTTGATCACATAAAAAATTGGGGTTGCAAGAAAAATCTAAGGGTTGACACTTAGAAAAATTATAAAATTCTATTTCAATGATTTTCTGGAAAAAATATTTCCAAGTCAAGGAAAAAATTTCTAAGTCAAAAAAATAACTTTTGAAAAATTTCTAAGTTTTCGCCATAAAAAAAATCTTTCTAAGCCCAAAACTTTATGCAAGAAAATTTAAGAAAATTGATAACATTAAAAAATATTTTCTATGCATTTATTTATTTTATTCTAATGCTTTTATCAAAAAGTTTTAAATTTCCATTTTAATTTATCATAATTTCTTAAATTTGAAGCAAGAAAATTTGAATATGTAAAAATTTGTATAAATTGTAACATGTCATTTTCTATTGTATTTTGAATTCCTAATTCGCAAAAATATTTTGATAGTATAAATTCTAGCTTAATAAAATTTTTCGACAATATAATTTGTAAAAATTCTTTCGGCAATGTCTTTACTTTGAAAAATTCTTTCAGAAAAATATTTTCTAATTTACATAATTCATTCGACAAAATATTTTGTAATTCACAAGAATTTTTTGACAACAAAAATTCTGATTTACAAAAATCTTTTGATGATTCTTTTGACAGTAGATTTCTTAATCCGAAAAACTTTTTCGACGATTCAATTTCTAATTCGTAAAAATCTTCAGGCAACTTTTCAATTGTTTTAATCAATTATTCAGAAGGTAGAGGTCATACCTTACTTACCTCGTCGACCGTTGGTTCTCCCCTGTTGAATTGCTTTCTTCCGAAGATTCTCCCCTTCATCGATGCTCAGTGAAGAAGGGTTTTCTGTGTCCTCGAGATGTACTTCGGCTGTTGCGGCACTTATCTCGGTTTCGGACTCTTCAGATGATGGATCGGTGTTGGATTTAGCCTCGGCTTGTTCTTCGTAGAGTTTCAAGAACTTTTCAAAATGTTCTTTCGCGCTTTTGTGTTCTCTGACTCTGTCGAAATCTTCATGTAGTATTGCGCTTAGAATGTGAAACTCTGCCCGAGCGTTTGCCATAGACTCGTCACGTTGCTTCTCGGTCCAGAGGCGTATGTCGATTTTTTCTCCGTTCGTGTTCTTCGGTGCTTCATAACCAAATTTCATTATTGAAAAAAAATACCAGAATCAGAGTTTAGATATACCTCCATTTGTTGCTTCCATAAAGAGAGCTCCCCCTAGAATGCTGGTGGGTAGTCGCTAGCTCCGGCCATCGTTTTGTTGCTTCAGACGACGGTTAGTCCTTCTGAGGTGTCTCGGCTCTAATACCACTTGTAGGATCGTTGTGGCTGACTAGGAGGGGGGGTTGTTGGATAGTCTTGTAAACACAAAAACAAATAACCCTTTCTTGAACTCTTTAAGCTAACACTTGCATAAATAAAGCAAAGTAGTAAATTAAAAACATAAAGAACGAGGCACAAGATATTTACTTGGTTACAACCGATATGATTGTTAATCCAAGGAAGTTGAAAGCACTAGAATACTACTTCAGGTGGAGAAGCCTCTTACAACGTTGACGCGCAGAAACAGAAGCTCAACTACAACTCTAGAGTACACAAGCGTTGAAATTAATTACTTGGAGTTCATTGAAAAGCTTCTGGACTAAGGCTATATTTATAGCCTTGGTCGGGGCGCCCCGAAGGGTTTCGGGCGTCCTGGGGAGGATAAACTTTATCTCCCAACGATCAGATCGAGTCAAATCTTGATCCTGGTCAAAAGTCGGGTCCGGGCGCCCGGAAGCATTCCGAGACCTCTTCTCTAGTTCAGTCACACCTCGGTCCGGGTCTTCTGCTCCGGATCCGCTCTCTTGGGTGATCTCTGCCATCCAGAATAGGGCTCACCCGAACCCAACTTCCGATCTTCTCGAGCAGGCTTCCCTCTGGCTTCTCGTCCCTCGGAATCGTCGCGTGCTTCATTCTCGTCCACCAGCGTACTCATCCGCAGTCTTCGTCCCTCGGCTCACCTCGTGCCGACCTTCTCGCTAGCTGCATCTCTTGCTCCCAGAGCAATCTTCCGCTCCGGCTTCTCGTTCCTCGGAACCACCGCACGCTTCCTTCTTGTCCGCCAGTGTACTCTTCCGCAACGCCTCGTCCCTCCGACGCACCGCGTGCCGTCCTTCTCGCTAGCTACGTCTTCCGCTCGAGTACCTGTGCTCCTAAGCTCTTGCACACTTAGACACAAGGTTAGAAACACACAGAACCTAACTTAACTTGTTGATCACACCAAAACAACCTTGGGGTTCCAACACAATCGACTGGTATCCAGTCGTTGGGTTGCAATGGTAAAATTTTCACAGAGGTCAATCGACTGGTGACTTTAGCAGTCGACTGGTAACGAAAAATAGCTTAGGTGTTTCCCCTCAGATTTTATATAATGAGCTTGGGATGACTGACTTGGGTGACGAAATTAAAGGTGGTTAATCCCCTAATTAGAGTCTCCAAAACTATCATTGCAATCCAAGATCTTGATCGAGTTTGTGGCGAGATTTCTCAATCGATAGGGAGGATTGTTATAGTCAGAGTTTCGGGGATTGATCCACTAACGGATTGAGGGATCGTCCACCTTATGAACAGGAGGAGATATATCACGGACGACTACTAGCTTTTGGAATAACGACTAGCACATAAGGGAGGTATTTATTCCGATTTTACTGAGATTTGAACTCCAGACCTCATGATGGTAACACTTCGTACACTAGTCATTAGATCATCCCAAAGGTACTACTTTTACTTTTATAAGGAATTTATTAAGAAGGTGGATCAGGAACTTTTTCCCATGTTACCTATTTAAATTTGTATTCAAATATATATTAATTTATAAAATTTTAATTATTTTTAATATGTTAAAAAAATATAATTTAATGTCGCTAATTTTTAAGCACAATAATACTATTGTTATTTAAGCTTATAAGAAGCTAAATACAACTCGATCTCAATCTTTAATAAATAAATTTAAATAAAATAAATACATAAATTTAAACACATTCCTAATCTCTTTTTGTAATTTCTTTTGCATATCTCATCTTAGTATTGATCAGTCCAACACTCAAACTTTCACTCGTCTACCACTTTATTCGAAAGCCTTATGTTTTATCCAAGTTTACAATTTTAAGCTTGGACAGGTATAGATGAGTTGGTACTAGAAGATAGATTTATAGTAAGATTTGAGTTCCTAAAGCTCATTCTATTAGGCAATAAATTTCTTTCACCTAGAGTTGACTGATTTTAGGACGGATAATACAGTAAAGATCTTATGGTCCATAAATTACACAGTGCCGAACCTGTGATTTTGGGGCTTGAGGCGAGCACAAAAAAATGGTGCCCTTAAAGTCACAAGTCACAAGTCACCGATCTTAAGAAGCAGGAGAAGAGATGATCAAGAACAGTGCGAGCGATTAAGTAACTGCAACTCAGATCACACCACTGGAATCTTTAAATTTGATTGGCGCAAACTGCGGGGGAGGACAAGCCGTCAAGGTGAGCGGAAGATGAATCAGCCGTCGTTGAGTCGCCGATGGAAACAGGAACAGTGACGTAAGTCACAAAGGTAGAGCTGATGACAAAACGACGAAGTTCTGCTGCCGTTTGGCCAAGGGGCGAACTGATATGCGGAGAGGAGGAGAAGCAACAGCCGACAGCGTTTAGGGTAAGCCGGCAAAGAAATTAAAAATTAAATTAAATTAAAACAAGCCGGCAAGGAAATTAAAAATAAAATTAAATTAAAATAACAACAGGACGTTTTTTTTTTAAATTCGTAGACTAGTGTTGATATGTTTTTTTTTAAATTTGAATTAAAAAAATTAATACTTCTTTAGATAAATCCATAATACATAAATATATCCCCTAAACATATTACAATACTCCATAAATATTTAAATTTATTTCATTTTCAATTTTTCTTTTTACTAAATACTATAATCCAACTAGAAAGTCTAAACCCTAGAAATAAAATCTTTAAAAAAAACAGCTTAAAAATTATAACCCAATTGAGAAACATCACCCCTAAAATAAAATTTTAAAAGAATATTTTAATTAATTTTTTTAATTCAATTTTTTTTAAAAAAATAATAACAGACAAAATCTACTATTTTTTTAGACTTTGAATTTAAAAAAAAAACCAATATTTCCTTTTATATATCCCTAAGTCATGAATACATCCCCTAAACACATTACAATACTCCATAAATACTTAAATTTATTTTTTTAAATTTTTTTTTTTTTACAAAATACTATAACTCAACTGGAAAATCTGAACCCTAGAATTAAAATCTTAAAAATAAAAATAGCTTACAAATTATAACCCAATAGAAAAGCCTCAACCCTAAAATAAAATCTTAAAAAAATATTTTAATTATTTTTTTAATTCAAAATTTTAAAAAATAATTAAAAAGAAAAAAAATTTAAAGCTAATATCCTGCGCGACGTGCACAGTGACACACTGTGCACGTCGCGCATGATATATCATATATATATTCCTCGAGATATATATATATTATATATATATATATATTTTTTTTTTTTTTTGTGCCCCTGAAATTTGGGGGCCCGAGGCACTTGCCTCACAACTTCTATTAAAGGTCCAGGCCTGAAATTACATATCAGAAGATGATCTCTTGCATGAGGACTCTTGATTTGGATGTATCCCATTTTTAAATAATTATGATCTATCCAAATCAAGGGTCTAAAAAAATGGATCATCTTTTAATCCATAATTTATGAATTAAAGGATCCGTCCTCTGGATAATAGAGGGATGTTTGAGTGTTATCAATTTTTTTCATCACAGAAGTTTGAGATTATAAACCCGAGCTGCATTGCAGGTGTAATGCTCTCTCATACAGTCCCCCAAACCTCTAACGTTCGATTTCTAAATATGACATGAGCATTTTCCTATAGTAAAATGAAAAATCCGAGATGTTGAGCTATTGAAACTTTTATAGAATTAAAATAATCATTTTTAAAATTAATTGGTTCGAAATGAGCTCCTGAATTTTTTAAAAAAATTGCAACTGGAAACTTGCTTCGAAGTTGAACCAGTTCTTTTTTCCTCAATAATAACACTATGATAAAGGTCAAAAAATTATTTTCATAATATTCTATATTTTTTTAAAAAAATTATTCAAATGTGTACAAAATTTCTAGATAAATATATATATATATATATATATATATATATATATATATATATATTCAGATTCTATTTCTGGGAAACAAAAGTAAAAAATCGTTGGTGTTGCAATTACAAAATAGCAAGGGGTGCGATGTGCATAAAAGCCATGGTTCAGTCCTTCACGGCTCCAGCTGCGATTAATAACTTCTTCCTCCAATTCGCTCCCGCTGTCCCCGTCTCCTCTCTCTGCCACCGGCAGGCCCAATCGAACGCATCGGAGAGTCCTTGGCAGCGGCGCGGAAGGTAAAGCTGCGGTTCTTCCTCTCTTCTCGATCTCCGTATTCCGTATGGCCTGTAAAACTCGCTATTATCCACTAATCACGCGCTTTGATGCGTTTCGCTAGCAGATTTACTCTGCTCACTCCTGATCTGTTCTCATTCGATCTCTCGGAGGGTGCCCTAATCTTAGTCTTCTCGTTGCGTTTAGAAAAAAAAAATCCTTTTTTTTTTTTGTTGAGATTCATTTCACATCCCAACAAGTTGGCACATATGGCCCATTTAACTTTTTTTGTTCGTTTCGCTTTGGCCTTTATATTCAATATTTTTTAGTCAAGATTTATTTGCATATTGCTTTCGGCTTATGATTTGCACTCACTGTTATATTATTGGATAAATCAGCGTTTGCTAGGCTGATTAGCTGCTCGTTTTTTTTTTTTTGATCCGATCACGGCAATACCCATGGCTTCAGAGCAGATAAACCCAAGAGGTATGTTAAGAGCCCCCATATTTTATGCTCGATGAGTAGTTGGAGAAATTTGCCTTATACTCCTCTTATCTTTGTTTCTCCCGTTGATTTTTTGCTTTTGTGGTTTATCCTGAGACAAGTCAGTTCTTATTAGCAGATGTATGTGTTGTTGGTATTGCACGTACACCTATGGGTGGATTTCTTGGCGCTTTGTCATCTTTATCTGCAACACAACTTGGATCTATTGCTATCAAGTGTATGTGCATATAGAACTTTCTCAAAGCTTTTCACTTTTCTTTGTGCTTGACCTACTGATCTGTTTGTGCTTTCTCAGATGCTCTTGAAAGGGCAAATATAGATCCCTCAATTGTGCAAGAAGTCTTTTTTGGCAACGTTCTGAGTGCAAATCTCGGCCAAGCTCCGGCCAGGCAGGCTGCTCTGGGTGCTGGAATACCAAATACAGTTGTTTGCACTACTATAAACAAAGTTTGTGCATCTGGAATGAAGGGTATTGTTGTTTAAAGTCGAGGATACAATTTTTCTGAGTTATCCTATTGAATCACATAAACTTCTTCCTCTGTTCCACAGCCACAATGCTCGCAGCACAGAGTATCCAGCTGGGTATTAATGATGTAGTTATAGCTGGTGGCATGGAAAGTATGTCAAATGCTCCTAAGTATATCGCAGAAGCAAGGTTAGCTAAGTCACTTTCTGGTTTTTGTTTCATATATAAATTATGTCCTCCAGACATTCCTTAATTATAATGCTTGATTCTCTGAGTCATGCCTGGGTAATGCATGACTAATAGGGATATCACCAAGTGCAATTTTTTTTACTAGATTTAAACCTTTTATCCTTATATACTATTTTTACATCATAAAAATGCATTGTCATAGTGATAACTGCAATGACAAGATCTATGAATTAGCATGTATTCTAATTGAATACATGTTTTAATATTTTATAAATTATTAATTTATATCATATATTCTCTGCTTTGGTGTTGTGTGTCTCTTTAAATGTAAAATTATGTTCTTGCTTTGAATCTCACATTACAGATGGAATCTACCTTCAATAATATTTACATTTATTCCATTAATCCTCCTGTTCTTTTTAATTCACAGAAAAGGATCTCGATTTGGGCATGACACACTTGTTGATGGAATGCTTAAAGATGGGCTATGGGACGTCTATAATGATTTTGGCATGGGAATGTGTGCTGAATTATGTGCTGTTAATTATTCAATATCAAGAGAAGAACAGGTGAATATACATCATGCATACTTTAGTAGGAAGCTTATATTCTGTTTTCCTTTTTTTCTGTGTGCTTAAAGCCTAGGAAAACTAGGCTACTCTATATGTATTTTGAAAGATTTGCATGTTACTAGTCATGTAACTGAATTAGCTGTGTGCTTAAACCCTAGGAAAACTAGGCTATTCTATGTGAATACTTCAATTCATTTTTTTTTTGTGTGTGTAGTGTTTATTTGCTTCTTATTTATAATGTATAGTAGGTTCATATAATTGAGCATGAATTTGATTTTCAAAAGAATTTGACTTTGTTTTGCTCATTATGTCATTTTCAGGATGCTTATGCTATTCAGAGCAATGAGCGAGGAATAGCTGCTCGTAACTCTGGTGCATTCACATGGGAAATTGCACCAGTAAGAATTACCCCTACGTGATATATTAGACTGGATATCTAATATTCAAAAAGTTCACCGAAGTTCTCCAATGCTTTGCTTTACAGGTTGAAGTTTCTGTAGGCAGAGGAAGACCATCAATGATTATCGACAAGGATGAAAGCCTAGAAAAAGTAAATTTCATAATCGGGCAATCTGTTGCATTGCAAACAGTTTGTGAATTTATGCTGCAGTTTTCCACTTTTCATTTACTTTATTTGATGTGTTTCAGGTAGTCTAATATCTCTTTGTAGTGTTCCTTCCTGCTTACTTGCTTATTGCAGTCCCCTTCAGTTTTACTGGTGAAATGCACATGGCATATAATTTTCATCTAATCTGTATTTTGTTGGATGCTTCCTGTGAAGCATCCTCTTGACACAAGAAAATTTGGATTTTCAAGAACATTAATAGCTCTATTTGGCTTATGGAATGGAATAGCTATCTTTGAGAATAGTATCAGAGTAGGAATAGAATAGAAATACTTTTTTCTTAGTTTGGCTACTTTATTTGAGCATCTTTTCTTCAATTTATTGTCTTATGAGTTCAAAGCACAGCCTGTAGAACATCAAGTTATTGATAACGCTTAACAAAATCCTTATGCAATTGATTATGTTAGCATGAATAATTTGATGCTGTATTATTAAATTTCTGTTTGTGGACTTTAGATCTTTTTTAAGTTACAAGCAGCATCACAAAAGCAAATATTTCTGCTGATCTGTCGTTGCTGAAGCAATTTTGCCAGTTTAGAAATTATATATTTAATCTCTTGCATCATGGGTTAAAAAAACTTGTACGTGGCAAATTAGAATATTTTTAGTTTCAAGAACAATTATGGTTTAATTCTTTGAGCAGTTGAGCTGACTAATCTTCATGCATTTATTTGAAAGTATGTGTAGTCAACTCTAGGGAGAGTAATTGCTCTTATATCTCTTTTTGGCAAATTGTAAAACTTTATAGTTGGATGCCATATCAGTTCTGTGCAAATCCTTCAATGCTTCTATGGGCCAGCTTTAATTGTGTGTGTTTTTTTGGCTAGTTTGATCCTGTTAAATTAAGGAAGCTCAGGCCCAGTTTTAAGGAGAATGGTGGGACAGTGACTGCTGGAAATGCATCTAGTATAAGGTAGATTTTTGTTGTACCATTTTGTCCTTCTACGAGTATAATATCAGAGAAACAGATTGATTTGTAAGAATTTACTATTAATGTGATATTTATATAGGTTGCACCACCCTAAATTCTGATGGCTTTCACTTGGCGATTTATTTTCCACAATCCATTATCCATACTGACAGAAACATATTAATTTGTAGGAATAATCCCTTAATGAGAGAATTGTATAGCTGGCATTTTATTTTCTACAATTCATTGTCCATTCTGGCCCGATGTTGAATAATTTCTTCGTGATGATTTGAACTAACAGTAGTTCCATCTGTATGTTTTATTCAAATCCACTAGATTCTAAATACTTTATTCCTTGTCTTTACTGGACTATGGAGTAATTTGGTTTCTGAAACATTGGCAATGAGGTGTGCATCTTTCCTTGGCTATATGATCATGGTGATAGCAAAGCATACTGCAAGAGTTTGCTAATTTTACATTGCTAAAATTGATAGGTTCCCTAAATTACAAGTATGTATTTAGTTCATCATTATCATTGAAATCATGTCAATTAAACTTTTCTTTGATCTTCCTTTTCCCTTTACATCTATCATTTTAATTGATCCAACTCTCATAGTGTCATATCTATTGATTGCCTTTGAACATACATTATCTCCACTTGCCTTCTGTGGTTCTATCTCATATTGAAATTTTACATAATTGCTCTCGAGTATTATTATTTTTCCTTTATCCTTTCTAGTAATGCCACACATATAGCTTTCATATGAGTGTAACTGTAAGACACACTTGATCTAACTCATTTTATTTAAGTTGGGAACTTTTCTGCATATCATTTTCAATCTAAATTTGTAAAATACATTTGTTGTAGTGATGGCGCTGCTGCTTTGGTGCTGGTGAGTGGACAGAAGGCTCTAGAATTAGGATTGCAAGTGATTGCGAAGATCAGAGGTTATGCAGACTCAGCGCAGGTATTAACAAACAAGAAACTTCATTTCTTCTCTTAAAGAAGACTATTTCTTCGCTTACAGACTTGTAGATTCTTTTATAGTATATTCTTTTACTTACCAAGTTTTCATATTATAAATGAATGATACTGTATTCATTATTCAGGCCCCCGAATTATTCACAACAACACCAGCACTTGCAATTCCCAAAGCTATTTTAAGTGCAGGCTTGGATGCTTCTCAAGTTGATTACTACGAAATAAATGAAGCTTTCTCAGTGAGTTTTAGTTTTTTAAACTGCTGATGTAACTGGACCTCTTTCATCATTCAATTATATGCGGGCTCAAAATTTTGCCCTTCCGCAGGTTGTTGCCCTGGCAAACCAAAAGCTTCTTTCGCTTCCGTCTGTAAGCTTAATCTTTCTCTTTTCATATGTTTAGTTTTTGTTGAACCATATGTGGTAGCAATCAACAGCTATGTAACCAACTATGGCACATTTCAACCAACAGATCTTTCCATTTGCTGCCTTGGCAGGAGAAAGTTAATGTGCACGGTGGAGCTGTATCCTTGGGGCACCCCCTAGGTTGCAGTGGAGCCCGTATACTGGTTACCTTACTAGGGGTATGCTTTTGCAGTCTGCTCTTTTATGTATTCTCAGTTGAAATATCAGATTACGATGTTGGAATTTAGCATCATTATCTTCAAGATGTGGTTATCCTAACTATTTGTTGTCGACCACATAAATCTTATTCCACTTTGGAGCTTTAATGCAAGGATATAACACTAGTAATATTCAACTTAAGTAAATAATTATTACATGCTCATCGGAGGTTTTAAATTGTGTAGCATGACCTTATTGATAACTTAATTATACTAAAAGGGGGAAAAATTTTGAGATTTTGAATGATTATTATTTTTCCAACAGCTTATGTCCATATATATTTAGTATCGAGAAGTGTGGATGTGGCGTTTAAACAGCTTATCTGTCTTCGCAGGTTCTGAGACACAGAAATGGCAAAGTTGGAGTTGCTGGTGTTTGCAATGGTGGAGGAGGGGCTTCTGCCCTGGTCTTAGAGCTTGTGTAAGCATTTTTAATTTCGGTAAGATTTCAATTTCTCTCCGGAGGTATAGGTTGGAGCTTAAAATCAGTTCTTATCCTTCAGCTAGCAATAGACGAATTCATCTGGAAAGTAGAAGTTTCACTTGCTATATGCACTACCTTTTATCATTATTAGTGGTCGAGGAAAGGAGCCTGTTTAACCAACTGAACAATAAGACAATGGAATATACCCCAAAGGGACTGATCAAAAGTAGGTATTCAGCATTTCCATCTTAATAGGACAACTAAACCTTGATATTAAATAGCTATTAAACTCACTTTTGCCCAACTGAGTCAATCCTCAAGTAGCCGCAACTGTTTGAGGGAAGCCATTCATCCCTGAACAAGTGAGTCCTTTAGTAGTTGTAGTTGTAATTGTCTGAGGGAGCGATCACTGCTCAACTGAGCCCGTGTAGTAGGGAGGGAAGGGCGCTTGCACAACCTAACCGAGCATATCTCTAAATCGGCTCAATGAATAAAACAGCCATTAAATGGCTTCACATGTGAACTGATTGGAAGATCATAGTTCTGCACTTTAGGAGACTGAGCAAAACAGTGGTTTTGGTTGCTGCATTTCACTCCGGGATCAGAGATTCTCTATTGGCAACTAGAAAATGTCTTCTTACTAACAAATAAATACTCGCGATGAAGATTATGGAGTTGTGCAATTCTTCAGAAAACAGAAACACATAGAGAGTTGGAACAAAGTGAGGTTTAGGTTCCAGATCATGAAAAACTTTTGTGTGCCAATACTTTGCCTGTGCTGACACAGGTGTCTGCGACTCTGCGGAACTAATTTGGAGGAAGAAATGGAGGAAACACCACCTTCTTCACTAGTGTTGGAGAAAGTTTTGCACAAATCTGGTGAAGCATCTCCATCTCTTATGACCTTGCTGATGATGGAAACCCAAGTGGAACGAAATCGTCTGCATTACATCACGGCCAATTGACTAATAGAGGAAGGATCCAAGGAACCCAAGCAAGAATAAAGAAGAGTGTAGTGCCTAGGTTGCATATCAAATAGGAAGAAGCCTCGCACCCGCTATCTTTGTCATGCCAATGGCATTCTGTGTCTCGGTGTGACTGTTTCGGTCATACGGCACTGGACTTTAATCCATGAGACAAGGGCCTGATTCCTTTTTTTTTTCTTTTTTTTTTTTTGCCTATGAATTAAATCTTATCCAGTATTACAATCGAAGCCTAACTTATCTTAAATTTTAGCAGCTTATTGTTAGGAGATCTTGTTACGATTGTGGAGTAGCTAGTGGTTTTAATTTCTAAATGTGTTCCTTTTATTTGCAGGCCTCATGGAGGAATGAAGCGATCACTGTTGTGAGTTGAGCCATAGTCGGTCTCCAAGTCCTCTGCCGAAGAACAAAAATTTTACTTGAGAATCTTTGAAGTCTCAGAAAAAAAAGGAAGACAATGTTCCTCAAAAGAACTGAAAAACTAGTTTGCTAGAACATGCTTTCGAAGTCTTAAATAACTGGACGAACTATTCTCATCATAGTTTCCCAGATTTTACAAATAAACATGCCGTATGTATCAAAACTTTGAACTACCCATTTTGTGCAATCGGTGCCCATAAAACCTTAACAAAAATATGGTGCAGCGGCAATGCGTTTAGCAAATTAACTAAGCACTTTCTGTTCGAATCTCCTCCATAGTCTTGTCGACATCATCGATATTAATCATACTATCAAGTTTCTATTGTCATACTTGATACGGCAAGTATTGAAAGCTGCCACGGATATAAAAGGAGGTCAAAGTTATATGCTAAGTTGGGTCAAAATTAAGAGAGTCATTTCTCTCATACTAGAGAATGATAAGAAACTTTATAAATGGATCGTCTTGAAATTTAGTTTGGGGAAGGATATTGACGTCATACTCAAGCAAGATGAGAAGGTGAGTGATAAGTCATGGGGTTTGATCGTCACAAGTTGCTTTGATAAGATTGGAATTAGTTCTTTGCCTAAGAACTAGAAGGAAGCTCTCACCAAAGAGAAATTAAAATTTTTATTCAAATTTATTTGATTTTTCATACAAAAGTTCTCCTATTTAACATCCCTTAAGATCCACTATGCACTAATTATGCAATAAATATCATGCTTGCATGCATGGTATTTATTATCCACTAATGCAACCATTAATCCCTAATACTAGCTTAATGCAACCATGCATAGTATTTATTATACTAGCTTAGGAACTCTAAAAAATGTATTAAAAACCCACAAAGGACATCCCCAAAAATGTATACGAAAATGATCCTCATGTTGGTCCAATTTCACTTTCAATTTGAAGGAATGTGATCCATTTAGTTGTTGCCTCCTTTGTGCATTGACCCTCCTTTTCCTTGAGTCTCATTATTAAGTCTTCCAAAGCTTGCTTCATTCTCTTAGTCTTGGACCTTGTCATGGGTCCCCTAATTCCCTTCAATGTCTCTTCTTGGCTCATATCATTCCCTCCTTCTTTAGATGAATTTGTCCTCGAATTTAGGTCTTCATCACCTACATCAAAAGGACTCAAATCAACTACATTAAATGTTGCACTAACACCATACTCACCGGGCAAATCAATTTTGTAAACATTGTCATTAATTCTTTCCAACACTTGGAATGGTCCATCTCCTCTTGGTTGAAGCTTTGATTTCCTTTGGATAGGAAACCGTTCCTTCCTCATATGAACTCACACCCAATCATCGGGTTCAAGGACAACTCTTTTTCTCCCTTTATTTGCTCGATTTCCATATTGCTCCATTTTCTTCTCAATTTGAGCTTTAACTTGCTCATGAAGCTTCTTCACATATTCTGCCTTTGTTTTGTCATCCTTATGAACTAAAGAAGAAGTGTTAGGTAAAGGAAGCAAATCAAGAGGTGTTAGTGGAGTGAACCCATAACCAATCTTAAAAGAAGAAAATTGAGTAGTAGAATGGACCACCCTATTATAAGCAAATTCAACATGAGGTAAACATTCTTCCCAAGATTTAATGTTCTTCTTAATAATTGCTCTAAGAAGAGTAGAAAGTGTCCTATTTACCACCTTAGTCTGGCCACCAGTTTGTAGGTGGCATGTGGTGGAGAAAAGAAGTTTTGTTCCCAGCTTGTTTCATAAGGTCCTCCAAAAATGGCTTAAAAATTTGGTGTCACGATCTGAAACAATACTCCTAGGCATGCCATGAAGTCTTACCACCTCTTTGAAAAACAAATCTGCCACATGAGTTTCATCATCCACTTTGTGGCAACGTATGAAGTGTGTCATCTTGGAGAATCTATCAACTACCACAAAAATGGAGTCCTTACCTTTTTGAGTACGTGGTAGCCCTAAAACAAAATCCATAGACAAGTCAGTCTAAGGAAAATTAGGAATAGGCAAAGGCATGTAAAGTCCATGAGGTAATGTCTTAGATTTTGCTTTTCTACACACAATGCACCATGCACAAAATTTCTGCACATCGTGTTTCATGTGTGGTCAATGAAAATGTTCAAGCAGGATTTCTAAGGTCTTTTGAACCCCAAAGTGTCCCATTAAACCCCCCTCATGTGCTTCCCTAACTAGCAATTTACGCATAGATCCTCTAGGCACACAAAGTCTGTTATTCTTAAACAAGTAGGCCTAACAACCCCATTTTGTGATTTCTTTTCACACGCAGCATATAATTGGGAAAACTTATTATCATGTACATACAATTCCTTAATGTGTTCAAAGCCAAGCAATTTAGTTTCAAGTGTAGCTAACAAGTTATACCTTCTTGAAAGTGCATCTGCTATAACATTTACCTTTCCTTGCTTATGCTTAATCACATAAGGAAATTGCTCAAGAAATTCGACCCATTTGGCATGTCTTTTGTTGAGCTTCCCTTGCCCTTTCAAATGCTTCAAAGATTCATGATCACTATGAATGAAAAATTCTTTAGACAAAAGATAATGCTGCCATGTTTGCAATGCTCTAACAAGTGCATACAATTCTATATTATAAGTGGAATAGTTGAGAGTGACGCCACTTAGTTTCTCACTAAAATATGCAATGGAATGACCATCTTGAAGTAAAACAACCCCAATACCCACATGAGATGCATCACATTCAATTTCAAATGATTTGAAAAAATCAGGTAAAGCAAGAATGGGTGCATGTGTGAGTTTATCCTTAAGTGTTTGAAATGCATTTTCTTGATTCTCTCCCCATCTAAAACCTATGTTTTTCTTAACAATTTTATTTAGGGGTGCTGCCACTGTGCTGAAATCCTTCACAAACCTCCTATAGAAACTTGCCAACCCATGGAAGTTCCTAATCTCACTCACAGTTTTAGGCGTTGGCCAATCTCTAATGGCCTTAACTTTCCCTTCATCAACCTACACTCCTTTAGAACTTATGACAAAACCAAGAAAAACCACA
The DNA here is from genome assembly GCF_018446385.1 of Zingiber officinale. Taxonomy (NCBI): domain Eukaryota; kingdom Viridiplantae; phylum Streptophyta; class Magnoliopsida; order Zingiberales; family Zingiberaceae; genus Zingiber; species Zingiber officinale. The sequence goes on from NC_056005.1 coordinate 95,918,477, forward strand.
TGATTAGTGCAAAAAGAATACTTTTCCAAGTTAGCATATAGTTTTTCCTTTCTAAAGACATGCAAGACAGATTGGAGATGTGTAATATGCTCAACAAAACTCTTAGAATATACCAAAATATCATCAAAGTATACTACCATAAATTTTCCAAGAAATTCTCATAAGACATGGTTCATAAGCCTCATAAAAGTGTTTGGTGCATTAGTTAACCCAAAAGGCATTACCAACCATTCATACAATCCATATTTGGTTTTGAAAGCTGTTTTCCATTCATCCCCTTCCCTTATCCTAATTTGATGGTACCCGCTTTTCAAATCAATTTTAGAAGAGAAACAAGCATCAATCAATTCATCAAGCAAATCATCAAGTCTAGGGATAGGATGTCTATACCGAATTGTGATGTTGTTGATAGCTCTACAGTCAATGTACATCCTCCATGATCCATCCTTTTTAGGCACCAGAATTACGGGTACAACACAAGGACTTAAACTTTCTTTGACCCATCCTTTTTGCAATAACTCCTCTACTTGATTTTGTATCTCCTTTGTTTCTTGAGGGTTGCTCCTATAAGCTAGCCTATTGGGCAGAGAAGCGCCAGGAATAAGGTCTATTTGGTGTTCAATCCCCCTCATTGGAAGCAAACCATGAGATACTTCCTTTGTTAGTTAGAGCCCTAGAGTCAATCATGTGATGATTGTTGTATGGACTCGTTGTATCATATTCTTGTATATTTATAAAGGTATTTCTTTTATGGTTATTATACTTACTTGTATTGGTGTCAAATAACTAAGTATAATAGCGTCCTTGAGTAGAAGGTTCTTATCTATATCAATCGATTGGTTGAATCGATAGTGAGATGATATAGAGAACACTACTTTTAATCATTCCTAGTCAAGTATTAATATTCAGGAATAATGTTAATGCGACGAGACTAGCATGTAGGTCAACTCGATGACTTGATCTCACAAGTCATGAATATAGAAATATCAAGTTGACACATGTGTATGCATTGGAGAATGTATATTGAATGACCCGCCATGAGAAAGTATCATGGATCGTTACATGAGTGTCATATACTTTCTCATATGACTATTAGTATGACTATCAGTCCTTGGACCTGAAGTCACCATGATTCCCTACATAAGGAGTTACATACTTTGGCTTCGTCAAACGTCACCTGTAACTGGGTGGACTATAAAGGCGATTACTGAGTATGTAACAAATTATGCGGAGGGATGTGAGTGACGTAGATGGGAGCTATCCCTCCTATATGACGGGAGTGACAACATTATTCTTGATAGAGTGAGACCACTAAGTGCATGACCATTCCCAAATGAGTCAATATAAGATATTGAGCTCATTTGATTAGAGTGAGTCTACTTGGAGTTCAAGACATAGATTGATTAGAGGATGACACGGTCTATGCCTCATTTGATCAATCTAGATGTCTAGGATGGAAGTACATTATCATATATTGTGAAGGATCATAATTAGTAGTCACAAGGTGATATTGGATCTCAACATTCTTGTAACTTGGGTAGTAATGATGTGTTGCTAGATTCCGCTCATTACTTATGCTTCTAAATGGGAGCATTGCCAATGTTATAAGAACATATAGGGTCACACACAAAGGACAATTAGATGGAGAATGAGTTCATATGATGAACCAAGAGGATTAGGTTCATATGATGAGCCAAATTGGATTAAGAGTAATCCAAATTAGACTAATTGAGTTAGACTCAATTTGATTCATGTATTGAATGAGTCTAATTTAGATTATGACTCATTGAATCAATTTAATTTAATGGATAGAGATTTATTAAATCAAATTGACTTGAATCAATGGTTAAATTTGATCAACCATGGGAGATTTTAAGTCAAGTTTGACTTGACTTAAGAGGGAAGATGAAGGGTCAAGTTTGACTTGACCAAATGTCACTTCATTGGTCAAGTTTGACTTGACCAAAGCCACTTGGCATGGGGTCGACCAATGATGGTGTTCCACATCATCAAGGTGTGCCACCTCATGAGGGAGATCAAGAGCCATGACTCTTGATATTCCATGGAGGTATTAAACCCCTCATGAAGTGGTCGGCCACATTATTGCATGAGTGAAGAGCATTGTATGCTCATTCATTCCTTCTTCTTCCTCCTCTCTTCTCTTCTCTCCCTCTCATCCTCCTTGGCCGAAACATCCAAGAGTGCTAGCACACTCTAGGTGTTTTTCTTCCATCTCTTGTCCCGTGTGGATACTTCTAGAGGTGTGTACACTTGAACACACTTGAGATTCGAAGAACCTTGGACGAGCGGGATAAGTGACGGGCTTCGCATCAAAGGTATACTTTCTTTGATGTAGATCTAAGGTAGATCTAGGATTACAAACATGTACATGTAAAATTTTTAACCTTCGCACGGATCCAGTGGCAAGACTTCGGGGTTTTCGCAACGTAAAAAGCAGTTTTTGCGGTCCGAAAATCTCAACATCCTTGGGAAACACATCCTCAAAATCCTGCAAAATAACAACAACATCACTAGGCAAGGAGTTAGTATTAGATTCTAAGCAAGTGTCCTTGCACAAAAGAAGAAATATAGGCTGCCTTGTCAAATAAGCTTTCTTCGCCTCACTTTCTCTTGTAAACAAATTTTCTATTTTTCTCTCTTTCTTTTCCTCATTCTCTCTTTTCTTTTGAATTTTATCCTCAAAATCAAGTATTTTCTTTTTCACACACTCTTTCTTTTTCTTAAGCTCTCACTCTTCTTTTTCTCTTTTCTCTCTCAGTTTTATTTGATCCTCACAAACCTCCCTAGGTGATAACAGTACAAGTGTGACTTTGCGAGAATTGTGGACAAAAGAGAACTTGTTGGAGAATCCATCATGGTGAGCTCGCCTATCAAACTGTCAAGGTCTTCCAAGAAGAATGTGGCTTGCCTCCATAGGCACAATATCACATAGAACTTGATCTTCATATTTGCCAATGGAGAAATTAATCAACACTTGCTAGTTCACTACCAATTCACCACTATTACTTAGCCATTGGAGTTTATATGGTCTTGCATGTGGTGTAGTCTTGAGGTTGAGTTTGGTGACCAACCTAGTGCTTGCCACATTGGTACAACTTCCACCATCAATGATCATAGAGCATGTCTTATCTTGAATAAGGCAGCGAGTATGAAAAATATTTTCTCTTTGGTCCTCCTCATGCTCCTTGGCTTGGCTTCCCAATAATCTCCTAACCACCAAGAGATCTCCATCTTGTGCATAGGATGCTCCATCATTTTCCTCATCGCTTGAGGAAGAGGAATGAGAAGAAATTTCTTCACTAGAGATACTCCCATTATCCCTCACCACCATAGTCTTCTTATTCGGGCATTCGGATGCAATATGACCTTTCCCAAACACCTAAAACACTTGATATCCCTACTCTTAGAAGTGGAAGAAGAGGTAGTAGGAATAGGCTTCTTAGTGCTTGCTGTCTCCTTAGAATTTGAAGAAGAACCCTCCTTCTTTGGCTTGTCCTTCCAACTTGAAGAGTAGTTTGGAGAAGAGGATTTCTTCATAACGCCCTTTCTCTTTAATTGTTACTCTATTTTCATTGCTTGATGCACTAAGTCATCAAGCTCCACATAATGTTGTAACTCCACAATGTCTCCAATATCTCGATTTAGGCCATGGAGAAACCGAGCTATGGTAGCTTCCCTATCCTCCACAATATTGGCTCTAATCAAAGTCACCTCCATCTCCTTGTAGTAATCATCCACACTCCTACTCCCTTGGGCGAGTCTTTGCAATTTGTTGTGCAATTGCCTGTGGTAGTGGGAAGGCACAAATCTCCTTCTCATTAAAGTCTTCATTTCATCCCAAGTGTTGATAGGATGCTCTCCATACCTTCTTCTCTCCTTTTGCAATTGATCCCACCAAATTAAGGCATAATCGGTGAACTCAAGGGCAACCACCTTTACTTTCTTTGCATCATTGTAATTGTGGCATGAGAAGATTTGCTCTATTTTCATCTCCCACTCAAGATATGTTTCAGGGTCATTCCTCCCTTAGAAGGAAGGTATCTGGACTTTCACAGCTCCTAGATCATCTTCTCGCCTATGGTTTCTATCTCCTCTCTCACGTCTTCTTCCCCCTTCATGCCTCCTTCTTTCTCTTGGTGAATCATAGAATGGGTCACTTTAACGAGATTCTTCATGATTAGAATTGCCCCTACGGTTGGAAACATTTTCTCCTTCAAGTCGGTCCATCCTTTCGTGTATTTCTTCAAGTTGTCTTTGAAGCATTCTTTCAAATTGTTGAGTAAGTGCCTCCATTTGAGGCCTATTAAGATCTCGCCTAGTGGAATGAGGTGATTTGCCCCCACTCATGCTTGCACAAAAAAAAAAGAAGATGACAAGGAAAATTACAAAAGAAATGTTAGACGGACCTCGCCACTCTACTCACGTGGTTGCACTCAAATTTATCCACTCAGCTTCCTTTATAAGCTCTTAAGGAAAGAACCTTATCAATGTCTTTCTCAAGACAACAAGTAGACAATCAAGTGAACAAGAAACCAACAAGAGAAATATGAGTAGAACAAGAGAAATAAACGGATAAAACGAGAAATTCAACAACGATCAAGAGCAATGAAAGGAATATCTTTGAATTCAGATTTCACAAAGAAAGAATATTGAGTCCTTTCAATTCACAAATCCTCCTCTCTTTTTTTAATCAGAAACCAATGACTAATGATTTCTCTTTTTTCTGAATTTTGCTTTTTTTTTAGTTGAGGACCCAAATAGTAAATAGAAATTTACGACAGATAGGGATGGAGAGATCAATAAAGATGGACAAGAACAAAGATGAAAACAAGACACAACCCTGAAAATCAAGGAGTCAAGGCTCTGATACCAAATGATAAGGAACCTTGAAAATGGATCGCTTTGAAATTCAGCTTGGGGAAGGGTATTGACGCCACACTCAAGCAAGATGAGAAGATGAGTGATAAGTCATGGGGTTTGATCGTCACAAGTTGCCTTGATATCGGAATTAGTTCTTTGCCTAAAAACTAGAAGGAAGCTCTCACCAAAGAGAAACTAAAATTTTCATTCAAACTTACTTGATTTTCCATACAAGAGTTCTCCTATTTAATATCCCTTAAGATCCACTATCACTAATTATGCAATAAATATCATGCTTGCATGCATGGTATTTATTATCCACTAATATAACCACTAATCCCTAATACTAGCTTAATGCAACCATGCATGCATGGTATTCAGTATACTAGCTTAGGAACTCTAAAAAATGTATTAAAAACCCACAAAAGACATCAAAAGTCACTTTAGAAATCCCCCCTCCCCAAAATGCATACGAAAATGGTCCTCATATTGGTCCAATTTCACTTTCAATTTGAAGGAATGTGATCCATTTAGTTGTTGTCTCCCTTGTGCATTGATCCTCCTTTTCCTTGAGCCCCATTATTAAGCCTTCCAAAGTTTGCTTTATTCTCTTAGTCTTGGACCTCGTCATGGGTCCCCCAATTCCCTTCAATGCCTCTTCTTGGCTCACATCAAGAGTTGATTGATAGTCTTCTACAGTTGATTGTTCGACCATTCGGTTGACCGATCGAGCAGGCTAACCAGTCTTTTTGGCTAAGTAGAGCAAGGCCACCTAGACTAGGACCGCTCAGCACTAGACCAGGGTTGCTCAGCACTAGACCAGGGCCACCTAAGCCAGGGTCCTCCGGTACTATTCTAGGCCGACCCAGACTAGGACCACCCGACATTATTCCAGAGCCGAGCAACCCATTGAAGGTTCGTTAGACCGCTAAGTTTATCAATCATTTGTCTCATCTACTGACACCTAGACAGGGGTAACATAACCTTCTAACATCTTTTGTTTTGACATGACCCTCCTATGAAAAGAGGGAGGAAAAAAAGGAGAGGAAGGAGATAAGGGAAAAACGAATAGAGACTCCTTACTTTATACACTTATTTTGTTATTTATTCTTTGGCACTATTCATCTTCTTCATACTGGACATCACCGGAAACTAACTTGAGCGGTTACGACTAACGTTACAACTAACTCACCAATCTACTAGAGGGTACCCGTTTGGACCAGGGTACGTTTTCGAAGCTTATTTTTCATGCATTTCATCTCTCAACCATTTAGCTGGCTCCTTACATGTTTTTAGGACCGGCCTCGAGTGTTGGAGTGTAAGGCCAAGGCCGGCCCAGTCTGTTTGCAGATTCTTCCAACGATGGGGATAACTCACTCCCTCCTAATTTCTAGCTCGAGGTCTCCTGATGGTCAATACCAATATCACATCATTAGCGGTCTACTCTTCTCAACTTCTAGACAGGATCAATACTCATTCATGTTTCTTTTTTCAATTTACAATAAAGCCTTAGAGTAAGCGGTAAAGGCAATGCTAAGGATTATTAGTAATACACACATGGGACACAAATATGATCAGCGAATATTATATTACAATGGTGAATCTTTTAGCCTTTTCGATCTCAGCATCAACCTTCTTAAGGAGAACTTTTCCCTTTTTCTCAAGCATTTCAAGCGTCTAAACACATGTACAACGACGATAGCTGTATATTTGTGATCAAATACATGTTCTTATGAATACAATTCACAAAGAATAAACTACTCTATCAGGCAAAGGCAGAAATGCATAGCGAGTTGTTTGAATGAATTGTTGCTTTTCCCTCAAGGTTTTATGTTCCAGTGTTGAAGTTTAGTTGATCGCGAACAGTTTTTACATGAAACATAAAATTACCGAATCCTGGTCGATCGAAGAACCTCATTTAGTTTCTCAATGGTTGCCAAGGCACTGGTTTGCCCCTTGGCCTTTCCTAAGAGCCTACTAAACATCCTCGGGGTCCTTGGAACCAAATGGAACTTCAGAATCTCCAACCAAAATCACAACACTAGAGCAATCGCTGCATCATTGAAGTCGATCCGGTCCAACGAATCCAAATCAAGGTAACCATGAACTAAGGTAACTGGAAATCAGTAACAATAACCACTAAGAATCTGTTTGGAGAAAAGATTCATAATGTCATATGTCTATATTCAACATCTTCAAGTAAGTTTTAGATCATCTAACATTAATTTTAACAATGTAATTCACCAACACTTGAATATACAACAACAACAACAACAAAGTATCATTTTCTCAAAATAGAATATGAATAGTAATTTCTTCAATTGGGAAAATCCCTTACAATCTTGTACAACATAACAATGACACTCATTCATTCCACACAATATGGTACAATCTTTGGGCCACAGCAATCTACCACCTTTATATACTTCAACTAAAACATGGCCACAGTTTGAAATTGTTCTATGAAAAAAAAAAATACTACATTGTAATGTGCAACTATACAGTTGCAATCTGCTCTCCTTTGCTTCCTTCAGCTATTTTTATCGAAAAAGATTATGTCAGTCAATTGGTTGCAGCTTCCATCTCCACTGCATCAGTGAATCAAACTATTAACTTTGCTTAATTCATGTGGGCATTATCATTAGCTGAATGGCAGCCTTAATCTCAAACAGAAATCCAAATTTCGGAAAGGCGAGATAGATATCATCTACGAGTAAAAGGAGGGAGCAGGATCATCCATGAGATCCAGAACTGGCTGTAAATGAAATCCTACTTGTTCTGTGAAGTCCCAAGAACACCTTTGAAGGACACCATCCAAGTAGTTGTGTTCAGTGGTACTTTTCATCAAAGAGAACTAAAAATGACCTCAAATTCAGCAGCTGAATCAACACTGCTGTCTGGAGGCTGGAATAAGATGGAGTTCTAAAACTCTAGTCGCCACTACTTCGAGAATTATGAGCTTCTATGTCAGGCTCATATAATTTGGTCCCCGGTGAGTAGCTCTATTTCAAATTGACAGAACATATCCTTAAGGCGAAGGGAAGCATCGGATGTCAAGCTCTTAGTGATCTTCCTTTTCTGTTTGGTACCTTTGAGCAAACTAATTCCTAGAGTTACCTGGACATAGCATGCTTTCGGTACAGAAGACACATCTTGGATCTGGTATTTTAGAAGAAGCTGCAAAAGAAGGAAACATGAACTTGAATGAACTGAGTAGTGCTTTTTTTTCCTATTTATGAGAGACTAGAATTTCCAACCAAATGAGCCAGTTCATGGAATTAAATTATACAGATTCTGATTACAGCATGAATTGGCAAACCCTGTATGTAGGACTAAATGGACAAAAATAATTCATGAACAAGATTGAAGATTGATGCTCAGCTCAATAAAAACTTGTATTTTTGTTCAATTATATAGATATATGAATGTATCATGAACAGAAAAAATTGATAATACACATGCATATTTATAATATACTATTTGTATCAATTATATTGGTATTTCATAAATTTTACAGTTTTAAATTATTTATAGCATGTTAGAAAGTTCTATTTATTGGATCAATCAATTAACTAAATCTTAAAGAGAACCGTGTGGTTAGTTGAGCTCGGTAAATTATAAGCACGACCATGTGGCTAATTGAGTTCAGTAAATTATAAGGAAAGTGATGTTGCTAGTTGAGTTTGATAAAAGCTTGAGTTCGGCTAGAGCTCAACAAGCTTTCTAACAAGTTTGAACAAGCTCATCAAGATAAATAATCAAGCTTGAACACTATCAAAGCATCAAGTTCAGTTCAGCTGAACATCATCAAAGCAACAAGTTCAGTTCAGCTTTGGCTGATTTGCAGCCTTACCTCTAGGACTAATAAGCCACTAGAACAGTCAAAAAGCAAAAAGGTTTGAGCATCAAATTTCAAAAGTACAGGGATTATGTGATTATGCAGTAATCAGAAAGGGCCTTGGTCCATAAGATATCACAGAGCTTACGAAATATTGCTTTTTAGTATCAAGGATGTCTACGAAACTTGGAAACAAGCTACTCTTTGATCAGCAAATGCAATATCAGATATTTTCTAAAGATGCAAACAGGATGACAGTGGCAGAATTTGTAAGGCACATACACTTAGATAAGCACACAATTGATGCTCTTGGGGTTGAAGGGATATAGACTCTTCGATAACCCATCCGCTTCCATCAGACAAGGGATACTTTTTCTGAGTGCCGGTAACTTCACCAGTGAAACATGATAGATTCTTGTCAACTTTGTAACTAATTCGCCTCTGATGCACGTCAGGTTTAACTGATTGCCATGGCGTAGTCAAGTAGTCAATGCAACCAACTTTTTGCATAATCTTAGGCTCCAACAGGCCTCCAAATAGATCCACCACGGAGCTTGCCTAAAAAAACATTGAGCATCACAATTTTTACTGATACTTTTCTTATAAAATTCATGAATTACTTTAACATTGTTCAATCTGAGTTGGGAAAATGACTCACAGCCAGTGGAAGGCCATCGGAGAATACCTCGATCATCTTCACATCCTCTGATCCCAGGAATGAACCAGTTTCTTCTTTTGCTTCAGATTCATTTTGGGCAAGTTGCATCTTCTGTTCGGGACTCAAAGATCTTGCTTTCCACAATGCCATGATAGTCCTGTTTGCCATGATTCAAAGTGCAAGATAAGAAATTATGTTAAAAAAATAACTAACTGCAAAATTGCAGCTGCTTGATTTTACATCAAGAAATTTCCACCAAAAAAGTGGTATTTCTCAAATCAAGTGGATATCAATTGCAATAACGTCGAAGCTAAGACTAAGCTGATATTCTATAATTCAATTAACTGTTATAGGTTGCATTAGCAGTGTCATCCAAGTTATGTTGAAATAAAGTATCATCCAACTATAAGTTTTACCTGCTGGCTACATTGAATGAGACAAATGATTGAAAATGGAATTTTAGTCTCCCATCATGGTCAACTTCTTTTGCTCCATGCTTGGCATCCATGCCTCTGCCTTCGCTTAGAATAATAATCAAAGAAGGGATACCTACATTTGCCAGAGATGGTGGAGCAACTTGGATGTCGTCAATGTCATCCCAGAGAATAAAAAACTTGGTTTTGTGTCCAAATATGTTTGCAGAAAACCCAACAACTCTTGCAGAAAGAAAGAGACGACCCTGCAGAACTGTGAGTTTAGCTACTCAAGCAGGTTAATTAACATGTAAAACAGAATCAAAATGGAAATACAGATTGAGAATAATGCACTTGTACAGAAATGTATTGAGATAGAATATCCTCTTCCAGTTTATTTCCAAATTTGTTGCCCCTAAAGTAAGCATTAAGTACCTGTAAAAGCATTTTCCGCTTCAAATGACAAGAAAAATCATTAATGAGAAATTCTTCTTGGGGAAGACCAAAAAGCTTCTGGAATGAAGAATTTGTTTGAGGGGACCGCAGATTTATCTACAAATATAATCATCTAAAACTTAAGCTAGAAGAAATGAAAAATAAAAAAGTATCATGAAATTGAATGGTGGTTTACCTTCTTCCCAACCTCCTTCTCCATTTTAGTTAGGTACTGTCTAACAACTTCATTGCTTGTTGAATTGTTCAAGAAAATCCTCAAATGCAACTTAGACTGACATGCCTGAGCAAGATTTCCTTGAAGAGGGATCCAGATATCAGCTAGTTTTGACAAGTTAGATTTCACAAAGTTGACTTCAGCATGGCCCAGGGAGATAGCATCTTCTGAAGGCCCATCAAAATCATAAACTACAACCTCCATTCTCGATGGAGGATCATCCATGGGATCAAATTCAAATACCTCTGCAATTTCAACCAAATAAGAAAATAAGTAGTAATGCACTATGTCAAGTTTAAGAAACAAAGAAAAGCCTGGAGTGCGCAAAAGGAAGTGGCACTTCATGCGATTACCATTCCATACAGGATTTGTTGTTTGAAACTTGATAGAGCTTGTCTTCGTCTTTCCATTGCATTTAAAAACGACATAGGAATCAGATGATCCAAATGAATATGCAGCTGCGATGTTGCTTGCTTCAATCAATGCAACAGTCAGCAACCAACCATCTCCTTGTGATTTAACGCTACAATCATTCCCTGTGGACATAAAAACAGTTTAATCAAGGGAAAAAGTTGAATACAATGTATGTGGTGGGATGAAGGTCTCACTGTTATGTTCTCTAGCACGCAAGAAGCGTCCAATTACTTTTAGAACATATTGCCCTTGAATTATTAAAACTGCTGACACTAGAAATTCTGTAAGAGAATCAGGCAAATCAAGGCCAACAAGCTCAAGCCCATGAACCATACTCGGGTTGGCTATTAGGATGTGAGCACACACATAAATGCATATAAAAAGAGAGAGGAGAACAGCAAAATTCTGCAGGAAGTGAACTGCCAAACCCAATCCCGTTTCTTTCTTTGTCTCGGGCACTGTCAAGTTTTCCTCTATTTTAGAAGAAGAGTCTTCCAGGGAAAGTGGTTTAACATGTTTGGAAAGAATATCAACAAACTGGGCAAAACTCTCTATCAGACCTTGCTTTGCTCCGCTTTCAATCATGCCTTTCATCATAGTACTTTGAAGAAAGTTTATACGCCACGATATCAGCAAATTTGATGACTGGTTTGGAGATGGCAACTGAGGTCCTGGCATTATACAATAAAGGATCTCTGTCTTGAAATAGCTACCAAAAGGAACATCGGGAATGCTTACACTTGCCAGAATAGCAAACTGTTTTCCATCTGCTTTCAAATATGTCTGCTCTTCCGTAGCTCTTACAGACTTAATCAGTTTACTTGCAGCTTTTGTATAAGTTATCACTCTCTTCAAACTACTTTCATCATTGATAAGCCTCCAGGATTCCTTTTTCAGATCTGTAGTTCCCTGAACTTCTGCAACAGAATCCCCAAAGTTTGAATCCGGTGAAAATAAGAGGTTGTTCAAATCAACTGGTGCAATATCATAAGACTGATCTAGCAATACCCCACCAGGTAGTTTTCCGGGCATACCAGTCCCATTATCCTTTGTAGCTACAGTTTCCAACAGAGAACTGAAATTATTTTCACATGGCTCATTAGAAGATGGGTCAGCACATATCTCTGTTTCTGCAGGTGCACTTTGGGATTGTTCCGGGGAACCGAGATCTTTTCTATCAGCTAACACCAAGGAATCTGTATTTCTCCCGAGAAAAAATTGAGACAATACTTCAACAAAAGAGCCTGCACTCAACTTATCTTCCTTGGTAATTGTAGTATTGTCAAGTCTCAAAGGTGGAGAAGAAGGAGAAGAAGGCTCTACTTTTTCACTAGAAGTGTAGAAAGGAGCCTCCTTAATTAGTTCAAATGACTCCGAACTTGATGCAACGTTAGCAAAGGAAGATACCTGTTCAGTAATAGAAGATTCATCCAAGATATTGTTCCTAGGGGACAAAGATATAGCAAGACAAATTTCCCCTACACATAGTAGAAACTAAATGGTTAGTCTCACTAATAAATAAAATAAATAGCCATTTATGAGTAAACTATAATGTAAAACTCTCAAGCTATAAAGACATTAATGCTCTTGGTGAGGAATTTTTTTGTGTTTGATTATGCATTTTAAAACAAGCTAAAGATTTCTTTCTGGTGTTTGTTCATTAATAAAAATGTGAAGATATATAGACCAAGCACACCTAATGTGCTAAACTTAGGTTCATCCAATTTTAATACAATATGCATAGATTAGATAGTTTCACTATACAATAGTTTAAATATGCATATTATATATAAAAAAAAGGGCAGCCCAGTGCACGAAGCGCCCGCCATGTGAGGTCCCGGGGAAGGATCCATTGTACACAGCATTCTTTTTGCAAGAGGCTGTTTCCAGAATTCGAACCCATGACCTTTTGGTAACATGGCAACAACTTTACCTTGCGCCAAGGCTCCCTTTAAAGATGCATATTATATATTAACACTTATTATTTCATCTGTCTTTATCTATTTAATTTTTAATTATCTAATTATTATTATATTGTTTCATCTTTAGTTTTGGGGGAAGGCCAAGCCTGTCCTTAAGATGGATCAATCGTGTTATTATAACCATGATCATCTGTGATATATATATTTTTCTATTATATCAATAATTTTAATTCGTGTAATTGAATATATTATTTATTGGTATACTCTTAATTGTTAGTTAGAGCCCTAGAGCCAATCATATGATGATTGTTGTATGGACTCATCGTATCATATTCTTATGTATATAAAGGCATTTGTTTTGGTTATTACACCAGCGGACCAAACACATACTACGACGCTTCCATCTCATTCGAGAGATCATCGATAGAGGAGATGTAAAGATTTGCAGAGTATCCACAGAAGCTAACATCGCAGATCCCTTGACCAAGGCTTTGGCACAAAGAAAGCATGATGGTCACACTAGGTCATTGGGCCTTAGAGCCTACACTAATTGGCACTAGTGCTAGTGGGAGATTGTTAGTTAGAGTCCTAGAGCCAATCATATGATGATTGTTGTATGGACTTATTGTATCATATTCTTTTATATATAAAGACATTTGTTTTGGTTATTATACTTACTTGTATTGGTGCCAAATAACTAAGTATAATAGCATCCTTGAGTAGAAGGTTCTTATCTATATCAATCGATTGGTTGAATCGATAGTGAGATGGTATAGAGAACACTACTTTTAATCATTCCTAGTCAAGTATTAATATTCAGGGACAATGTTAATGCGACGAGACTAGCATGTAGGTCAACTCGATGACTTGATCTCACAAGTCATGGATATGGAGATATCAAGTTGACACATGGGTATGCATTGGAGAATGTATACTGAATGACCCGCCATGAGAAAGTATCATGGATCGTTATATGAGTGTCATATACTTTCTCATGTGGCTATTAGTATGACTATTAGTCCTTAGACCTGAAGTCACCATGGCTCCCTACATAAGGAGTTACACACTTTGGCTTCGTCAAACGTCACCTGTAAATGGGTGAACTATAAAGGCGATCACTGGGTATGTAACAAATTATGCGGAGGGATGTATTATGCGGAGGGATGTGAGTGATGTAGATGAGATCTGTCCCTCCTATATAACGGGATTGACATCGTTATTCTTGATAGAGTGAGACCACTAAGTGCATGGTCATGCCCAAATGAGTCAATATGAGATATTGAGCTCATTTGATTATAGTGAGTCTACTTGGAGTTCAAGATTTAGATTGATTAGAGGATGACACGGTCTATGTCTCAAATTGATCAATCTAGATGTCAAGGATAGAAGGACACTTGCCATATATTGTGAAGAGTCACGATTAGTAGTCACAAGGTGATGTTGGATCTCAACATTCTTGTAACTTAGGTAGTAATGATGTGTTGCTAGATACCGCTCATTACTTATGCTTCTAAATGGGTTTAGGAGCATTGTCAACGTTACAAGAACCTATAGGGTCACACACAAAAGGCAATTAGATGGAGATTCGGTTCATATGATGAACCAAGAGAATTAGGTTCATGTGATGAACCAAATTGGATTAAGAGTAATCCAAATTAGATTAATTGAGTAAGACTCGATTGAGTTAGACTTGAGTTAGACTCAAGTGAGGTTAGACTTGAGTTAGACTCAAGTGAGGCTTAATGATGATATTCATTGAATTTTGAATTCAATGATAAATAGAATTCAATTTGAATTTTAGATTCAAATTTCGAATGAGTTTCAAAAATGGTCATTTAATGAAGAATATTAAATACTCATTAAGGCTCATTAATGAGGCTCATTAATGGTGTTAATGAGCATTAAGTATTTTCATTAGATGAAAATACTTAAGCCATTTTTTACTCTTATTTTCATGATCGATCATTATTCCTCCTTGCTTCTTCTTCTCTCCCTCTCCTCCTCCTTGGCCGAAACCCTCAAAGAGTGCTAGCACACTCTAAGGTTTCTTCTCCACCTAATTGTTCGTGTGGATACACATAGAGGGGTGTTCACTTGACACCCTTGAGATCTGGCATCTTCTTGGACGAGCAGGATAAGCGAAGGGCTTCGCATCAAAGGTATAAACTCCTAAACATGTAGATCTAAAGTAGATCTAGGATTAGAAAACACGTACATGAAAAATTTAATATTCGCACGGATCCGGTGGCATGGGATTTCGGAGTTTTCGCAACGCAAAAAGCGGTTTTTGCGACTCGAAAATCCCAACATTAATATACTTACTATTATATTTTACCTAACTATTACTTTGATTTACTTGTTTTTGAAGTTGCAAGTAACCCAAGTTGAATCAAAAAGTTGAAAGTACGAGGGGCAGAGGAAGATAAAGAAAACTCTATTTGCAATTAAAATAGATTTTATGAGATATGAAGATTAATAGTGATATATCCTTGTATGGAGTTACATAGAAAGATAAGATACAATGTAGCCAACAGCAACACAGCTTGGTGATGATATCATAAAACCTTAGACATTAAATGGTTGGACCAAGTAGAGTAAAAAATCAAATGACCAAATTAGTAGGTTTTAAATTTCAAATTTCTGACAAGGAATGGTGTATCTATCAAACACCAAAGAATGAAACAAGATCATAGTTGCCGAAACAAGGCAAGCACTCTTTGTATATTCCTGGTTCTCTAGATTTTACCCAAACCATAAAGAAAGAATCTGAACTGAGACTATAAATAAGAGAAACAAGAAGATAAATTGAATTCATACCTGTTTTTTTTGTCTTTGATTTCTTGTTCTTGGATTGAAGCTGGTACCAATGTGTCTGCAATGATAGATTTTCACCATCCAAAACTTTCAACAATGACACCTTCACCTTCCCCAGGACATCATTGTTAAAGTACTTATCCTCATTGAAGACGGTTATGATAAGCTCTTCGCTGAGTTCTCCAACCATGAAGTCGAATTTTTCATCCCAAACAGGGTTCAAGTTCTTCTTCACTACCTTTGTTTTTGACCTATGGTTGCCAAGCTGCAATCTCACGTAAGGATCACATGTGCCACTCAGATTCACCACAGGAAGGTTACGGGCTTCAATGACATGAACCCAAAGCTTCATTTCCAACAAACTGTATCTAAACTTTAAGGAAAAGAAAAACAACAAGCAGATTAGAGATACACACACACGCACACAAGAGAGAGAATGAAACTGCTATCGATTAATCAAAATCGATAAGCATAGCATCAAAATTAACTTACATATTTCCTTTGGGCAATTTATCCAAGATTCTGTGCTCCGAGCATGGAAATGAATCTAGCATTTAGATAATGAGCAGCTTCAGAGATATTTCTCATGTGGGTACTACAAAGGAATGGAAAGAAAAATCTGGTCGGATTTGCGTTCCATTTTCCCCCCTCAAAGAAAGAGGAAAAATTGCAATCAAACAATTCGGACTCACAGATCTTCTTCAATCCTTAGGGCAACAAAAAAAAAGGGTGAAAAATAAGATTTTGGAGCATAGAATGAAAATTAACTATTTGACGATCAAAATGTTCAAAAGCTTTGAGCCTAACTTGCCTCGCCTGGTCCGATGCAACCGGAAGAAACTTTACTACTTTAGGAGCGGACTGCGGAGAAAATGCGAAGTCACACAGAAGGTGAACTATTCCTGAGAACTGAGGGGAGGAAAAATGCCATCGGGAATCGCGTAGCGTCGCTCCTCGCAAACCCCGAAGAGTTCGGAATCATGGAAATCTATCAAAATAACCGTCCTACGTCGAACTCCCACGTGGAAGCCGCGGCGACCGATGCAGAGACCGAAATGGGGATATCTGAAACAGGAATCAGAGGGGAGGAAGAACGAACCCTAATCCGACACATCGCGGGCGTGAATCGAAAACCGCCAAGGATTTGCTCGACGGGATTTTGAATTTGATCGGAGTAGGAACCGAATCATGCGGCGACCGAGATACGCCACGTCAGCCGGCGGGTATTTTAAGGGTAATAAGATAAAAACTGCACAATCTTTTTTGTCAAATGCTTCGTTAATAATATAAAATATTCCTCGTTAAAACGGTTAAATCTTGCTTAATTTTATAAAGAGACATGCTTTTCCCCTTCCATACTTTCCCTTTTCCGGTTCCACTTAAAATTTACTCTTACACTCCTTTATGAATTTTATTTTTTTATCAGTTAGCGTTAAAAAAACAAAAGATTATTTTTTTTATCAGTTTTATTTTTTTTTAATAGTAGATTATATATATATATATATATATATATATATATATATATATATATATGAAATTAATAAAAATAATATAAAATTTAAAATTAAACCAAAATAAAAACAAAATTGATTAAATTAAAATAAAATTTTCTATATATAAAAATTTGATGAAAAAATCATAAATAAAATTGTTTTAAAAAAATTAAATTAACAAAAAAAAAAGAGATATAAAAATCATTTGAAATGATGGATACTGTCAGGTAGTGAGGGAAGCAATTAGAGTCGAATTCTCTGTCCTCAAATTTTTTTTATCTTCGTGTCCTACTCGTCGCCTCCAGCTCATCGTCCCAATCATAACTATATCCTAGGGGAAAGGTGAATCTAAGGAGGTCGCCATCGATGCAGCCGAATCTGAACAGGGACTCAAATTGACGGCGGAGGAAAATCTGCTCAGATCCGATCGGATTTCGACGCCGATCGCGTCGATGGTGACCTCATGTGTTCACCTTCTCCTATGATATAGTTTTGATCAGGACGACGGTCGGAGACCGCTTGTTGGATCGAGACGCGCTAGAGGGGGGGGTGAATAGCGCTCGTGGCTATTTTGATCGTATCAGAATCATAAAACTATCAAAGTAAATATACGCAGCGGAAATAACGAATGCAATCACAGAGGGACACAAGGAGTTTTACTTCGTTCGGAGCCTAAGGCGACTCCTACTCGAAGGCCCGCGATCCTTGATCGCTTTCCGTTGGCAACAACTATAAGCTCGTAAAATGTACAATAAGATATTACAATTGAAAGAACTAAAACAAATTATACCGACAACAATAAAGTAGCAGAATCTGAAGCTCCGGGTTGTCGGGGACTTGTAACAGCACTTCTGGGTGTTTCTAGAGCAGCTTGTAGCGTAAGGATTGCTTGGAGTTCGTTGTCCTTCACTGCTGCTCGAAGACCCCTTATAAAGGGCATCCAAGGCGCCTTGAAAGCCTACGAAGGCGCCTCCATAACTCCGAGTCCACCGTACAGATGAGCGCTGACCATTCTGCGCCTTATCACCTTGAAGGCGCCTTCATGGGTCTTCAAGGCGCCTTCCAAGGCGCCTTCCAAGGCGCCTCCGTAGCCAACCGAGGCGCCTTCAGCCCTGCTTCGCAGCCTTGTCAGCTTTTGCACCCAAGGCGCCTCCAAGCTCCATGGAGGCGCCTTGGACACTGTTCATCCGAGGTTAATCTTTGCACTTTGGTCCCTGCAAGATACATTAATCCCAAATATACCCTGCAGCACAAAGTTAGCACATAAAGCATAATAGAAGTGATAATGATAGTCTCCGGACTATCCGAGCCTGACTTCGGGTTTCCAACCGGAAACCCTAGGTCGACTCGACGCCTACTGTTCCCTCTACGGGGAACGCGTCCTCACCTACTCCACTCAGGAGATTTACCTGTTGCCAGTGCGATCCTCCAGATCGACTGGACTTTTGCTCAGCACTCGACGCTTCCGGACTTTCTGCTGGACATCCGCTTCCCGGCTAGTCCAGTCTTTCACCTGGTTCGCGACACCAGGACTTTCCACCTAGGGTTACCACCCCCTAGGACTTTTGCCTGAAGCCACCGACCAGCCAAGACTTTCCGCATAGGGTTACCACCCCCTATGACCTAGGGTTACCACCCCCTAGGGTTTTCCTCTACCTAGGGTTACCACCCCCTAGGACCTAGGGTTACCACCCCCTAGGGTTTTCCATTTGCCTAACCGCAGCTAGGACTTATGCCTAAGTTCCACTTAGGACTTTCCTGCAAACTTGTTCAACATATTAGAAACCAAAACACCTTAACTTTGAACCCTTTGACATAATCAAAACATAGGTTCGATCGTCGGATGCTTCCCGCACCAACAATCTCCCCCTTTTTGATTATGGCAATACAGTTCAAAGTTAAGTAAAAAAATAAGACAGTAAGTACAGAAACTTAAACAAAAAACTTTATATGCTTTCCCATTGATTATGTTTAAGTTTACTCTTTACTTAACTTTTCTCTCTCCCCCTTTGACATAAATCAAAAAAAAAACCTAGGAAAAGAGAAAAATAGTCTATGTAACTTCCTCTCTCCCTCTTTGCTCTATGAATCGCCTTTTGCAAACATTGAATTTTGAAAATATAGCTTAAATGAAAAGGGACTTAGCTTAATTTTGAATAAAATAATACTTATTTTTGAAAAAGAACTTGTTAGTTTTTTTGTTGAAGAGAGAGAGTAGCTAAAATTTTAATTTAGATTATTTATTCAGTTGGTCTTTAAGTCCAAGCATGAGTCAAGTTAAATAGTAATCAAATTATCTAATTGGTGTTGATCAGGTATCAGAGCCCTAAAGTACAGGTAATCTTAATCTTAATATTTCCATTTCCTTTAGTTTGAGAGATACTTTTAGCTAAGATAAGGTTATTTTTGTCTTTAACAAGTAACTCAGCAAATTTTTGTGATATCACAACACTTTAAATTCTTAGTTTTTAAAGAGGGAGTTTAGAAAAGATTTGATCAAGACTCAGTTTAACTAAGATTTTTACTTTTTAAAATACTTTTATCAAAGACTTAGCTAAACTTATGAAGATAGTAGTTTTGTTAAGTATTTAACCTTAAAAAAACTTAGTTTTTTTTAAAAAATTATTTTGATGAAATTTTGGGAATGTTTTGGAAAATATTTAGCATATTCAGCGAAACTTAGCATTTGAAAACAATTGCTTTGAGAGACTCTTAGCTAAATTCCCTTTTTGTCTTTAAAAAACTTTAAAAAACACTTAGCTAAATTTGAAAATACTTAACTATATATTCAGCTTAAAAATGATTGTCTTGAGAAAACTTCTTGCCAAATAGCTAAGTTTAGAGTATAATCTAACTAAGCTTAGTTAAAGAAGACTTGATTAAGTACTTAGCTTAAAGAGGTTTTACATAAAGGCTTAGCTTTGAAAACATTCTAGAAGAGTTGTAATTTAAAAGCCAGGTCATAAATAATTTTAATTTTAAAGTTAAGTTAAAAATAACTTGAATTTTTGAAGATAAGTAAAAATAGTTTTTAATTTTGAGGTCAAGTTAAAAATTTTAAAGAAAAACTAATTTTAAAACCGACTCAAAATCACTCCCCCTTAATTAATGCCTTAATAAATTTTTGAGTTCAGGAGTCCAAGCATGAGAGGTAAAAAAAATATTTTCCTATCTTTCCATCTCACTCATTCTAGATTAACAAGCATGTTTAGCATATGAGTGAGCGTGAGATGGAGTTGTCTTTGCAATTGATATAAAACATAAGTTTTGAATTTCAAATAATTTTGAAATGAAGTTTTAACAGATTTTAAGATGATTTTTGAAATTTAGTTTTGAAAAGATTTTTAAAGTAATTTTTGAAATTTAGTTTTGAAAAGATTTTAAAATGATTTTTGAAATTAAGTTTTGAAAGGATTTTAAAATAATTTTGAAATTTAGTTTTGAAATAATTTTAAAATGATTTTGAAAAGATTTTGAAATTAAGTTTTGAAAATATTTTAAAATGATTTTTGAAATTAAGTTTTGAAAAATGATTTTGAAATTTAGTTTTGAAATAATTTTAAAATGATTTTGAAAAGATTTTGAAATTAAGTTTTGAAATAATTTTAAATGATTTTGAAATTAAGTTTAAAAGATTTTTTAAAATAATTTTGAAAAGATTTTGAAAATGATTTTGAAATTAAGTTTAAAAGATTTTGAAATGATTTTGAAAAGATTTTTCAAATAAATTTTGAAATTAAGTTTTAAAAGATTTTTAAAATAATTTTGAAAAGATTTTGAAAATGATTTTGAAATTAAGTTTAAAAGATTTTTAAAATAATTTTGAAAAGATTTTGAAAATGATTTTGAAATTAAGTTTAAAAGATTTTTTAAAATAATTTTGAAAATGATTTTGAAATTAAGTTTAAAAGATTTTTAAAATGATTTTGAAAAGATTTTTCAAATAAATTTTGAAATTAAGTTTTAAAAGATTTTTTAAAATAATTTTGAAAAGATTTTGAAAATGATTTTGAAATTAAGTTTAAAAGATTTTTAAAATGATTTTGAAAAGATTTTTCAAATAAATTTTGAAATTAAGTTTTAAAAGATTTTTAAAATAATTTTGAAAGGATTTTGAAAATGATTTTGAAATTAAGTTTAAAAGATTTTTTTTTAAATAATTTTGAAAAGATTTTGAAAATGATTTTGAAATTAAGTTTAAAATATTTTTTTTTTAAATAATTTTGAAAAGATTTTGAAAATATTTTTGAAATTAAGTTTAAAAAAAAAAATTTAAATAATTTTGAAAAGATTTTGCTAATAATTTTGAAATTAAGTTTAAAAGATTTTTTTTAAAAAAATAATTTTGAAAAGATTTTGAAAATGATTTTGAAATTAAGTTTAAAAGATTTTTTGAAATGATTTTGAAAAGATTTTTCAAATAAATTTTAAATTGATTTCATTAAAAAACATGATATTAATTACGAATTTAATTTTGAATTTGAACTTTTAATTCCTTAGTCATCTCACTCGATCTAAATTTTCAATCAGGTACTCCTATACTTGTTGTGAGATGAATTGAGGTTCAACTTAAGGGTTTGGTTTAATTTTGTGTTAGATTCAGGTTTAGTTTTGGGTTCAACAAATAAGCATTCTTTGGATAAACTTCTGGGCTATGGTGAGTCACAAGGAACTCATTAAAGTAACCACGCCTTCGAGGTTTTCCAAATAGTCCTACCCATTGAACTTAATACTAAACCTTGGTCTAACTAGTTAGGATCCATTTAAGGGTAGCTTCGGTCAGTTCCACTTGGCCAAATGCACCAGGTCGAAGCCATATCTTCCTAGACATGCGATGCCCAAGTTTCCCTAACGTACTATCATCCAAAAACTTCACCGGTACTGTGGTTAAAGTTAAACTCATCCCTTTTTAAACTATCCTTAATTACCCTGCCGGGTAATCTACTCTTGTTTTACCCATTTCGGGTAAATTAGGTTCAGTTACCCTGTCGGGTAGTTCAGTTGGAGGTGCCAGCTAGTTTGGATCCACCATCTATTTTTGAATTTAGAATTTCGAATTTGATTTAGAATTTCGAATTTTTGATTTAGAATTTCGAATTTGATTTAGAATTTTGAATTTTTGATTTAGAATTTTGAATTTAGAATTTCGAATTTAAATTAAATTTGAATTTTGAATTTGAATTTTTGATTTAGAATTTCGAATTTGATTTAGAATTTAGAATTTTTGATTTAGAATTTCGAATTTCGAATTTGATTTCAAATTTTTAATTGAATTTTAATTTGAATTATGTTCTTAATATTGTTTTTCTATTAGCCCCCCCTGGATCATAGCCTCGATATGGTCTATCAAGATAATAGACTTGATCTTTGGGGACCCAATAGTGACCAGTTCCAACTTGATTAACCAAGTTGGATTTTGGCACCCATGCTTGGACAATTTTTCTATTATTTCTATTAACTAGCGATAAATACGATTTGTATTTCGTTTTGGTCTTAAATCCAAGTCCGGCTTTGTTGTAAACGGCTCGCTGTTTTCCAAGAATCAGATCCAGATTCTTGGAACCCAAGGTGAACCGTTCCAACGTGTTCTTGAGTTCTCTAATTTGAGCTTTCATATTGGAATTTTCTTCCTCAAGTTGTTGGACTTGAGTTGAACTTCCAATTTGAACTGACTTAATTAAAGAACTCGAGTCAGTCGCTTCCTTAAGGGTTGTTACCTCCTTTTGGAGCGACTTAACCCGGACGTTGGATTTAGCCAACTTCTTAAGCAAGTATAGAATTAAATTTTGCGAGTCATCTAAGTTAATACTAGACATTAAAGCACTTACAGTGGTTTTGGGTCCTTCTGAAACGGATACGGATCCGTGGCTTCGCTTGGACTCAGTGTCTGATTCGCTCTCGGTCTCTGAGTCGGACTCGAACTCGGACTCGGTGTCGATAATGTTAGCTAGTACTGGTAGAGCGAGGAGGCTTGCTTGTTCTTCTTCATTGGATTCAGATTCGTCTGATGACTCGGACCATGTTGCCTTTAACACTTTCTTCGTCTTTTTCTTTCTAGCTTCCTCTGTCTTGCTTGTACCTGCAACCAATGTAATACCTTCCTCGACCGAAGTAGTATCATACTGTTCATCTAATTCAAATAAATCGTCTATTAAATTATGCTTACTTACTTGGGTACCTTCGTGTAACTGAATCATATTCTCCCACAGCTCCCTGGCGCTTGAGAATGGGCCGGCGCGATTCAGCTCCTTATTCGTTAAGCCGCACTGAAGTGTATACGTTGCTTTTGCGTTTGCTTCTACCCTTTTGATAAGGTTCGCGTCCCACTTCTCGTACGGCGCCGTCAGTTGGTATTTCGAGCCCGGTCTTGGTGATCATCCAACCATCGAACTCGGTTTGTAAGTACGACTCCATTCGGCCTTTCCAGTAGCCGAAGTCTTCGCCGGAGAAGAGCGGTGGTCGAGTGGTGCTATAGCCTTCTTGGAGAGCCATTGAATCTTGCACGAAAAAATGAGCAAAAAAACTTGTCCCAGGACTTAATCCTGGATTAGTAGTGTGGTAGAAGGATAGAAAAAGAAATTTACGAGTTTCAAGAAAAAATAATAAAATAATAATAAAATATTATTAAAAAATTATTTAAAAATATTATTTCAAATTTTGTCAAATTCAATATTTTATCAATACTAATAAATCGTGAAAGGATGAAAATGTATTTTTCGAAAATAATTTTGGAGGGAAAAAAAACGAAAGGCGTAAGGTTTTATTTTTATCCTATAAACACGACAAAGCCACAAAAGAAATGCTTGAATGGTGGTTTCACCTATTCGAAGCGACCCCGCTCTGATACCAATTGTTGGATCGAGACGCGCTAGAGGGGGGGTGAATAGCGCTCGTGGCTATTTTGATCGTATCGGAATCGTAAAACTATCAAAGTAAATATACGCAGCGGAAATAACGAATGCAATCACAGAGGGACACAAGGAGTTTTACTTCGTTCGGAGCCTAAGGCGACTCCTACTCGAAGGCCCACGATCCTTGATCGCTTTCCGTGGGCAACAACTATAAGCTCGTAAAATGTACAATAAGATATTACAATTGAAAGAACTAAAACAAATTATACCGACAACAATAAAGTAGCAGAATCTGAAGCTCCGGGTTGTCGGGGACTTGTAACAGCACTTCTGGGTGTTTCTAGAGCAGCTTGTAGCATAAGGATTGCTTGGAGTTCGTTGTCCTTCACTGCTGCTCGAAGACCCCTTATAAAGGGCATCCAAGGCGCCTTGAAAGCCTACGAAGGCGCCTTGAAAGCCTACGAAGGCGCCTCCATAGCTCCGAGTCCACCGTACAGATGAGCGCTGACCATTCTGCGCCTTATCACCTTGAAGGCGCCTTCATGGGTCTTCAAGGCGCCTTCCAAGGCGCCTTCCAAGGCGCCTCCGTAGCCAACCGAGGCGCCTTCAGCCCTGCTTCGCAGCCTTGTCAGCTTTTGCACCCAAGGCGCCTCCAAGCTCCATGGAGGCGCCTTGGACACTGTTCATCCGAGGTTAATCTTTGCACTTTGGTCCCTGCAAGATACATTAATCCCAAATATACCCTGCAGCACAAAGTTAGCACATAAAGCATAATAGAAGTGATAATGATAGTCTCCGGACTATCCGAGCCTGACTTCGGGTTTCCAATCGGAAACCCTAGGTCGACTCGACGCCTACTGTTCCCTCTACGGGGAACGCGTCCTCACCTACTCCACTCAGGAGATTTACCTGTTGCCAGTGCGATCCTCGACTTTTGCTCAGCACTCGACGCTTCCGGACTTTCTGCTAGACATCCGCTTCCCGGCTAGTCCAGTCTTTCACCTGGTTCGCGACACCAGGACTTTCCACCTAGGGTTACCACCCCCTAGGACTTTTGCCTGAAGCCACCGACCTGCCAAGACTTTCCGCATAGGGTTACCACCCCCTATGACCTAGGGTTACCACCCCCTAGGGTTTTCCATTTGCCTAACCTCAGCTAGGACTTATGCCTAAATTCCACTTAGGACTTTCCTGCAAACTTGTTCAACATATTAGAAACCAAAACACTTTAACTTTGAACCCTTTGACATAATCAAAACATAGGTTCGATCGTCGGATGCTTCCCGCACCAACACCGCTGACGGTGGACTGAGGCGACGAGTGGGACACAGAGATAGATAATATTAGAGACAGAGGATTCGATCTTTGGTAATTTTTTATTTTTTTTAAATAGTAGATTTTAAGGATTATTATTTGTAAAAATTTAAAAGTATAAAAATATAGATGAAAATAAAATTTATAAAAGATAAAAAAATATGGAAAATTTAAAAAAAATTGATTAAAAAAATAAAAGTAAAGAAAAAAGTAAACAAAATTAAAAAACAAAAGAAGTTAAGGAGTTTAAATAAAATAACTGATTATTTTAAAGAAGAGGGGGTAAAAATGTCATTTGGTAGGAAAAGTAATTTACTTTTATAAATTATCATCTAAATTATTCAATTTTGAAAAAAAAATAGCTAAAATCAATAAAACCTTTTAAAAAGATTGTTAAAATTTTAAAGCATTTTTTGTAATTATACCCTTATTGTTTAGTTATTAATACTTTAGTACTTTTTAAAAGTTAATGTGAACCATTAAAAAAAGAGACTTTAAAGTAGGTAAAAAAGGTAATAAATCCCATAAATTCACCCATTCATTATGTTACAAAAATAATAATGAAACTTTTTTTAATAATAAAGATGTTCAAGTTTCGCCCTATTAATTCTAAGACAGACTACCTTCTCTCTAATTTGCCTACTCGATAAATCCAGAGTACAACTTACATTCACTGGATGGATGCATTTGAAATTTGTGTTCAAACAGTTTACCAGAACATTTTAAAACTTTATTGATCTCACTTTTGCTAAACTTGTCTCACTTGGACGCTGATTCGCAACATCAAAATCCGACGAGAGAGGGAGCGAGAGACTGCAACACTCGATTGCAGTTAGTCACTCTTTGTGCTGGTGGAAGAGGTAAACATGGGGAGTGCTGCCAGAGGAGGGCGCAATAGAACATACAATGCCGGTCCGACTAATGGAATCAGCGCAATTGGCAAAAGCCAGGAGCCTTTGTTCATCCTGCAACCAAGAGAGTGTTTGATCAGTCAAACGAAACTATTCCTCCTTTCGTGTAACATAGTAACATTCATTTTATAAATCTATTGACATGAATGTGAAACACTTTGGAGGATCGAGAGCTCACCATCCCCTAGCAGTCGTGTCATTATACACCCAAAATGGCGCGAAGGCGGTGCATAATAAGAAGTCGATGACTGTGACATGAATCTGCAACAAAGATTTTGAATAAATGCATATAATTCTATCATTAGGTGAATTGTTTTTCAAAAAGGTCATAAGAAACTTCAGCTATGAATGATTCATTTTGAGGAAAAGAAGGATGGTAGTAGTTCATTGAGTTTGTGCTGAGACTTACAAGCTTGCTTTCTCTGCAGTATTGGTAGAACTCCATCCACACTGCTCCATCAGCTAAACCGGCATATACAATCAGACCCAAACCTGCAATAATTGTAATCTGGTGTGCCAGTGTTAGTATTCAAGTTTTACATGGTAACTGCTAAAGGCTTGAATTTCTCACCGATAAAGTGTTTCATAGAGTAAAATACGTTATGGGGGTGCATTCGGAGGCCTCTGTAAAATACTAAAAGGCTT
Source organism: Zingiber officinale (assembly GCF_018446385.1). NCBI lineage: Eukaryota > Viridiplantae > Streptophyta > Magnoliopsida > Zingiberales > Zingiberaceae > Zingiber > Zingiber officinale. Next base: position 95,945,301 of record NC_056005.1, read on the forward strand.
GTAGAAAAATGAGATTTCTCTTCAGAGTTATTTTGGTATTAGAAGCTAAGAGTTGGATCTTATCCATCAATGTTGATTTACATTGGATCAAATTATTATTATTATTATTAATTTTTTTTGTCTTTTCTAAGTTTATGTTATTCTGAGATTTCATCATTTGGATTGTAATGGAAGTTATTATGCATTTTAGTGAATTTAGATCTATAAGTGCATAGTTTGAAGTAGAGATTTCTAGCAAGTCAGCTAGAATTGATATCAAGGAACTTGTGATGATAACCTATCTTCTTTTCGATTTATCTAGGCCTACTAAACCTTGTCAGCCCAAATCACGAGGTTAAATAGACTTTCTTAAATGTGTTGATAAAAGGAGTGAGAAAAGAATAATGAAAGATAATGGAATTGAGTTATTTAAAATATAAAAAAATTGAGAAATTGAACTATGCATGAAGTTGAGCTTTCCTTACCATGGCAGTGACCTTCGAGTCTAGAAAGTTTAGAGGCCAATTAGTGAGCTCCTCTTCTTCAACAGCTGGTGGCGGAGGCTTCCAAAGAACGAAATAAGGAATCAGAGCATAAGCACCGACAAAGAATGAAGCAACTAGGAACGGCCAGACAGGAACTTTGCTTCTTGAACTGAATGATAAGATGAAGAACAATGTCAAATGAGAAAAATAGCATACGAATGTGAGCTTGTTTTCATTTTGGATGGTTGTCTTTTTAATGCTTATTCATTAAAAGGCTTACCAAACTCAATCTTTATTGAAGTTGAGGTTTTATTGAGCTCGGTTAGATATAATATTATCCTTTATAATTTAGTTTGAACTATATACAATAAATGTAAATAATATTATTTACTCATATTTAAGTATTGTTATATAACAATCTAACACTTTGATCCATAAAGCATTACAGGTTTATTGCGCTCTTATAAAGTTTCCTTTTTACTCTAGAAGCTTAATTACATCTTTAATAGCGTCTCCTAATCCTCATATTATTGAATAATAGATTCAAAATATTTATATCTTTTACTTGCAAATATTTTATCCATTCATCTTAACTATTCCATCAATTATTCTTTTGTTACTGAAACTATCTTTCATATATTCAGTGTATATTCTACTTATCATAAAGCATCTAAAGATTTCCTTGACCACTCAAACTTTGAAGCTCACCAAATTACACTCTCATCAATTAACACTGTATCGCCATCAAATATCTTGAAGTTTATCTTAAATTCGATTGATCAGCTCAAAGTAAATTTAGCTACCTTATAAATAAGATGAGAATGATCGTTAAGTCTATAACAGTTGTAAACCAAAGAAAAATATACTTTCTTCTAAAGATTTCTGCTTCTATGTCTCCACTATTGAACCTCACTTTGTCAGATGCAGTATGTGGATATTTTATCATATATATTGCAGTAATCCATACAATTTGACAATATATCATGGCAATTGGTCAACACAAATACGAAGCAAAACATTTTAAATAACCTTAATAGTTTAATACATGCTCACAAAATACTACAACTACAACAACCAACAGAGAAAGGTAAGAGTTATGAAATTGCAAAGCAGGGATTTGAGCTCAGATGTCACCTTCTTCCAGTAGGAAGCAACAACATGCTATACACAAGGGGCCACAGACCCATCATCCACCACACGGCCACAAGAACTCGGTTCATCACAAAACCATCATCTCCTTTTAGAAAAAATAGCTTTTGCAAGAAATACATATCCCTGTACTGAAATTTTAAGAAGAGATCTCTCTGAGAAAAATGGAGGGTACATAAAGTCATTTGTTGTTGTTAAAGCATGTCCTTTGTATCCTTAAGACCTGGATACTTCAGTTGATTTGGTCAGAAATTCAACAAACAAAGCGATAAATTTCATTGCATTGCATTGCATTTGTTTTTGTTATTGTTGCTCTTAAAGTGATAAATTGACACACAAGTTCATGTCGAAATATTTTATCATTGTAAAAATATATTCTGTCTATTCCATGTCTGTTCTATTCTATTTCTATTCCGTGAACCAAACTAATGAACACTTATTCCTATCTTATTCCATTCCTATATTTAATTTCATGAAGCAAACACACAGTTAGGGATTCGAGCAGACAGACAGTAGATTTTGAAGCTCAGATTAAACAATACAAGTCACAAATGCAATTCCGCAACCATAATCGAAGAGCACAGAAAACCCACCGGCGTTTGGTTGGGCGCGAGCTGGAAGACATAGTACATGAGCCCTGCCCACAGCCCAAAGAGCAGAACGGAGGTAATCCAATCACTGGCACTCGCACCGCCATCCGCAGTCCTCTCCACCATATTCTTCTCCTTCTCCTCGACACTCGCTTCGAAATCCTCCCTTTCGATGGAATCTCGGCATGTGTGGAGGAGACGCCTCTTCTCCAGCGGCAAAGTCGTAGGCTTCATCCCAAAAACCAATCTTGGCGTAGAATTTTCCAGGAGGAATAGGGATTGGGCACCCAGAGGTGGGATACGGGGGAGAAGGGATCTGGGATTAGGGTTTTGGCGCTTGGAGAGGGAGGGAGAGGACGAAGGGTAGTGGCACAGAGTTGGATAGGATTTGGCCGGGAGCATTCCCATGAATGCAGAAGATGATGAAGCAACAAAGCTTCTCTTTTGGCTTTATATCCTGAGCTCGCACGTGATAAGCACGTGGGAATGTAGAATTCAACGTTCTTTTGTTAAACTCTATGCTATTATGTTGTCGTATTACTTTTTTTATATATACAATAAATCTGTTATATAACTAAAAGCTCTTTTGTTAAACTCTATGTTACTATTTTGTCTTATTATTTTATAAAGTCATAATTAATTATTTTTTGTTTTTCATAATATATAAACTTTCTAGAGGATCAATTTTAAAAATATTATTTATTGTTTATAACCTAAGGTTTTAGGTATGTTACTATTTTACTATATTAATTTTTTTTTATGAGAAAGAATTGGTTACGATAATTTATCGACAATTTATCCCATGCACCTAAAGTTTTAAATTTATTAAACGATGTATGTTACTTTACTATTTATCAAAGGATGCACCTTTTCAAATGTAATTTCCATTTTACCCTCCTGACAATCTGACTTTTTCTACCGTTTTTTTTTTCTCAACTATTTTTCTCTCTCTTCTCTTTTTTACAAGCATGCAGAACATATGAATAACATTACATAAATTTAATTAATTTTTTAATAATATTTTAATACATTTCAAGAAGTCAAAATAAACAATGGATAACATATTTGAACTTCTTGTAATCTCATAAATCCACTGGAACTGAAATGAGTGTAATCGGAGCTCTCTAGGTCCATTAGTGGATTTCGGTCAAAACTCACTGATTGACCTAGAGAGTTCCAATTGCACTCATTTTAGTTTCTATAGATTTATGAGGTTTCGAAGAGTTCAAATATGATATCCATTATTAATTTTAGCTTTTCATAGATGTTAACATGTAAAATGGAAGAATCGTCAAAAAGGCTCACATTGGGTCTGATATGGAATCATATCAAGCTCAATGAGGGTCTGATATTAAATCATATCAGGCCTGACGTGGCCTTGATATGTAATGATATCAGGCCCAACGTGGGTCTGATAAGATTTCATATCAATCTCAATGTGGGTCATTTTAACGATTCTTCCATTTTACATATTAACGTTTATGAAAAGTCAAAATAAATAATGGATAGCATATTTGAACTCCTTGTAATCTCATAAATCCACTGGAATTGAAATGAATGTAATCAGACTCTCTAAGTCCATAAGTGGGTTTCGGTCAAAATCTACTGATGGACATAGAGAGCTTCGATTGCACCTATTTCAATTCCTATGGATTTCTGAGGTTTCAAAGAGTTCAAATATGGTATCCATTATTTATTTCATTTTTTCATAGATGTTAATATGTAAAATGGAAGAATCGTCAAAAATACTCACATTGGGTCTGATATAGAATCATATCAGGTCCAACGTGGGTCTGATATCATTCCATATCAAGCCCATGTCAAGCCTGATATGATTTCATATCAGGCCCGCGTTAGGCCTGATATGATTTCATATCAGGCCCAATGTGAGCCTTTTTGACGATTCTTCCATTTTACATATTAACATCTATAAAAAACTGAAATAAATAATGGATACCATATTTGAACTCCTTGAAATCTCATAAATCCATAGAAACTGAAATGGGTGCAATCGAAGCTCTCTAGATCTATTAGTGGGTTTTAACTGAAATCTACTGATGGATCTAGAGAGCTCTGATTACACTCATTCAGTTCCAATAGATTTTTGGGATTACAAGAAGTTCAAATATGTTATCAATTATTTATTTTGACTTCTTCAAATGTATTAAAATATTATTAAAAATTGACTAAATCTATGTAATGTTATTCATATGTTCTGCATGCCTGTAAAAAAGTGAAGAGAGAGAAAAATAGTAGAAAAAAGAAAAATGGTAGAAAAAGTCAGATTGAAATATTAGAAATATTCTATAATTATTCTGGAATTTTTAGATATTTTTCCGGAATTTTTAGAGTAGCGGAAGTAGCAAAAATAATTAAAAAAGCAAAACGGCCTAAGCGGGGATTGAACCCGAGACCTATGGTTTAGGTATAATACTAGTAACCAGTTGAACCCAGTAGGGCCGTGCTGAAAGGAAAGGGAGGCAATTAAATTTATATTAGAGTTAGGCCGGAATTATCACTTAATATAAATAGAAAATAATTAAGTGAGGGTGATATTTTTGGTTTCCACCGTGAACTTCTTCTCCTTACCCTAACCTCACGCTGCCCCTCTCCTTTCCTCCTCCTTCTCTCGGCGCACCAAGCCAAGGGCCCTAGGAGCACCTCCCGGCAACATCAAAGGCACGAGGACGCTCCCCTCCGCGAGAGGAACGCATAGACGCGAGAAGATCGTCTCCTCCGTGAAACCTAGCGATTATAATCGTAAGAAATTACGAATAGGAGGTAAGAAACCCCTCACCTGCAGTGTAAGTAGCTTTCGTTTGATTGCATGCCTTTAGTTTAGCTATATGCAGATTTTTCGGCCCGGTGTGTTTAAACCCTCCTCGCAGACTAGGGATCTAGTTGAGCACCTCTAGATGGGCCAGACACGTTGTTCTCCTTCAGTTGGAGGCTCTAGACGTTGTCGGGTGCCTAGAGGTGGTCTCCCTATTAGAGGGGAGAGTTGGGGCACACCAAGTGTTCGACAAAATGATTAGTGTAGCTAAATACCACCTCAGATATTTTTAACAGCTCAGTTAAATGCATTAGTAGCATTTAAATCAGTATATTAGTCTAGTTTCAGCTTACATGGGATTACGGTCCAATGGGTGGGCTCCCACAGTCGCCTCTAGGTTCAGATAACCTAGTTCTAGGTTCAGATAACCTAGAAACAGCAAAATAAGCAACTAGTAGCTATATTCAGTATTTTATTTTCAGTGGCACTGTACTGGATTAGATATCCATTGGGTTGGGCTCCCACAGTCGTCCCTAGACAACCTAGTAACCCTACTAAATTCGGGACTTGCAAACCCGGGTCTAGTTAGGGATGCGCGCACAGCAAAGTACAGTTGTCGGGCCCACTAGCAACATGATTATGTATTTTCACTTATTATGTTAATAGCTTTCAAACTCCTAACCTAGTTATGTGATTATAGTTTAAGCTCAGCACTAGCTCAGCTTTAGCCCAGTTTCAGTTACAGTTTCAGCTTATTTTCTCCTAGTTGATATCATGAAATAGCTCCATGCTTAGATTTTATTATGCATGCCATGTTTCAGTGTTTATGCCATGTAACTCCAGTATGCCATGCTTTAACAAATTCAGTGCATGTTTTCAAATAGCATTCTTTAAAAACATGTTTGCATCGTTGCATGTTTTAGTGAGGTAGATGGTTTCTTACTAAGCTTAAAGCTTACAGATACTATTTTTCCTTATATTGCAGATAAGGGTAAAGGAAAGATGGACTAGCAGAGGAAGTTGGAGGTCAATGCAGTGATGGTGTGTGTGGCAGGAACCTGGAATGAAGATCCTTAGGGAGTTTAGCAAATTGAGAACTTAGTTTCTTTTCTCAAGTACCTTTATGCACATTTAGACCTTAGAATGTTTAAACCATGGAAGATTTGTTTAAGTTGTTAGTAATTACGTTGGAATGCTAGTTAATAGATGTTAGAACTTATTTCAATTACTTTTAGAACTCTTATGTGAGATTTTGGCACGAACTAGTGCTGAAATCAGGGTTCTGATTCAAAATCAGAAACCCAGATCGATCTACAGATCGATCAGGCCGATCCAGATGCGAATAGAGAGTACAGAAGCTCACTGATCGGTCAGCCGACCGATCAGTGAGCCACTGGATCGGTCTACCGACCGATCAGTGTACTCCTGGATCGGTCGGTAGACCGATCCAGCCGCATACAGAAGGGAGATGGCTTGTGGATCGGTCAGCCGACCGATCCAGAGCGTTTCTCCGTGCCAGTGTCAAGTTGGATCGATCACTGGATCGATCCGACAGCCCAATCGATTCATGGATCGATTGAAATACCTGATTACAGCTAGCAGGACATCCGAGAGGCATAGATTATCTTCCCTAGCATGTGTACAACTCCTAGGTACACCTAGAGTATTAAGTTCAGATTTTACAGTAATCAGTTTAGTAAAATTTTAATCAATCCAGATTTCCGCAATAGTAATTTAGCACAGCATTACGTAACGATCGGCCTCGCAGCCTAGTCAGTAGGAGGCGGGTCGTTACAGAGTGGTATCAGAGTAGTTTCCATACTTCCTACACACACATCAGCATTGAACTTGCAGCTTCCAAGTAAGAACATCTCTCACTTTCTTTATGTTTCTTGTTTTCATGTTTAGATATAACTGAAGCATGCTTGTTTATGATAGTAGTTAACATCATAACAATAGTTACTCTATTATGCTTGTGTTAGTCATGTATGTCCTTCGTGTCTTTAGAAATGGCACGAGGACGCCCAGCTATAAGGGCAACAGCCACTGAGCCCCAGCATGAAGCAGGCAGTTCAGTGCCTCCCCCAGACCTTACAGCACTAGTGGCTCAGTTACAGTAGCAGCTAGCTGAACAGCAACAGGAAATAGTCACCTTAAAGGCTAGTCAGCAGAACACTCTCACTGTCACCCCGGAGCCTAACTTAGCGACACCAGTGGTCTTAGAGGTTCCGCCAATCCAGCCTATAGCACCAGTAGCCCCAGCACCCGGGGCAAGGAGAGAAGCCTATCTAATCCAGTGGCAGAGAGTCAAGCCAGAGAATTTCTCAGGCAGCAGTGAACCATGGGATGCTCAGGCATGGTTCAAAACACTGGAAAGTACGATGGAGCTTCTGGACTGGCCAGAACATGAGAAGGTGAAGTACGCCTCCTTCTGTCTGACAGGAGATGCACGCATGTGGTGGGAGAGAATCAGAGCGAAGCGCCTAGTGAACCAGATGACATGGACTGACTTCGAGAAAGAATTCTTTGAGGAGTTCTTTCACACGCGGGTCACCAACAGCCACTACGACGAGTTCACTGTGATGGTTGCTACTCGGAAAACCTATAGGTTCCACTGTACAAAAATTTTGTACAAAGGTCTGAACCTTTTCCTAGCTACCATGTGTTCTTTTAAATTAAATTTTGGATCGCCTGTGGAACTTAATACGTTTGATCCAAAACTTAATCTATTTGTTCTTTTAGGTTTTGACTTGGATCTCCTGCGGAACTTAACACGTTCGACCCAAGTCTCCTTAAGTTATTAATTTCATCAAATATTAATTTCCATAAAAGGTTCCCAGTACTGACATGGCGAGGCACATGGCCTTCTTGGATATGGGAGCAACCACCACCGACTAGACAAAACCTTTAATAGAAAGCTAATATTTAATTTCCTAAAATAACTTTAGGTTAACCAAAGAGAACAATCAAATCACAAGGAAAAGAAAAAACAAAAGAACACAACTTCGAAAAAACATATTCGAAATTCTAGAACGTAAGCCTCTTGTATTTGGTATTATTTCCATAAATAACTAGCATGATGCGGAAATAGAAATTACTAGTTATACCTTGTAGAAAAACCTCTTGATCTTCTACCGTATTCCTCTTCTAACCTCGGACGTTGTGTGGGCAACGATCTACCGAGATGAGAAACCACCAACCACCTTCTTCTCCTCCAAGCAAGGTTCGGCCACAAAGGAAGAACTTCACCAAAGAAGAAAATCAAAATACTAACCAAGCTCCAAGAGATGCTAGCTTTCTCTCCTTCTTCTTCTTCTTCTCCAAGTAGTATCCGGCCACAACAAGAACTCCAAGAGAGATGAAGTATTCGGCCACCACAAGAGGAAGAGAGAGAGAGGGTAATGGCCGGCCACAACACCAAGGAAAAAGGGAGAGAAAACAATAAAGGTTGTCTCATGAAGGCACCCCTACCCCTTCTTTTATATTCCTTGGCCTAGGCAAATTAGGAAATTTAATTACAATAAAATTTCCTTAATTTTTCTTGACATGAATTAATTGAGAAAAATAAAACAAAATTTCCCAATTAACTTGAGATGGCCGGCCACATCATTGGAAACAAAAGAGGACAAGTTTTAATCAACAATTAAAACTTCCTAATTTGTTTCCGAAAATTTTAAAAAATAAAATTTCTCTTTAAAATCTCTTCATGGTTGATAAAAGGAAATTTCTATAATTTTAATTTTATCAACATGTGAATAATTTTTAAAGAAAAAATAAAACATCTCTCCAATCTACAAATAAGGAAAGAGATCTAATCTCTTTCTTTAATCTTTGTAGATCTTTACAAGAGAGATATTTTAATTTTAATTTCTTTAAAATATATCTTCCACATAATAATAAAAATTAAAATTAAATTTTTAATTTTATTTGGCCGGCCCTACTAGCTTGGGTTTAAGCTAGGGCCGCCACCCAATTTTATACCTAGGCCTCCCTAGCTCGGTTCCCAAGCTAGCTTGGCCTCATCATGGGTATGTAGGTGGGTATAGGTGGGTATAGAACTCTATAAATAAGAGGCTATGATAGGGACCGAGAGGAGGAATTGGTTTTGGTCTCCGATAAAATTAAGCATCCCGTGTTCGCCCCGAACACACAACTTAATTTTATCAATGATAATTCATTCCACTAGAGAACTATCATTGAACTACCGCACCAATCCCAAATTACATTTTGGGCTCCTTCTTATTATGAGTGTGTTAGTCTCCCGTGTTTAAGATATCGAATGTCCACTAATTAAGTGAGTTACCGACAACTCATTTAATTAATATCTAAGTCCAAGAGTAGTACCACTCAACCTTATTGTCATGCTGGACTAAGTCCACCTGCAGGGTTTAACATGACAATCTTTATGAGCTCCTCTTGAGGACATTATCAACCTAGTATCTCTAGGACACAGTTTCCTTCTATAATCAACAACACACACTATAAGTAATACCATTTCCCAACTTATCGGGTTTATTGATTCAACGAACTAAATCTCACCCATTGATAAATTAAAGAAATAAATATCAAATATATGTGCTTGTTATTATATTAGGATTAAGAGCACACACTTCCATAATAACTGAGGTCTTTGTTCCTTTATAAAGTCAGTATAAAAGAAACGACCTCAAATGGTCCTACTCAATACACTCTGAGTGTACTAGTGTAATTATATAGTCAAGATAAACTATCATCTAATTACACTACGACCTTCTAATGGTTTGTTCCTTTTCCATTTTGGTCGTGAGCTACTGTTTATAATTTATAAGGTACTGAAAACATCATCTTTTGTATGTGACACCACATACTATGTTATCTACAATATAAATTAAATGAACAACTACAAACAAATGTAGACAATTAGACCAAATGTGATTCTTCATTCATAATAAATGTTTACAAAGCTTAGGCTTTCAGTATACATTCCAACACACTGAGTTTCGTCAGGGCAACCTATCAGTTGAGGAAGCCGTGAAGAAATTCAATAGATTGGCTCGTCTATGCCCTGAACTAGTCAGCACAGAAAGGGAACGAATCCGGTTGATGCTCAAGATGCTGAGGCCGAAAATAGCAATGAATGTGGCTGGTGGCGTTCATAGGCCACAAACCACAGAAAAATTAGTGAGCAGTGCTCTAATCACTGAGCATTACCATAATAGCATCAAGCAGCAGAAGCAAGTCCTCTCAGAAGCTAAAGGCCAAGGAGGCTCAGGCACTGTAAATGCAGGGCCACCCCCATGGCTCTAATCGAAAGGGAACTCCAACAACAAGCGCAAACCGTGGAGTTACCCAAAAGGAGGGCCAACCAAGTTATCCAAAGTGTGCTACTTGTGGGAAATTCCATCCTGAGTTTGTCGTAAGGGTACACGAGGATGCTTTGAATGCGACAGAAGGGCATATGGCCAAGCAAAGGTCCAAACAAGATCGCCTTCCTCACCACACCGATTCAAGATGGAGGCCACCAACCCGCTTACATCGATGCATCGCCTAGATGGTCCACATATCGCCAGGCATTAGAATCCTCCACCACGACTAATGCGAGGATCTACTCACTCACCGGAGAGGACGTAGCAAATGCCTCGACGGTTGTTACAGTCGATTAGTATTTTACAGAAAGTACAACTGCCTTATTCGATACTCGGGCAACCCATTCATACATATCCGTGGCATTTCACGAGAAGTTAGCAAGACTCTAGAGGTACTCAAGAGCGCCCTCACGACCTTACCTTCGGAGAAGTTATGGCCTCTACGACCGGCTCGAGCAAGGCTTACCACTATAGCAGCATGAGAGCTCTTTTGATCCGATAGTGATTAATACGACCGATCACGACGCCATCTTTGGGATGGACTTTTGATCAAATACTGCTCCATTGAGTCAAATGTAAAGTCATATTCCAACCTCAAGCGGAAGCACAGTTCGAATTCGGAGAACCCGGAGAAAGGCCAAGAAGTTTCTCTCACCATGAAGGCACGTAAATTATTGGATCTGTGGATGTACGGATTTTTAGACACGAGTCAAGACCCAGACAAGGACCGACCAGCAGAGGTCCGAGTCGATGTGACTACCCAAGCCTTCCCCAAGAGTTACCAGGCCTAGCACCAGATAGGGAGATCGAATTTGAGATAGAGCTCATTCCCGGTACAAATCCTATTTCCAAAGCGCCTTATCGCATGGCCCCAGCAGAACTGAAAGAACTTCATGAGCAATTACAGGAGCTACTTGACAAGGGCTTCATACGTTCTAGTCACTCACCATAGGGAGCACCTGTATTGTTCGTGAAGAAGAAAGACGGAGCATGCTAATGTGCTACCGGCACCGAACCAAGTCACAATCAAGAATGTATCCTCTTCCTGCAATAGATGACATGTTTGATCGCCTAAAGGAGCAAAGAAGTTCTCTAAAATAGACCTTGATCAAGTTATCATCAGTGAAGGTTAAAGAAGGGGCATACCCAAGACAGATTCGTGACTAGATACGGACATTATGAGTTCGTAGTCATGCCCTTTGGCGTGACAAATGCTCCAGCTACCTCCATGGACCTCATGAACAGGGTATTCAGAGATTACCTAGATAAATTTGTTATTGTATTCATCGATGACATTCTTATCTACTCAGGAACTCAGGAAGAACACGCAGAGCACATGAAAATAGTACTGCAGACCCTTCAGCAGAACCAGTTGTACGCCAAGTTCACAAAATGTGAATTTTGGTTAGATCAGGTGTCCTTCCTGGGTCACATCATCTCAAAGGATGGTATCATGGTAGACCCTACTAAGATAGAAGCTGTGAGCAACTGGAAAAAACCCAAGAACGCCAGTGAGATCAGAAACTTTCTGGGATTAGCAGGTTACTACAGGAAATTCGTAGAGGACTTCTCCAGGATAGCTTCCCCACTTACAGCTCTTACCAGAAAGAACATAAAATTTCAGTGGACAGAGGACTGTGAGAACAGTTTCAGCGAGCTGAAAAGGAGATTGACCAGTGCACCTATTCTGTCTCTACCAGAGAACGCAGATAGTTTTGACATATATAGTGATGCCTCGAAGTTGGGACTAGGAGCAGTGCTGATGCAAGATGGCAAGGTGATCGCCTATGCCTCCAGACAACTTAAGGATTATGAGAAGAACTATCCTACTCATGACCTTGAGCTTGCAGCAGTGGTGTTCGCTCTCAAGATTTGGAGACATTACTTGTATGGAGCTCAGTGCAGAGTGTATACAGACCATCACACTCAGAAGGATCTGAATATGCGACAGCACAGATGACTAGAACCGGTCAAAGACTACGACATAGATATCCTCTACCACCCAGAAAAGCGAATAGGGTAGCAGACGCCCTCAGCAGAAAGTCAGTGCTACCCTATTATCTCTAGCACCATGTCACCACCCCTACAGAAGAGATCTCAGATTTCGGTCTCGAACTCATAGTCGGACGGCTCTACTACGACATTAGAGTCTACCTTGCTCGGTGACATCCGACAGCTCAGAGCGGGATCCCGAAATTCAGAGGATCAAGCAAGGCTTAGCGTAATCGAAGGTGGAGAGTTCGAATATCGATAGCGGGTGTTGTATTTGGTGATGCATCATGTGTTCCAGATCGGAGGAACTCAAACGAAGATTTTAGAGGAGGCTCATAAGACTCCCTACGCGATGCATCCTGCTCCACCAAATGTATCGGGACTTGAAGAAACGCTTTTGGTGACCCGGATGAAGAGAGACGTCGCCGATATACAAGACCGCCTAACCCGACAGAGGGTTAAGGCGTAACATCGAGACCGTGGAAGTTTTGCAGTTCTACATGATACCGAATGGAAGTGGGAGGATATTTCCATGGATTTCATAGTGGGATTACCCAGAACCACGAATGGTTTTGATACCATCTGGGTAATAGTCGACAGATTGACCAAATCAGCCCACTTCTTAGCTATCAGGATATCCTACTCTATGGAACAGCTAGCACAGTTGTATCTCAAGGAGATCATTAGATTACATGGAGTCCCACGAACCATTATATCAGACAGAGATAGCAGATTCACATCACACTTCTGGGAGTGTGCACAGTCAGCTTTGGGCACGAAGTTAAAATTTAGCACAGCCTTCCACCCTCAGACAGATGGACAAACAGAGCGAGTAAATCAGGTACTCGAGGATATGCTCCGAGCATGTGCCCTAGATTTCAAGGGAAGTTGGTGCAAATATCTGAGTTTAGCAGAATTTGCATACAACAACAGCTATCAGGCCACTATCGGTATGGCACCTTATGAGACTCTCTATGGGCGAAGATGTAGATCTCCAATCTGCTGGTATGAGAGTGGTGAACAGAAAGAACTAGAACTTCAGACAGATCTAGTGGCAGATACCACAGCAGCTATACAGCAGATCCGCCAGAGGATAGAGACAGCTCAGAGCCTGCTGATACACGCACAGACCTTTAGAGTTTTCAGTTGGGGATTCAGTATTCCTCATAGTAGCCCCCATGAAGGGAGTAATGCGTTTCGGGAAGAAGGGCAAGCTAAGTCCCAGATATGTGGGACCATACCTCATCAGCAGAAGAGTGGGCAAGGTAGCATATGAGCTAGAGCTACCCAAGGAAATGTCAGCTGTCCACAATGTATTTCATGTCTCTATGTTGAAGAAGCATATCCCAGATGTCACCGTGTGATCGAGCCCCATGATCCGCAAGACCTCAATGATAATGGCCTATTCGGATAATAGACCGAGCGTTAAGAAATTACGGAACAAGGAAGTACCATTAGTCAAAGTCATTTGGCACACCACACAGCAGACGAGGCAACATGGGAGACAGAAGATAGTATGAGATACCAGACTATTCTAAGTTCGAGGACGAACTTTTTATAAGGTATGGGGGATTGTAACGCCCGAAAATTCTCAAAACTATATTAGAAATATTCTATAATTATTCTGGAATTTTTAGATATTTTTCCGAAATTTTTAGAGTAGCGGAAGTAGCAAAAATAATTAGAAAGGCAAAACGGCCTAAGTGGGGATTGAACCCGAAACCTATGGTTTAGGTATAATACTAGTAACCAGTTGAACCCAGCAGGGCCGTGCTGAAAGGAAAGGGAGGCAATTAAATTTATATTAGAGTTAGGCCGGAATTATCACTTAATATAAATAGAAAATAATTAAGTGAGGGCGATATTTTCGGTTTCCACCGTGAACTTCTTCTCCTTACCCTAACCTCACGCCGCCCGTCTCCTTTCCTCCTCCTTCTCTTGGCGCACCAAGCCAAGGGCCCTAGGAGCACCTCCCGGCAACATCAAAGGCACGAGGACGCTCCCCTCCGCGAGAGGAACGCATAGACGCGAGAAGATCGTTGAAGAGATCTCTCCTCCGTGAAACCTAGCGATTATAATCGTAAGAAATTATGAAAAGGAGGTAAGAAACCCCTCACATGCAGTATAAGTAGCTTTCGTTTGATTGCATGCCTTTAGTTTAGCTATATGCAGATTTTTCGGCGCCCAGGGTGTGTTTAAACCCTCCTCGCAGACTAGGGATCTAGTTGAGCACCTCTAGATGGGCCAGACACGTTATTCTCCTTCAGTTGGAGGCTCTAGACGTTGTCGGGTGCCTAGAGGTGGTCTCCCTATTAGAGGGGAGAGTTGGGGCACACCAAGTGTTCGACAAAATGATTAGTGTAGCTAAATACCACCTCAGATATTTTTAACAGCTCAGTTAAATGCATTAGTAGCATTTAAATCAGTATATTAGTCTAGTTTCAGCTTACATGGGATTACGGTCCAATGGGTGGGCTCCCACAGTCGCCTCTAGGTTCAGATAACCTAGTTCTAGGTTCAGATAACCTAGAAACAGCAAAATAAGCAACTAGTAGCTATATTCAGTATTTTATTTTCATTGGCACTGTACTGGATTAGATATCCATTGGGTTGGGCTCCCACAGTCGTCCCTAGGTTCAGACAACCTAATAACCCTACTAAATTCGGGACTTACAAACCCGAGTCTAGTTAGGGATGCGCGCACAGCAAAGTACAGTTGTCGGGCCTACTAGCAACATGATTATGTATTTTCACTTATTATGATAATAGCTTTCAAACTCATAATCTAGTTATGTGATTATAGTTTAAGATCAGCACTAGCTCAGTTTTAGCTCAATTTCAGTTACAGTTTCAGCTTATTTTCTCCTAGTTGATATCATGAGATAGCTCCATGCTTAGATTTTATTATGCATGCCATGTTTCAGTGTTTATGCCATGTAACTCCAGTATGCCATGCTTTAACAAATTCAGTGCATGTTTTCAAATAGCATTCTTTAAAAACATGTTTGCATCGTTGCATGTTTTAGTGAGGTAGATGGTTTCTTACTAAGCTTAAAGCTTACAGATACTATTTTTCCTTATACTGCAGATAAGGGTAAAGGAAAGATGGACTAGCAGAGGAAGTTGGAGGTCAATGCAGTGATGGTGTGTGTGGCAGGAACCTGGAATGAAGATCCTTAGGGAGTTTAGCAAATTGAGAACTTAGTTTCTTTTCTCAAGTACCTTTATGCACATTTAGACCTTAGAATGTTTAAACCATGGAAGATTTGTTTAAGTTGTTAGTAATTACGTTGGAATGCTAGTTAATAGATGTTAGAACTTATTTCAATTACTTTTAGAACTCTTATGTGAGATTTTGGCACGAACTAGTGCTGAAATCAGGGTTCTGATTCAAAATCAGAAACCCAGATCGATCTACAGATCGATCAGAGTTGGGTTGTGCCGTTGGATCGGTCAGCAGACCGATCCAGTCGCGAACAGAAAGTTTATGGATCGGTCAGCCGACCGATCCAGATGCGAACAGTGGGTGCAGAAGCTCACTGATCGGTCAGCCGACCGATCAGTGAGCCACTGGATCGGTCTACCGACCGATCAGTGTTCTCTTTTGTTTTCTCTTCCCCTTATTAAGTATCTGTCTTTTCCTCTTTTATTATATCGGTTCATTACACTATTAATGGCATACCCCGAGTCGGATGAGTGGCTCACACGACTCGCTCTCCTGTCGATTTGGCTGACCAGACGTTGTTTCATCCAGACGGCCAACCGGACAGTGGTTCCTCCGATTGTGCTATATAGCCCCTCTCGCTCGGGCGACGCGGCTGAGCCCTTGAGCCCTGACATTGACCATTTTGACTTTGACCTCCACCGTGGTCGTTGACCCTTGCCAGGTGGGCTCCTCCTTATCATCGCATCACAAATCTCCCCTTTAAGTCTAGTAGAAAGAGGTTGCAAGTCCGACTGACTGGACAAGAAGATGTGTCTTTGGCGACTTTAAGGTTCGTTCGGCTTATATGTTTCAGTGGCCGATCAGACTATGCTTGGTCTTTAATCACTGATCGGCCTATAAGCCAACGCCACTTAGCTTCATTTTATCGTTGTCAGGTTCAGCCCTGTGACCCGTTCTTTGCGCCGATCGGTACGATGAGCAGCAACACTTGGCACATATTTTCCTTTTCCTTACGTCTCCTCGGGCGAGCTCGGTCTCGGCTGACGTCATCTAAATTTCTTGAAGACCGTGCAAACCCCTGATAGTTATGATCGAGCACGCGGACATACCTTTTTAATTAAGCACATTAAATGTTATACGGTGATCGAAGGATACGTGTCCTTTACTGTCGCCGCACCCTCGATGTGACAGACAGATATTCTCTTATAACGAGGCATGCGCCTTTTCAAAATCAACAATGGGATATGCTTCTAGGTTTCCATAGCTCTGGATCGGATGGCTGAGGTCGATCGACCGTAAGGTTTATAAACCTCGCTTGCATCATCGTCTTCCTCACTTTGAGTCTTCATCTTCGAACTTTCCAGTGACACTGCATTCTTCTTCCTTTCCGACAATCGTAGTGATATCTCTAATAAGCTTTCTATACCCTTCAACCGGCTCTACTCGTTGTTCTTAGCGTCCTTTCTTTCAATCAAATTTCTTCATTGTTTCTTGTCGACATTTATTTTCTATGGCAAGCTCCTCTCAACCTCTTATCTCCGTCCTTGGGCTCTGGTACACGTCCATCGAGTCCAGGTTCGACGGAGGCGATGCTGAGAGTTTGAGAACTGTCTTTGAAATTCCCTCCGATTATCAAATTGGTCTTCCTTCGGCTTTTGACTGCCCGAACGAGCCGCCTCCGGATTTTGTATGCTTCTTTAGGACCAATTTACCATCGGCTTACGGTTCCCAATCCACCTTTTCCTCTCTGCCATTTGTAAATATTTTCATATTTCTCTCGATCAACTAGTGTCGAACTTCTTTCAGCTACTGTATGAGATTGTTGTTTTGTTCCGTTTACACGTCATTCCTCTTACTCCTCGACTCTTCCACTATTTCTATTATCCCAAATTGTCTGAGCGGGGAACTTTTCTCTTCCAAGACCGAGTGGGCCTAGTCTATTTTGACAAGATATCATCCTCCAACAAGCATTGGAAGGACTACTACTTTTTTGTTTGTTTTTCCGAGTAGTCGGACTTTCCAACCAGGTGGTAATTAAAGGTGTCAAACCCTCCCGAGCTCAAGAATTACAAGAGCCACTCGGACTACCTCCATGTAGCTTCCAGCTTGGCTGGTCAGAAATACCATATCCACAAGTTGCTACTGGAGGGTGTCCTCTACGTGTTCGGTTTGAGCCCGATCCACACAAGGCTTCCGTCCAACCTAAGTACGCTCTTTCTTTTCCCTAACCTTTGAAGCTAACTGATTTTTCTTTCTTTTGTGCAGCTCGAATCATGTTGCGAACACGTCTGGCTGGTAAGTGTAAGCTTACGAATGTAGACATCAACGTCGCCGCCATGGCCGAACTGGAGAGCTGTAATCTGCAGCCGGTCGGCTCCAACGAGGATCCGTTCGGTGAGGAGGGAACTCAAGTGCTAGGGAGCGGTGCTGGAGGAAGTCGGCTAGCTGCGAGCGTTGCAACAGTTGCAATGACAAATCTTTTGCCTAAATGGCCGTCCATGGTCCCGATAGTGGTCGCTTCGGAGTCGACGACTTTTGACGAGCCCCTATGACACCGCAAGAGGCGTCGAGTGGAAGGGGGTTCCTCTCGATCTGCAACTTTTGTTTTGTAGACTCTAACACTGATCATCTCTCGCCCCCCTTCCGAGCAGGGCGAAACCTCCGCGCCTACTCCCAATCAGGGAGTTGTTGTGCTCCAAGGCTCTATATCTTCCGACCGAACACCATCACTGTTCGGTCTGCCTGAGGAATTAATAGCTGCACCACTGATCTCCTTAATGCCACGCCCTTTGCTGGCAGCACATGTGTCCCATGTTCAACTGGCATCATCACCTCATTCGGTTGGCAGAGCAACGTCAACCCCGTTCGTTCCGAGCGGTCGATGCCACATTACGGTAGTCATTCATCTGCCTACGGACGAGTGGCATGCCTCGGACGACACCGAATCCCAAGCCCCTAAGCACCAAATAATTATTCAGGGGTTGCTTGCCTAGATATGGGCTGACGCTAGAGCTCGCGCAGCGGTCATGCCTCTGGGGGCACTCACCGACAGTCATACCCAAATGTCCACTGGGGTGAGAATTTTACTTGTACACTCGGATCTATTTCCACTTGGATTTAATACTTTCTTGGTTCCTTATAGTATTGGGTAGAGAGTCTGGCCATGTGCTAAATGCTCGTATTTTTAGAGTATAAAGTCAAGCAGTTGCGTGCATCGAGTGGCCAATCGTCTGCTTCCTAGGCGCAGCTGGAGCAGATGAGTGCTAAGAGCCAATCTGTGTAAGAGCTCCGAGCAGCTAGAGGCAGAGAAGAGAAAAGTCACCGAGCAGGCTGCTCAATTAGCTTAGTTTGATAAACATGCCAACTCTTTCGAGTCAAAGCTTAACTTAGCCAACACCAAGAAGCTACGGGCCATCGAGGACTTGGAGATAAAAAATAAAGAGTTTCGGGTGTTGACTCAAAACCTGAAGGATGTGGAGACCTCACTAAACGTCGAGAGGGAGAGTAGGTCAGTCGAACGCTCCACCACAAAGACCCATCCTGATGCCAAAGATGAAGAGCTAGCTAAGTTGAAGGAAGAGCTGAAGGCCTCCCGAGTAGCTTTAGAGACTTATCAGGGAGCTGAGTCGAGCAAGTTTGATCTCATAAAGCAGACCTACATCCACTCGGACGCTTTTAACGACAAGGTCGTCGATCAGGCACTCCGTCTATTCAACCTTGCTATCGACGGGATGCTCGATCAACTGAAGGAAGGCGACTACCTCCCCTTCACTCTGACAAGCAAGGTCATCAGTCAGGACAAGCTGATTGAGTTGTTGCCCGATGATGTTTTAGATTTTTTGGAGTGAGCTTGCTTGAGCGAATTCTGTATTATCCCTTCATGTGCTTGTAGGTTTTATCGGAGTATTAATGGATGGTTGCCCGTGTAGGACCGTTGCGGCCGGCTAGGAGGGGGTTGTTGGATAGTCCTGTAAACACAAAAGAAAACAACCCTTCTCGAACTCTTTAAGCTAACACTTGCATAATAAAAGCAAAGCAGTAAATCAAAAACATAAAGGAAGAGGCACGAGTATTTACTTGGTTACAACCGATGTGGTTGTTAATCCAAGGAAGATTAAGCACTAAAAACTCCTTCAGGCGGAGAAGCGTCTTACAATGTTGAAGCGTAGAAACAGAAGCTTAACTACAACTCAAAAGGATACAAGCGTTGGAAATGATTACTTGGAGTTCGTTAAAAAGCTTTTGGACCAAGACTATATTTATAGCCTTGGTCGGGGCGCCTGGAAGGGGTTTCGGGTGCTCTAGGGGGATAAAACTTTATCCCCCAACGTTCAGATCGCGTTTAACGTGATCTGGTCAACAAATCAGGTTCGGGCGCCCGGAAGGGTTCCGAGCGCCTCGGGCTGCTCGGGGCGCCCCGGACTGCTCCGGGCGCCCCGGAGCCAAAAGTCAACAACAATTGACTTTTTCGTCCGAGACCTCTGCTCCGGTTCGGTTCGGATCGGTCCGGGTCTTCTATTCCGGATTCGTTCGCTTAGGTGATCTCTGACATCCGGAAAAGGGCTCACCCGAACCCAACTTCCAGTCTTCTCGAGCGGGCTTCCCTCCGGCTTCTCGTCCCTCGGATTCGCCGCGTGTTTCCTTCTCGTCCGCCGGTGTACTCATCCGCAGTCTTCGTCCCTCGGACGCACCGCGTGTCGTCCTTCTCGCTAGCTGCGTCTCTTGCTCCCCGAGCAATCTTCCGCTCCGACTTTCGTCCCTCGGAATCACTGCACGCTTCCTTCTCGTCCACCGGGGTACTCTTCCGTAGCACCTCGTCCCTCGGACGCACCACGTGCCGTCCTTCTCGCTAGCTGCATCTTCCGCTCGAGTACCTGTGCTCCTAAGCTCTTGCACACTTAGACACAAGGTTAGAAACACACGGGACCTAACTTAACTTGTTGATCACACCAAAACGATCTTGGGGTTCCAACAATCTCCCCCTTTTTGATGTGATCAACCCAAGTTAAGCTAGGGTCAATAATAGATATGAAAATTAAACAGTTTATTTTGCACTAACGTGCAACAAGATAAAAACATTAAATTTCAAGATAGAAACATTAAATTTCAAATTTTTTAATTTTCTATCTCCCCCTAGACTTATACTTTTTCTTCTCCCCCTTTGATCACATAAAAAAAATTGGGGTAGCAAGAAAAATCTAAGAGTCAACACTTAGAAAATTTATAAAGATCTATTTCAAAGATTTTCTGGAAAGTATTTCTAAGTCAAGAAAATTTTCTAAGTCAAAAATAACTTTTGAAAAAATTTCTAAGTATTCGTCATCAATAATTAAAAACTTTCTAAGCCGAAAAATTTATGCAAGAAAATTTAAGAGAATTGATAACATTAAAAGAAATTTTCTATGCATTTATTTATTTATATATTTTATTCTAATGTTTTTACCAGAGAGTTTTAAATTTTCATTTTAACTTATTACAATTTCTCAAATTTGAAGTAAGAAAATTTGAACATGCGAAGAATTGTATCATGTTAATTTCAGTTAATAGTTTGTCGAGATATTTTAATCGACAGGCTATTTCTCTCAGCTTTAAAGCAACAAATGTTAAACATGCAAGAAATTGTATTGATAAGATAATTGGTAAAAATTCGTTTGATATTTTTTCTAATTTGCAAGATTCATTTGACAAAATATTTTGTAACTTGCAAGAATCTTTTGGCAATATTTCTGATTTGCAAAATTCTTTTGACAAAATAATTTGTAATTCGCAATAATCTTTCGTCAAAACTTTTTGCAATTCGAGAAACTCTTTCGATAATATTTGTAGTTTGCAAGAATCTTTCGTCAAAACATTTTGTAATTAAAAAAAAAATCGATAATATTTCTAATTTGCAATAAGAGTTCGACAGTTGATTTTCTAATCCGAACAATTCTTTCGATGATTTAATT
Organism: Zingiber officinale; assembly: GCF_018446385.1. NCBI lineage: Eukaryota > Viridiplantae > Streptophyta > Magnoliopsida > Zingiberales > Zingiberaceae > Zingiber > Zingiber officinale. Next base: position 95,966,728 of record NC_056005.1, read on the forward strand.
TTTAATTCGCAAAAATCTTCAGGTAATTTTTTGATTAATTGAACCAATTGTTCAGATGGTAGAAATCATACCTTACTTACCTCGTCGGCTGTTGGTTCTCCCCCTGTTGAATTGTTTTCTTCTGAAGATTCTCCCCCTTCATCGATGCTTAATGAAGAAGGGTTTTCTGTGTTCTCGAGATGTACTTCAGCTGTTGGTTCTGTCGGTGGCTTGGTGTCTATTGAGTCGTCGGCTTCCAAAGGTTCTTCGTAGAGCTTTAAGAACTTTTTTCAAAGTTTTTTTGCGCTTTTGTATTCTCCGATTCTGTCTAGATCTTCATTTGGTATTACGGTTAGAAGATGAAATTTTGCCCGTCTGTTTGCCATCGATTCGTCACGTTGCTTCTTGTTCCAGAGGCGTAGATCGAGTTCTTCTCCATTCGTTGTCTTTGGTTCTTCATAGCCATATTTCAATATTAAAGAAATACCAAAATCAGAATTAAGATATACATCCATTTGTTCCTTCCATGAAGAAAACTCCCCCTCGAATGTTGGTGGATATTCGCTAGCTCCGACTAACGTTTTGTTGCTTCAAACGACGGTTAGTCCTTCTGAGGCGTCTCGGCTCTGATACCACTTGTAGGACCGTTGCAGCCGGCTAGGAGGGGGTTGTTGGATAGTCCTGTAAACACAAAAGCAAACAACCCTTCTCGAACTCTTTAAGCTAACACTTGCATAATAAAAGCAAAGCAATAAATCAAAAACATAAAGGAAGAGGCACGAGTATTTACTTGGTTACAACCGATATGGTTGTTAATCCAAGGAAGATTAAGCACTAAAAACTCCTTCAGGCGGAGAAGCCTCTTACAACGTTGAAGCGCAGAAACAGAAGCTTAACTACAACTCTAAAGCATACAAGCGTTGGAAATGATTACTTGGAGTTCGTTAAAAAGCTTCTGGACCAAGGTTATATTTATGGCATTGGTCGGGGCGCCTGGAAGGGGTTCCGGGCGCCCTGGGGGGATAAAACTTTATCCCCCAACGTTCAGATCGCGTTTGACGCGACCTAGTCAACAAATCAGGTCTGGGCGCCAGGAAGGGTTCTGGGCGCCCCGGAGCCAACAGTCAACAGCAGTTGACTTTTTCGCCCGGGACCTCTGCTCCGGTTCGGTTCGGCTCGGTCCGGGTCTTTTATTCCGGATCCGTTCGCTTGGGTGATCTCTGCCATCCGAAAAAGGGCTCACCCGAACCCAACTTCCGGTCTTCTCGAGCGGGCTTCCCTCCGGCTTCTCGTCCCTCGGATTCGCCGCGTGTTTCCTTCTCGTCCGCTGGCATACTCATCTGCAGTCTTCGTCCCTCGGACGCACCGCGTGTCGTCCTTCTCGCTAGTTGCGTCTCTTGCTCCCCGAGCAATCTTCCGCTCCGACTTTCGTCCCTCATAATCACCGCACGCTTCCTTTTCGTCCACCGGGGTACTCTTCCGCAGCACCTCGTCCCTCGGACGCACCGCGTGCCGTCCTTCTCGCTAGCTGCGTCTTCCGCTCGAGTACCTATGCTCCTAAGCTCCTGCACACTTAGACACAAGGTTAGAAATACACAGGACCTAACTTAACTTGTTGATCACACCAAAACGATCTTGGGATTCCAACAGCCCGTTCGGTAAACATTTTTATTTAATGTCAATCCTTTATTCTGTGTCGTTCGGCTTTTCCTTTTCATACTTTTTAGATGTTTTATTGCACTATTGCTCAGGGTTCGAGCTACTAACCACTTACCATGAAGTGAAATATTTCACTAGTGTGGCTCCGTGGCCCACCGATCGACGTCATATTAATTGCCTGGACGGGCCATTTTTCATCGGTCTCGGGTTTATAGCTGCTGCTCAGCTTTTGATGTATATGCAGAGTTTAAGGTCGTCGCTCAACCATCGAATGGCATAATCGGGGATTTAAGGTCGTTGTTCGACCGATGATAGCGACAAGGGTTTAAGGTCGCTGCTTGATCGTTGATGGCGACAAGGGTTTATGGTCGCCGCTTGACCGTTGATGGCGATAAGGGTTTAAGGTCGCCGCTCGACCACTGATGGCGACAAGGGTTTAATGTTGCCGCTTGACTGTTGATGGCGATAAACGTTTAAGGTCGCCACTCGACCGCTGATGGTGACAAGGGTTTAAGGTCGTCGCTCGACCGTTGATGGCAACAAGGGTTTAAGGTCGTCGCTCGACCGCTGATAGCGATAAGAGTTTAAAGTCATCACTCGACCGTTAATGGCGACAAGGATTTAAAGTCGTCACTCGACTGTTGATGGTGACAAGGGTTTAAGGTTGTCGCTCGACCACTGATAGCGACAAAAGTTTAAGGTCGTCGGTCGACCGCTGATGACAACAAGGATTTAAGGTCGCCGCTCGACTACTGATGGTGACAAGAGTTTAAGGTCGTTGCTCACCGCTGATGGTGACAAGGGTTTAAGGTCGTTGCTCACGGCTGATGGCGATAAGAGTTTAAAGTCACCGCTCGACCACTGATGGTGACAGTTTAAGATCGCCGCTCGACCATTGATGGTGACAAGGGTAGGTCACCGCTCAACTGCTGATGGCGACAAGAGTTTAAGGTCGCCGTTGGATTACTGATGGCAACAAGAGTTTAAGGTCGTCGCTCGACCGTTGATGATGACAAGGGTTTAAGGTCGCCGCTCGACCATTGATGGCGACAAGAGTAGGCCACCGCTCGACCGCTAATGTCGATAAGGATTTAAGGTAGTCGCTCGACCACTAATGATGACAAAGGTTTAAGATCATCGTTCGACCACTAATGACGTCAAGGGTTTATAGTCATCGCTCAACTTTCAACTTGCCCGATCAGCTCAAGATTCTGGAAAACTTATTTTTTTATTCATGTCTGTCCTGCATCTAGAAGGAATATGCACAAATACATCTATATTTATTTACGCACACCTCATCCGGCTTTATAGAGTTGGAGATGATTCGCTCTCCATGACAGCTCGAGCCACCTTCCATCTTTATCCTCCAAGTAGTAGGTTCGAGCATAGTTTCTGTACGACCTTGTAAGGTCCTCCCCATGGTGCCTCTAGTTTGTTGACTTCGCCGACCAGCTTGATTTTCTTCCACACCAGATCTTCGACCTGGAAAGAACTCGAGATCACCCTTTAGTTGTAGTTCTAACTCATCTGTTATCGATATGCCGTTAGCCGGATGTTGGCTTTATCCCGCGATTCATCCACCAAGTCAAGCTCCATTAACCTCTTATCGATATTTCCCTCATCGTAGAGTTGCACCTAGTCGTTGTTTTGTTCCGCCTGCACAACATTCCTCTTACTCCTCGGCTCTTCCACTATTTCTATTATCCCAAATTGTCTGAGTCGGGGACTTTTCTCTTCCAAGACCGAGTGGGCCTAGTCTATTTTGACAAGATGTTATCCTCCAACAAGCATTGGAAGGACTACTACTTCTTTGTTCGCTTTCCCGAGCAGCTAGACCTTCCGACCAGGTGGTAATTAGAGGCGTCGAACCCTCCCTAGCTAAAGAAATACAAGAGTCGCTCAGACTACCTCCATGTAGCTTCCAGCTTGGACGGTCAGAAATAACATATCCACAAGTTGTTGGAGGGTGTCCTTTACGTTTTCGGCCTGAGCCCGATCCACACAAGACTTCTGTTCAGCCTATGTACACTCTTTCTTTTCTCTAACCTTTAAATCTAACTGATTTTTCTTTCTTTTGTGCAGCTCGAATCATGTTGCGAGCGCGTCTGGCTGGCAAGTGTAAGCTTGCGGACACAACATCAACGTCGCAGTCGTGGCCAAACTGGAGAGTCGTGGTCTGCAGCCGATCGGTTCCAACGAGGATTCGCTCGGCGAGGAGGGAACTCAAGTGCTAGGGAGAGGTGCTGGAGGAAGTTGACTAGCTGCGAGCGATGCGACGGCTGCAACAACAAATTTCTTTCTTGAATGGCCATCCATGGTCCTGATAGCAGTCGCTTCGGAGTCGGTGACTTCCGACGAGCCCCTGCAACACCGCAAGAGGTGCCGAGCGAAAGGGGGTTCCTCTCGATCTGCTACTTCTGCATTGCAGACTCCAACACCGATCATCTCTTGTCCCCCTTCTGAGCTGGGCGAAACCTCCGTGCCTGCTCCCGATCAGGGAGTCGTTGTGCTCCCAGGCTCTATATCTTTCGACCAAACACCATCACTGTCCGGTTTGTCTGAGAGATTAATAGTTGTATCGTCGGTCTCCTTCATGTCACCCCTTTGCCGGCAACACAAGTGTCCCGCATTTGACTGGCGTCATCGTCTCATTCGGTTGGTAGAGCAACGTTAGCCCCGTTTGTTCTGAGTGATCGACGCCACATTACGATAGTCATTTATCTGCTTACGGACGAGTGGCATACCTCAGACGGCCCCGAATCCCAAGACCCTGAGCATCAAATAATTATTCAAGGCCGCTCGCTTAGATATGACCTGACGCTAAAGCTCGCGCAACAGTCATGCCTCCGGGGGTACTCACCAACAGTCATACCCAAATGTCCACTGGGTGAGCATTTTACTTGTACGTTCGGATTTATTTCCACTTGGCTTTAATACTTTCCTGGTTCCTTGCAGTATTGGGTAGAGAGTCTGGTCATGTGCTAAAGACTCATATTTTTTGAGCAGAAAGTCAAGCAGCTGCGTGCATCGAGCGGCCAATCGTCTGTTTCCCAAGCACAGCTGGAGCAGATGAGTGCTAAGAGCCAATCTAAGTAAGAGCTCCGAGCAGCTGGAGGCGGGGAAGAGAAAAGGCGCAGAGCAGGCTGCCCAATTGGTTTGGCTTGATAAACAAGCCAGCTCCTTCAAGTCAAAGCTTAACTTGGCCAACACCAGGAAGCTCCGGGCCATCGAGGACTTGGAGATCAAAAATAAAGAATTTCGGATGCTAGCTCAAAACCTGAAGGATGTGGAGGCCTCACTAAACGCCGAGAGGGAGAGTAGGTCAGTCGAACGCTCCACTATGAAAACCCAGCTTGACATCAAAGATGAAGAGCTAGCCAAGTTGAAGGAAGAGCTTAAGACCTCCCGAGTGGCTTTAAAGACTTATCAGGGAGCTGAGTCGAGCAAGTTTGATCTGATAAAGCAGGCCTACATCCGCTTGGATGCTTTTAACGACAAGGTTACCGATCGAGCACTCCGTCTATTCAACCTTGCTATCGACAGGATGCTCGATCAACTAAAGGAAGATGGTTACCTCCCCTCCACTCTAACAAGCAAGGTCATCAGTCGGGATAAGCTGACTGAGTCGCTGCCCGATGATGGTTTGGATTTTTTGGAGTGAGCTTGCTTGAGTAAATTCTGTATTGTCTCTTCATGTGCTTGTAGGTTTTATCAGAGTATTAATGGATGGTTGCCCGTTCCGCAAACCTTTTTATTTAATGTCAATCCTTCATTCTGTGTCATTCGACTTTTCCTTTTCATACTTTTTAGATGTTTCATTGCACTACTGCTCAGGGTTCGAGCTGCTAACCACTTACCATGAAGCAAAATATTTCACTAGTGTGGCTCCGTGGCCCATCGATCGGCGTCATATTAATTACCTAGACGGGTCATTTTTCATCGGTCTCGGGTTTATAGTTGCTGCTCAGCTTTTGATGTGGATGCAGAGTTTAAGGTCGTCGCTCAATCATCGATGGCGACCATTGATGGTGACAAGGGTTTAAGGTCGTCGCTCAATCGTCGATGGCGACAAGGGTTTAAGGTCGCTGCTTGACCGTTGATGGCGACAAGGGGTTAAGGTTGTTGCTCGACCGTTGATGGCGATAAGGGTTTAAGGTCGCCGCTCGACGGCTGATGGCAACAAGGGTTTAAGGTCGCCACTCGACTGTTGATGGCCACAAGCGTTTAAGGTCACCGCTCGACCGCTGATGGCGACAAGGTTTAAGGTCGTCGCTCGACCGCTGATGGTGATAAGGGTTTAAAGTCGCCGCTCGACCGTTGATGGCTACAAGGGTTTAAAGTCGTCGCTCGACTGTTGATGGTGATAAGGGTTTAAGGTCATTGCTCGACCACTTATGGCAACAAGAGTTTAAGGTCGCCGCTCAACCGCTAATGACGACAAGGGTTTAAGGTCACCGCTCGACTGTTGATGGTGACAAGGGTTTAAGGTCGTCGCTCACCGCTGATGGCAACAAGAGTTTAAAGCCATCGCTCGACCACTGACGGTGACAAGAGTTTAAAGTCATCGCTCTATCACTGATGGTGACAAGAGTTTAAGGTCATCGCTCGACCGCTAATGGCGACAAAGGTTTAAGGTCACTGCTCGACCATTGATGGTGACAAGGGTAGGTCATCGCTCGACCGCTGATGTCGATAAGGATTTAAGGTCACCGCTCGACCGCTGATGGTGACAAAGGTTTAAGGTCGTCGTTCGACCACTGATGGCGACAAGGGTTTATAAACGTCGCTTAATTTTTAACTTGGCTGATCAGCTCAATAGTCTAGAAAACTTATTTTTTATTCATGTTTATCCTGTGTCTAGAAGGCATATGCACAAATACATCTATATTTACTTACGCACCTCTCATTTGACCTTATAAGGTTGGAGATGATTCACACTCTATGATCGCTCGAGTCGCCTTCCGTCTTTATCCTCCAAGTAGTAGGTCCCCGAGCGTAGTTTTTGTACGACCTTGTAAGGTCCTCCCTATGGTGCATCGAGTTTGCTGGCGTCGCCAACCGGTTTGATTTTCTTCCACACCAGATCTCCGACCTGGAAAGACCTCGGGATCACCCTTCAGTTGTAGTTCTGCCTCATCTACTGTCGGTATGACATTAGCCGGACGACGACTTTATCCCGTGATTCATCTACCAAGTCGAGCTCCATTAACTTCCGCTGGGTATTTCCCTCATCGTAGAGTTGTACCCGGTTCTAATCTCCATGGGGACCACTGCTTCTCCTCTATACACCAGCTGGAATGGTGTTACATTGGTCGTTTCTTTTTGAGCCGTGTAAAGTGCCCATAAGACACTCAGGAGCTTGTCGACCCGGCTGCCTTCTGTGTGGTCGAGCCGAGATCTTCGGATTTATCAATTCTGCTTAGTCGTTGCTCTAGGGGTAGGCTACTGAGGTGAAGGCCTGATGGATGTCATAGCCTTCACACCACTCCCTGAGCCTACTACCCGCGAATTGCCTCCCATTATCCGAGACGAACCGGTGGGGGATGCCAAATCGACACAAGATGTTTTGCCAGATGAATTTGATGACCATTTGCTCACTTATCCTTGCTATTGCCTCGGCCTCCACCCATTTTGAGAAGTAGTCCACCGTGACAAACAGAAACCTCCGCTGACCGATCTCCATGGGAAACGGTCCCACGATGTCCATGCCCTATTGGTCAAATGGGCAAGACACCATGGATGTCTTCATCTTCTCAGTTGGTCGATGCGGGATGTTATGATACCTTTGGCAGAACAAACAGGTGGCTATTGTCTGAGCGGCATCCTCTTGGAGAGTTGGCTAAAAATATCTGACCAGGAGAATCTTTCAAGTCAATGAATGGTCGCTAGACCATTTGCTCACTTATCCTTGCTAGTGGCTCAGCCTCCACCCACTTTGAGAAGTAGTTTGTCGCGATGAGCAGAAACCTCCGTTGACCAGTCGCCATGGGAAACAGTCTCACGATGTTCATGCCCCATTGATCGAACGAGCAAGACGCCGTGGATGTCTTCATCTTCTCGGTTGGTTGATGCGGGATGTTGTGATACCTTTGGTAGGACAGACAGGTGGCTATTGTCCGAGCGGCATCCTCTTGAAGAGTTGGCCAAAAATATCTGGCCAGGAGGATCTTTTGAGTCAACGAGCGATCGCCATGATGACTTCTACAAGAGCCAAGATGTACTTCTTGGAGGATATAATTCATGTCCTCCAGGCCCACACATTTGAGCAACGGCCTTAAGAAAGATCTCTTATAAAGTTGATCTCCGATCAGGGTGAATCGTCCGACCCTTTTCTTTAATAGTCGTGTTGCCTCCTGGTCGGTCGGAGTGCTACCCGATCGGAGGAATTCAATAAGCGACGTTTTCCAATCACTCGAGACCACTCTCTCCATACGGTCAATGTGCACCACCAATGAAACATGTTCGATCGGTTGGCTGATCATGATAGGCGATAATGAATTAGCTAACTTAGCCAGTTCATCTGCTGCTTGATTGTCCGATCAGGAGATCTTCTGTATAGTGACCTCTTGAAAATTTATCTTCAGCTTCTCGAACGCTTCCGCATATAGCTTGAGTCGGGAGCTACTAATCTTGAAAGTCTCTGATAGTTGTTGGGCGGCTAGTTGAGAATCTGAGTGAATGAGTACTTTTGTGGCTCCGACATGGCGCGCTACATGTAAGTGAGCTATCAAGGCTTCATACTCAGCTTCATTGTTGGTGGCCCTATAATCCAACCGGACGAAAAGTTACATCCGGTCTTCCCGTGGTGAAATGACGAGGATGTCGATCTCATTGCCTTGTTGAGTGGACAAACCGTCAACATATATTCTCCAAGTTACTTCTGGCTCGGCGTTTTTCACCTCTGTGATGAAATCAGCAAGGGTCTGAGCTTTTATTGCCATTCAAGGTTGATATTGAATATCAAACTCGCCGAGTTCAGTTGTCCATTTAATCAACTGTTCGGATGCCTCAGGGTTGAGCAGAACTCTTCCCAGAACACTGTTGGTCATCACGATGATCGGGTGAGCCAGGAAGTATGGGCGAAGTCTCCGAGCGGCAATCACCAAAGCGTAGGCTAACTTTTCAAGATTAGTGTAGGTGAACTCGACATCTTTCAATATATGACTTAAAAAATACACGGGTTGTTGCTCATGGTCATTTCGCCAAACTAATGTCGAGTCGACCACATACTCGGTGGATGATAGATAAATCCAAAGCGGCTCTTCAGCGCTCGACTTAGCTAAGATAGGCAAGGAGTTAAGATACTCCTTGAGCTCTTTGAACACCCGGTCGTACTCCGCATCCCAATTAAATTTAGTCGCTCGCGCAGCACCTTGAAGAAAGGTAGGCTTCAGTCGGATGACTTGGATATGAATTTAGACAATGTGGTGATCCGTCCGGCCAGTCATTGGGCCTCCTTCAAGCCGTGTGGCGGTGGCATGTCTTGTAAGGTCTTGATCTTGCTCGGATTTGCCTCGATCCCTTGTTTGATGACGATATATCCGGAGAAGCATCCACTCTTAGCGTTGAACAAACACTTGTTTGGGTTCAACTTTATCTTGTATGTCCTCAAGGTTCGACATATTTCCTCGATATCTTCACACAGATCAGCAGCTTGGACTATCTTTATTAATATGTTGTTGACGTATACCTCCAAGTTGTGGTCAATTTGCTCCCGAAACACTTTGTTCATGAGCCTCTGGTAGGTGACGCCAACGTTCTTCAGTCTGAACGGTATGACGTTGTAGTAGAACATTCCATCGGCCGTGATAAAGCTAACCTTTTTCTGATCTTCTTTGGCGAGCGGTACTTGGTGATAACCTTGATATGCATCAAGCATGTAGATCAGCTCGCAGCCTACCGTAGAGTCCACCATCTAATCTATCCAGGGCAGCGGGTAAAAATTCTTCGGGCATGCCTTAAGTCGCGAAAGTCGATGCAGACCCGTCATTTATTGCCCAGCTTGGAGACTAACACCACATTAGCGAGCTAGCTCAGAAATTAGACTTTCTGTATATGACCAGCCTCCAGTAGTTTCTCTATCTTCGTCCGGATGATTAGGTTTTGCTCTGTACTGAAGTCTCTTATTTTTTGCTTCACCGGTCGGGCATCCAGTCGGACATGAAGCTCGTGTTACACTACGCTCGGTAAGATTCCGAGGAGCTCGTGGGTTGATAAGGCGAACACGTCATGATTTCGCCTAAGGCAGGCAGAGAGCTCTGCCTTTTTCTCGTTCTCTAGATCGGCGACAATGAAGGTGATCACCTCCAACTGGCTCGGGTGGATCTGGACCTCCTCATTTTCTTCATAAACTAGCGCAGGGGGCTTCTCAATGATGGTGTTAACCTCCAAGCGCGAATTTTTCCGAGTGGTCCTTGCTTCTCATTTGACCATATCAACGTGGCATTGCCAAGTAGCCAATTGGTCACCTTTGACTTCTCCCACCTTGTCGTCCACCGGGAACTTAATATTTTGGCAGTAGGTGGACACTACCGCACAGAACCCGTTGAGGGTCGGTCGACCTAATATAATGTTATAGGTCGACGGTGCGTCTACCATAATAAAGTTTGTGGTCCTCGTCCTCTTCAGGGGCTCATCGCCGAGTGAGATGGCTAGCTTGGTATGTCCGATCGGCAACACTTCGTTGCCCGTGAAGTCGTAGAGCGGGGTTGTCATTGGTAGCAGCTCATCCCAATCGATTTGTAGTTGGTCCAGCACCTTTTTGAATATGATGTTCACCTAGCTTACTGTATCAACAAAAGTTTAATATATAGTATAATTGACAATCACTGCTCGAATGATCAATGCATCATCGTGAGGGACCTCCACTCTCTCTAAATCTCTAGGGCCAAAGCTGATTTCGGGTCCTTCAGCTCTCTCCCTGCTGCAGCCAACAACATGGTCTCAAGTCACCGAGCATGTGACTTCCTTGCCCGGTTGGAATCTCCGCCGGTCGACCCACCGATTATCATTCCTATTTCTCCCTGAGCGGTGTTACTCCGGTTCTCTTCCTCTTGAGCCAACAGTTTGTTCCACTAGGCAAAGACTCGGGCAGCACTTATATTGCTCCCACGCTGAGGTCGATGGTGGCGTGATTCGACTGTTGTCCCGTCTTCTTCCCATCGACCAGTTGATCAACGCCTTTGTTGCCGATCAGGTGATGGGGATCTACGACGATATCTTCGCTCGGCCGGCCTACTAGCTACTAAATCAAAGCAATCATGGGTGTTGTGCATCGCTGACTGGTAGAAGGAGCAGAACATAGGTGTCCACATCTTGTCATTTGTAGCCTTTGGAGGAGGGGCTGCCATATGCTGCACGGCATGTGTCCTGGGTTTGTTTAGCGAGGCTCCTGATCGAGGCCTCTTGAGGGGTTGATGGTTGCTCGTCTGTCGCCGTTCAGACACTCCTGTGGGCTCGGTGGGCATCTCATTCTTCCTTGCTGCTTGAGCTTCTTCTACGTTGATGTATTCATTGGTTTTCTTTTGTAAGTGGCCAAAATCCTTTGACGGTCTCCAGATGAGTGAACGGAAGAATTCTCCTTCGGTGAGCCCTTGGGTGAAGGCATCTACTAACACGTCCGAGGAGACCGTCGGGATGTCCATCGTTATCTGATTGAAGTGCTGGATATATGCCCTTAATTGCTCTCGAGGCCCCTGCTTCAACTAGAATAGATTCACACTCGTCTTCTGGTTGCGCGCGACTGCTAGCGAAGTGGTGTAGGAAGACCGCTCGGAAGTCCTTGAAGCCATGGATCAAACCACTCGACAACCGTTTAAACAACGTTGCACCGATCCAGATAGTGTGGTGAGCAAGACTCGACATTTCACCACATTCGTGTACTGGTGAAGTGTGGTTGTGTTATCAAACTTGGCCAAGTGGTCGTCGAGGTCAGTCGCTCCATTATATTCCCCGATCGTTAGTGGAGTATAATGCTTTGACAGAGGGTCATTTAGAATCTCCTCTGAAAATTTTTGATTGACCCGTTCGGGTGAATCATCCTCTTTGGGTGTCTTCCTTTTCCTTGTGTCTCGAGCGGGTGCCTCATCCGAGGATGATCGTCGATCTCTTTCCGCTTGGCCCTTCTCTTCTGCTGGAGTCCATAACTGCGCTTGGTGGAATAGGACCGGTGCATGAGGGGCTTCCCCATAGGTGCCCATCGACCTATTGTTTGTTTCTCGAATGTCTCGGTCCCCTCACTCAGCCTCGGCCTGTCGTCCTGCCGTGGAAGCTGCAGGCTCCTGCGCTTGACATTCGGACAGTGCCTGCTGGCGCTTGGCTGGTGACTGCTGGCGCTCGGCTGGTGCCTGCTGGCGCTCGGCCAGTTCCTGTTATTGCTATTGTTCCACTATCTTCGTCGCTCGAGCTTGTATCAGCGTGTCGAGTTCCTCTTGCATCAGCATCACCATTGTGAATCGTCCAGTGTCTTCCATTTTCTCATTCGAATGTAGGTTATGTTCCCACAGACAGCGCAAAATGATCCTGTCTGAAAGCGTAAAATTGGAAAGCCAGGGAGGTGGCTGTTCTGCTGACTGGACGAAAACCTCGCTCCTCTCTACAAAACAAAACCAAACCAGGGAAGGGTCTCTGGCGTTGACTCTCCGACGCTCAAGTTAGAAACAGAAGAAGAGAAAGTGAAAGCCCTAGGGACCGAGATCAATCTTGCCTTTTTTCATACCTATCATACTCTTTTATACCTGTTTTGGTGACCCTTCATATGCCCCTATTTAATGATATTAAGTGTAGACAGAAGGTATATTTATCTTGCCTCTCCGCATTCAATGATAGATGGAGTGTTCTCTTTTATTTTCTCTTCCACTTATTAAGTATTTGTCTTTTCCTTTTTTATTATATCGGTCCATTACACTATCAATGGCATACCCCGAGTCGGATGAGCGGCTTGCTTGACCTGCTCTCCTGCTGATCGGGCTGACCAGACTCTATTTCATTCAAACGATCGATCGGACAACTGTTCCTCAGATCGGGCTATATAACCCCCTCTTGCTCAAGTGGCGGGGTTGAGCCTCTGAGCTATGACGTTGATCATTTTAACTTTGACCTCTATCGTGATTATTGACCCGTGCCAGATGGACTCCTTACCGTCGCATCAATTACAATATGAGTCTGACATATTCTTACAAAGCAAATCCAAATGGCTAGTACATGATAAAATCTTGAACTTAGATTCATGTTCAATTTAATAAAAATTTATTTATATTTGAATAATATATATTAGAGGAATTATATAAATAAATTGAAATAATATATTAAATAAAATAAATAAAATTGAATATATACATGTTGAATTTATTAATATTAAAAAACTCTTAAAACAAACAAATATATTTGTAATATTAAATTTGTTGGATATACTAATTAATTAATAACCTATAAATTGAAAATGGTAACTTGTCTTGCTTTCTATTTTTTAAGTAAGGATATACTAATTAATTAATAATAAAAATATATAAAATAAAGTAGAAAGACTATCGAGATTTATTTAATTATAATATGGATAGATGTTAATATAAGTCTATGGAAACTTTACTGAACTCCTTCAATAAAGTGGGAGGTAGAATAGCCTATTGGAGCAGTTGTAAATTAAAAAAGAGATTATAGATTAAATTCAAAGTGTGTCTTTGAATTAAAAGCATCCATAATGAAAGACAGTATTTCTCTCAAATATTTATGTTTTTCATATCTACATCATCAATCAAATATCTCATTTTTTAAATATCTTAAATCCCACAATTAAATATCTCTCAATCAAATATTTATAAATTCTACCTACCAAATATCTCAATCTCAAGTATCTAAAATTCCCTATCGAATATCTCACCAACTTCATTAAGAGGGTGTATTCATTCTGGATTTCTAATGACTTTTAAAATAATAGATTTTTTATAGTTTGATAGATTTCTATTGACTTTAATAGAATTCCACAGACTTTATAAATAGAATTTCATAGACTCTTGTTGATTTTTTACAAGATTTTTATAGACATTTGTAATATTTTTCATAGAGTTCTGTGGATTTTCATGAATTTTGTAATTTGTATAATTATATCACTTTTTTATTGATTTTTTTAACTAGTAATTAAACGATAACATCTTCAACTTCTTATTATTTATTTGTATAAGTGAATTCTTAATACTTAACTACTTTAATTTAATAAAAATTATAAGTGAATCATTATTCAATTTATTAAAAAACAAATTTCAATTCTTCAAGTCAATTCACAGTATATAATTCATTAATCAACATTTTGTAATAATAAATACCAAAATTAGATAAATAATTATTAAAATATTAAGAAAATTTAATATTTTTCATTAGTCTTGTATGAAAAAAAAACCTAATTGTTATTGACAACATTATCAACATCACTCCACATTTGATTGGTTATACTCTCTCTCCATGAGTTAGCATTCGCTCGTTGTTGTTCTTGAGTAAATAATTGATCAAAGTTGTTATCTTTATAAACTTGTTCTGATGAAGATGATGGAACTTCATTATATAGTTTGATTAAATTCATCAAAATGACACTCCCTGCGAAGAAAATTATGCAATTCGGCACAAGCCAATACAAGCTCTGCTTGTGTTGTACATTGAAATGGCGGAGCTATTTTGAATCGCGATTTAAATATACCAAATATCCTCTCAATAGCGTTCCTCAAAGAAGCATGACGAAGATTGAACAACTCTTTTGCATTTTCAGGGTGACGCCCCTAACCAGTGAATTCTTGAAGATGATAATGTACACCTCGAAAAGGAGCCAAGAATTAACGTCGATTTGGATACCTGCCATCTAGTGAAAAATATTTACTTGTCAAACCATATATATGTAGTATCAAATAACCAATGAGTAACATATATATTCTTTAAAATTTCAAAAATATAAATAGTTAAGAAACATATAGAACAAAAAATACCTCCTGACACTTTAAGCCCATTATTTCTTGATAAAGCATCTGTCAACACAAATGAATCATGGGCAGATCCCTCCCATCCACTGAGTACATATATAAATTCTAAATCAAAGTTACAAGCTGCTAAAACATTTTGAGAAATTTCTCTATGACGGTTACGATAACTGTTAATATCTTGCCCAGACACCGTAGCTGGAATGTGAGTGCCATCAATAGCTTCAATACAATCCTACAACAACAATAACATAACCACCACCATCATCACTAATAATAATAATAATAATAATAATAATAATAATAAAAGAATTTCATACTTACTTTAAAGTAAGGGTAAAATCTTGTACTCTCTCTTATTTTTTCTGGCACTGCAGATCCAGGTTTGACCATCATATCTACTGCAATGCTCTTCAATGCTTTCAACACCTTGTTGAAGTTTTGACTAGTATTGTAATGTGATCAGCCAAATGTTTTACGAATCAAGCAATACTGAGTATTATGCCCAACAACAAGTTAAAACATGGCAAGCATTTCTTCGACGCAGATGTGTCTTGTATCTTGTAAGGAGGTTCTTTCTCTAAGGATCTTTCATAATTTTAAAAATATGTCTAAGTACATTCTATAAATTTCTTGAAAGTTTATTGAATTCTCTTTTAATATTCTATGAATATAATTATATCCACTTGTACTTATTGGTTGTCTATTTAAGGGACGATGAACACATTCATCCTGTATGTTTGCTATATACTGATATAACACATAGAGGGTCTTGGAAATTTTCATTAACAAATACTCAATGGTTTCATACAACTCTTCTTGCAATTCTTCTTCTTCCATTTGTTCATCTACTTCATGCATATTGATATTTGTCATTTAAATGTCTGACATTAAACAAGCAATTAAAATGAAAGAACATCTATGAATTCATGAAAAAACATACCATACATAACCAAAATAAAGATGTGTTCAATAAAAATCCAAAACTTGTAGAACTAGAAAGAATTCAAGAGCTAATAATTCACTACTAGTTCAATAATTAGAAAACAATTCAAAATACTATAAATAAAATTTTTAACATTAATTACTAATTTATGCCCCCCAAAACTACTCATTCACTCATTTTAAAATCTATCCACTCCAAACGCTCTTCAATTGCCATTTTCAAGAAAGCCACCTTCTTTGCTCTAGTATTGAGCCAGTCAAGCGCCTTGTAACTAGTACGATTATCTAAGTTTGGGACTTCTTTTATAGCATCCCAACAATTATCATCTGCAACGCCAACTAATTCAATCTTAGAAGATGCTGTCTCAATGGTGTAACAAAGCCTATTTAAAACATCTAGGTCTATATTCTTTGAAGTGCTTGATTTTGTTTCAAATTCGGTCCTATCTCGTTTTCTAGTTGCTTGTGGAACCTCGGAACTCATAGGTTGAGATGGTAATGGTGAAGCAAGGTCCTCAGAAATAGAGGTTGATATGAAGATTCTTGCCTATTGCTTTGTATGAATTCACCACTGTTGTGATCAAACACGTAATCATCTAATAAGTTAATACCCCCATTTTCTTCTGTCTCAAAGGTTCTCGCATTAGTGTCATCTCCAAGTCCAATTGCATATTTTCTTGTAGCAGTTCCATTCCCAACTACAAGTCTTAAGTCTTCATAATCCTCAAAAGTATCAGTTTGATAATGTTCATGTTTAGGGTGAGACTGCCAAAGAACAAAAATCATAAGTTTAATTCAAATTCTAATTGTAAATATACAGTTTGTAAATATACAATTTATTATTCTAACCTTAAAATAATCCTCCCCTACTTCATCACTAGCTGTGAGTTTCTTTATCATAGAATCCCATCCAAACCCAGAATTATGACGTATAAGCTTACAGTAGTTGTTATATCATTGTTTGAACCACTTCAAATGACTTTAATGCTGTGCAAAAGTCTTTTCACACTTAAGTTTTGCATTAAGAGTGAGAAGTATTTTTATTTCCACTGTTCTTTTGTTCAACACACCATTCCTATCACGCCATCCTCGCATTGCAACATCAACCATAAGTCTTAATAATTCATTGCTCTCCTCTGTAGTCCATATATTATATTTTGCTTGTGAATCTCCCATTGATAGTACTTCTTTAGCATGTATAAGATAGAAAAATGGTGGATGAACACATATATATATAACAATATTCTTTGATGTTTTATAATAAAAGTTTGCCTTATGCAACCAATTAAACAGAAAAAAGAAAAATTCAATTATCAAATGCTTCTTAATTTATTAATTTCACTATTAAATTATACGAGGTTTTCATTGAAAGTTCATACATTCTCGGTTACATGTTTGCACATATTTATAAAAGCAATCCATCATGTATAAAAATGCATAATCATGTGTTGACTTCTACCTTCGTAGTATAATTAAAAATTGACAAATAATTGATATTTTCTTTGATCCTTTGTTCTTTGCTAAAATGAATATTGAAAATTACATAACATAGAGCAGCTGCTCCATTTTTCCCAAATTATATAAATCCAAAAACAGCAACATTTCAAAGCCGATTTTGAGTTAGAATGATGCAAAAACAACCACCTATGAACCACAAAAGAAAAATATTTTACATGAAGTTTCTACGATTAATTTTCTATATACAAATTATGCTCCATAAAATAAAAAATAAAATCGAACACCCACTAAATTATGAAATCAAATAAAAAATTATGCTCCACTGTTCATATAATAGTAAAAATTCTACAATTAATTTTCCATATACAAATTGTGCTTCGTAAAATAAAAAAAAATGAAATCGAATACCCACTAAAAAAATGAAATCAAACAAAAAATTTTACTTCACTATTCATATAATAATTAAATATCTACTTACGTTGACCCATAGAGTTGAAAAAAGTATATACTAATCGTTAGAGATGATGTTAGAGACTGTAGACAGATATATAGGTTTATGGTACCAATCAGGATGGGAAAAATTATAGATATATAGACGAACGATTGAAACAGTACCAATCATTATGAAATAAGGGAAAAATTGTAGACGAACAATCGAAACAGTAACAATCATACCTTTGTAGGAGAATTTTTTTGGTTGTGAAAGGAGGTTTTTTTAATCATGAGAGGAGACAACCCTAGAGACGTCTTGAGAGAGTTTAGTGCGATTAAAATTTGTCAAAATCTCTAGCTAAAATGGAAAACAAATATTTACTTTTTATGGTAATACCTAAGGCATTGACTAAAGAATTTTCTAAGAATCCTTGGAAATCTATTGCAATTTTGGATACCTTTAAACTTTTATAGAGTCTTTAAAAGTCAAGTTTGAATACCACATGATTTTTTACAACTCTTTAAAAATCTATTTTGAATACCACTAAATTTGTAAAGAGTTTATAAAAGTCTAATTTCAATACTTCTAGACTTTTAAATTTCAAAAGAGTCATTGAAAGTGTAGTTTTAATAGACTCCCCTAAATTAAAAAAAAAAACCAAAGCTACTGATTTATTTAAAAAAACAACAACAATGACTGTGATGACCCACCACATAACTATAGCAGCATTTTCACTTTATTATTATTATTATTATCATTATTTTAAAAAACACCATAAAAATCTTTAGACAAACAATTATACCCGATGATTTCTCAATATCTCCATCACCTATCCTCACAATAAGGAATATTTGAAATGAGGAGATATTTGTTGGGACCAAATATGTAGCTAGAGGGGGGGATGAATAGCTCAGCGCGATCTCGTGCTCGTTGTTGCTTGTTTCTTCAAAGATGTGCAGCGGAAATACAAGAAAACAAACACACAACGCTAACACAAGGGATTTACTTGGTATCCACCTCAAGAAGAGGTGACTAATCCAAGGATCCACACACGCACCCTCCACTAATAAAACACTCCTTTACGGTAACTACCGAAGGCAGAGAAGCCCTACAAGTTCACACTACAAGAAGAAAGGGAAAGGAAATACAATACAAGCAAAAGCTTACAAGTTTGCACAAGAAAAACCCTAACCCTAGCTTTCTTCTTCTTACTGTAGATCCGCCTCTTGACTTGGAAAAACCTCCAAGAACTTCAAGAACTGACGGTGAGAACTCTATGGAGTGGCTCTAGAATCGCTGTGAAGATCGGAGTTGAACAGTGCAAGCGTTGGCAGAGAAAGAGCTCGACAACGGCTTTAATCGACGCCAACGGTCGAATCCCAATCGATCGGATTGCTCCCAATCGATTGGGGAGGCTTTGGATCGATCGACCGATCGATCCAGAGCGCTTCTGTGCTCTTGGGAATCATCTGGATTGATCGACTGATCGATCCAGGGCTTATCGTGTGAAATCGCACCTCTCAATCGATCGCCCGATCGATCGGATGCTCCCAATTGATCGGCTAATCAATTGGGAGGTTTTCTATTCGTGCTGTAACACCCCTAGAAAGCCTAGATAAGAAAATAAGGGTAATAAGAGTACGAATGAAAAGAAGATGTAAATATTCTATATTAAGATGGATTTAGATGATTAAAACTTTATGAAAGAAAAATAAAGTTGAGAATATAATCATCTATGCATGATTTAAAATGTATGGAATTAATGTAGACAAAAGGAAGAAATATGAGATAATATGTACATGTATGAAATATTTATGCATAATGCATAATATGGAAATATACGAATTATTATGTACAAAAGAAAATAAAATGTTAGAAGAGAGATTGAACCTTGGACCTCTTGTAAGGAACATGTATAGGATACCAAAGGGGATAGGAGAATTATTGATAAGGAGAGAAAGGATTAAGTAGTTAAGAATAAGAAAGGATTCTTTTTACTTAAAAGAAAAAGGAAGTAAAAAGAAATAAAAATATACATAACCAAGTTTTGAACCTTGGTTCTCTTGTGGATGCATGCATGTATTAACCAAGTGGGATAGGAGAGAATATTGTAAGAGGAGAGATAGGAATTTTAATTAAAGGAGAAAAAAAAGAGAGATTAAGGGAAAGAAAAGAGAGAACTCAAGAGGCATATCTCTAGAATATTCTTGTCATTTAAGGGGAGAAATGAATAGGGAGGATGAATCAAGTCAAGTTCCCTCCCCTCCTTTTAGTATAAATAGGCATGGAGGGGGGCTTCAACTTCATCCTCAACCCACTCATCCTCCTCTCCTCCCTTTGTGCCGAGAAGGTCTTGAACATATTAACATTTTGTTTAAGCTTTTCTAAGCTATCCATTTCATCATGGCCGAAAACCCTAAGAAAGAATTCATGAAGTTCTAATAATATTCAACGTACGAATCTTTTAAGATCTTTGTATTCTATCACATGAGCATGTTTATTTAAATTTAAGGGTCTTCCTAACCCTAAACCCTTCCTTGGCCGAAATATAGGAGTGGGTTTTCTTTTATTTTCAATTATCTTCTAAGCAAGAAAACTAATACATGATCCTTAACATTTCATAGGGAGGACCTCGTACTAGTTGGGTAAAACAATAATTTCCCTAGCCTCTTAAAAATATTTTTGGCCGAAATTCTAGGGTTAAGTACTCCTTTGATCAAGCATCATATAGGTGTAAAAACATGAAGAAGATCCCTTTTCCATGGCATAGAAAATCTATCATGTAGTGTAGATTTAGTTAAACCTTACTAGATTTCGAAGGCTTTTCTTAACCGAATTTTCTCAAACTTGTTTCTAGGTTTTAAAATCCTCATAAAATCTGAAAAATATATAAAAAGCCTTGTACCACAGGTGAGGGGAAGCTTACCTTCTTCACTTAAGTTTCCTAGGTTTGAGAACTTGCTTGGGGACCTTTCTTCCTTGCTTGTTTGCTCGGCACCAATGGAGGAGAGGAGTGGCTAGGTCTTTTGGTGGAGAGGGGAGGAAGAAGAGGCTTCTTCCTCTTTGTGTTGCTCGGCAACAACAAGAAAGAAAGAAGAGGGAGGGAGTGAGAAGGAAGAGGAGCTTCCTTCCTCTTGTGTTGCTCGGCAACAAGAAGAAAAGAGAGGGAGAGGGAGGTCTCGGCACAAAGGGAGGAGAGGAGGATGAGTGGGTTGAGGATGAAGTTGAAGCCCCCCTCCATGCCTATTTATACTAAAAGGAGGGGAGGGAACTTGACTTGATTCATCCTCCCTATTCATTTCTCCCATTAAATGACAAGAATATTCTAGAGATATGCCTCTTGAGTTCTCTTTTCTTTCCCTTAATCTCTCTCTTTTTTCTCCTTTAATTAAAATTCCTATCTCTCCTCTTAGAATATTCTCTCCTATCCCACTTGGTTAATACATGAATGCATCCACAAGAGAACCAAGGTTCAAAACTTGGTTATGTATATTTTTATTTCTTTTTACTTCCTTTTTCTTTTAAGTAAAAGAATCCTTTCTTATTCTTAACTACTTAATCCTTTCTCTCCTTATCAATAATTCTCCTATCCCCTTTGGTATCCTATACATGTTCCTTACAAGAGGTCCAAGGTTCAATCTCTCTTCTAACATTTTATTTTCTTTTGTACATAATAATTCGTATATTTCCATATTATGCATTATGCATAAATATTTCATACATGTACATATTATCTCATATTTCTTCCTTTTGTCTACATTAATTCCATACATTTTAAATCATGCATAGATGATTATATTCTCAACTTTATTTTTCTTTCATAAAGTTTTAATCATCTAAATCTATCTTAATATAGAATATTTACATCTTCTTTTCATTCGTACTCTTATTACCCTTATTTTCTTATCTAGGCTTTCTAGGGGTGTTACAATCTCCCCTACTTATTGAAAGTTCGTCCCCGAACTTAGAATGACAATTTCTGCTCAGATTCCCTTAGACGTTGGTGGAGCTTCTAATCTCCCTTGACTTATTGAAGGTCCCTCAATAGAAGTCTGCAGTTGGTGTAACCTTGCGGGACCGCCTTGATTCGGAACATATTGTGGTGCTTTAGTTTTGGTAGGGCAGTCTCTAGATAGATGTCCTTCCAGTCCACAGTCGTAGCATTTAATTTTGCCCTTACGACAGTCTTTTGCTTTATGACCCTCTATCCCACAGTTGTAGCACCTATTAGTGCCCGTACGACATGTCCCTGGATGTTTCTTCCCACATGTATTGCACTGAGAAAACTTGAGCTGCTTGTTGGACGGACCAATCTCAGTGTCATTCCGTCGTTTTCCCTTTCCGCCGTGGTTCCCTTTCCAGTTGGCCTTAACATTTTCCAGTTCTTCCATCTGAGCTTGCTTCTTGTCCTTTCCTAGTGCCTTCAGGTAGTGTTCAGTATTCAGGGCACTGCTAATTAACTCCTCTGTGGTCCGCGGTCTGTTAACTCCGCCGGCCACATTAAGTGCTATCTCGGGTCTGAGCATCTTTAGCATAAGCCTGACCCTTTCTCCTTCCGTCCTAACTAATTCCGGGCATAGTCGCGCCAGGCGGTTGAATCTTTTTATCGCTTCTTCCACCGTTAGGTCACCTTGCCGAAATTCAGTGAATTCATCATAGTGCCTACTTGTCACCCGAGTGTGGAAGAATTCTTCGAAGAATTCCGTCTCAAAATCCGCCCAACTCATTTGGTTTACTGGTCTCTTCACTTTCACTCTGTCCCACCACATTCGGGCGTCTCCCGTGAGACAGAATGATACGCATTTTACCTTTTCCTGCTCAGGCCAGTCCAATAGTTCTATCATGCTCTCCATCGTCTTAAACCAAGCTTGTGCGTCCCATGCTTCACAATTACCAGAGAATTTCTCCGGCCTCAGTCTTTGCCACTGGATTAGATACGCTTCTTGACGAACTACCGGTGCCAGATTCACTGGCGGTACCGGTGCTGCTACTGGCTCCGGTTCAACTATTGGTATGTTTGGCGTATTGTTCTGATTTGGGGTAGCAGGATTCCCTTGTTGATTTATCATGGCAGCAATCATCTGTTGCTGTTCCGTAAGCTGTCGTTGTAGCTCAGTAACCACTTGTGCCCAATCAGGTGGAGGTACGGTCTCCTCTGTTCTGGCATTTCGTCTTCTAGCCATATCTAATGATAACAAGATTAGCCTAAGTTATCACTTATGCATGAATATCCTAACATATCATGTCTAGGTTTCATGCCATGTTGAGGTATTCTTTCTTAGGTTGTCATATCATCTTTTGATTACCTTATCATTCTTACACGTCAAGATCTAGCCGATGGTAATATCATTCTTATACTTAAATTGATACCATTTCTACTCTTTTTATTCATCAAAAGCTTTTATTACATAACTTCTTCTCTTAAAAGGTCAGGTAGGTTGCGACTACTCCTGCCATAAAGGACATGAGAGCAGTAGTCATTATCAACCCAACTTGTATCGACTTGCCCAGACTATCCTGGGGTGGATCAGGCATTATCGGAGGTTGAATCTCCGATGCCTCTTCCGGGTCGATTATTGTCTCTTCATCCATTCCCTCGTCTTCTTCAACAGGTTCGTCCAGTTCCATCGGGTCTTCGTCTAGTTCCTCCTCGAGGTTGTTCAGTCCCCACTCGAAGTCTATTATATCGTTGGGGTTGAAGCCCATTTCCATGTATTCAGCAAGGTCAATTTCATCCTCGACCATCTCAGGAAACTCGTTCTCTTCTTCATAATACTCCATAATTTCTGCATCTTCTTCTTCATTATCATCCGAATTCCCTTCCTCGATTTCCTCGAGATCTTCCTCTCCAAACTCACCGTGTTCCGGAGATCCCGCGTCGAAGTATTCCAGCATCTCAGGTTCATCCGCGAACTCGAGGTATTCGCCAGAATATTCCACATCCTCGGAATCGTATTCTAACGGAATATAGTCCATTTCTACAAGATTTTAAAGATTCATTATTCCTCTTATGTTATAGCCTAAGGTTCTTGTATCTAGGCTACCATTCATGCATCCTAGAATATTACCTACTTATCATCATGTACCATTCTCTAGGGTATAGCTCAAGGTATCCTTCCTAGGCTACCATTCATGCATCCTAGAGTATCATACAAATTTTCGCATATAAATAAATTAAGCAACTGTACTTACTTGGAGCGACAGGAATGGAGCTTGATGTGTGTGTAGTGAGCTGGCAAAACTTCGCTCTGATACCAACTGTAACAACCACCCTTTCTTACTATTACTCTCTAAGGGCGACCGTTACCTAACTCCTACTCTACTTACTGGTGTCACTTATGAAAGTATTAACGACACTTAGATTTATCACGGTTCAGAGGGATTCCCACCGAAAAATTCGGCAGAGTCTCCCCTGTACCGGTGACCAAATTCACAATACATAAAAGATATACACAGCCACATGCGGCTGGATCACAATATTCTTCACAACCACGCATTAATAAATCATATTCTAATCAAAAACTAAACTAGCAATAAGAATTAAACTCAAAACTCTCAGAACAAAGCATAACAAGCTACAATGCACTTCGAACTCAAGCATAAACTCATGATTTCATAATGGAAATAAGGAAAATGAACTAGACATAAACTCTAAATGAATAAGTCTTGCTAGTCCCCTCTGGATCCCTCCATAGTTCAGCCACCACACACATCCATCATCACCACCACCCTATCGCCTCCCTTCATATCTTAGCTTTTCCTTTATCTGCAGTAGGAGGAAAGAAAACAAGATCTATAAGCGAAAACGCTTAGTAAGTACTAATCTATCTCACAAAACTCGAAATGCATAAATGAAATGCATAAGTACTGAAACTGAAATACTAAAACTATCTGCATATGCTCATGGTATACAGAAAATGAACTAGATACAAATCATACTCAGTATCAAGCAGAATAACAAGAAACTAACTAGGTAAACTTAGAATTAAAGAAAACTAACCATTCTTATTTATTCTAAGCTTGGAACTTATTTCATTTCTTGTATCCTTGTGTTAGAAATTAATCTTTTAATTTCTATCTTTTACTTTCTTCTTCTTTCTTTCTTTCTTTCTTTCTTTACTTCTTTACTTCTTTACTTTTCTTTACTTTTCTTTACTTTGGGCCCAAGCTTAGTACCATCTCATGCGCGTTCCCTAATAGGTTGGGGTTGCGAGCCACCAATCCTAAAAGAGCAGACCTCGGTCTACCAGGGCCAAGACCTCGGAAATGGTCACCTGGATTTGTTTAACGACAAGCTCTTGGATGTCGGGTACTAGCCTCTTGCTTGACTTACTTTTTATCTTTCTTATTCTTTTATCTTCCTTATTATCTTTTATTAAAGATTGTGGGAGTCCTTTAAATATACTTAACAAGTATGGGTGTATAATCAACTAACCATGCTATATAATAGAATAAAACAAGTAACTTAAAGCTTACTGATCATGCTATAAGCTAAACTAAAGAAAGCAATTTAAAGTCTTTGAATCATACGATGAAAACATGGCAAAGGATGCTATTTTTGTGCTTCTAAACATGCTGTAAAATCCAGTATGAAATGATTCTAATCATGCTGTAAAAACAAGTATAGAACGATACTTTAGGGCTGCTAACCCTGCTGTAAGTACATGGCAAGGATGACTACTCTAAGGCTTTTAAACATGCTGAAAAATAGAATAAAACATGCTACTTTAATCTTCTAAACATGCTATACAAAATAGGCAAAAACATACTACTTTAAACTTTCTAATCATGCTAGAAATAAAGCAAAAGGAAGCTAACTTTGGGCTTTCTAAGTATGCTGTAATAAACAGGTATAGGATGCTACTTTAGTGACTCCATTCATGCTGTAAAAATAGGCAAGGAATGCTACTTTAGGGCTTCTAAACCTGCTATTAAAACATGACAAAGAATACTACTTTAAGGCCTTTAAACATGCTATACAAAATACACTTTATATATAGCTGTTTGTGCCCTGTTTTTGGCCAGGAAAACTGAACTACAAGGTGCTCTAAATGTATGTTGTTTGTGCTTAATATAACAAGGTAAAACTAAGCTACAAATAAGCTGTTCAATACTACACAGCTTAAATTAAGTTTCATGGCAGCAAGGGGAAATTACACCTGCCCAACTAATTTCTAATGGAAACTATTCCATTTACCTAAAACCTCTTCTCAACTTCCTATAAAACTCACGGCAGCCAAAAGAAAGCTGAAGAATTGCTACTGTTCAGTCCACAGGAATGAACCAAATTCAAAAGAAATCTAAAACAACAAGTATCTAAAGCTAACACCACATGCTTTAAGCTAGGACAGACTTAAAACCATTCAAATCCCTTCTTCTCCCTTTTATCAACTCACAGCAGCCACCCAAAAGCAAGAATCCAACTTGCTGAATTGAAACTTAAGAAATCCAACTCTAAAGAACTCAATAAACACATAGCAATGTGTACAATTTACAAGTAACATAGAATCTACTCCTGGAACCAAGTAACAAGGCTGATCGTGCCCCTTTCCTAGCATAATTCTGCTTGCTGAAATGTTACAAACAAAACCCACGTAACTTATTCAAAACTATACCTTCACAGAATCACAGAAACCTTTAGGCATGTTACAACCGAAATGCAAAGGAAACCCACGACAGAACATCCAAAGCCAAAATCTTTATAGCATGTTTCGGATTCAAGAAACTCAGGAAAACAAGGAAATGAAAACCGAAAGATCGGAGCAACTCCTACCACAGGTGAGTAGTACTTACCCTTGCTCTTAGAACTTACAACCAGAGAAGAAAAGAGGCTTCTAGGGTTCGGACGAGACTCAAAATCGCAGCGCCTTCTTCACGTCTACGTGCTCTCCACGTCAAGAAGATCACGAGAATGTGAAGGATTCTCGAAGACAACCCTCTGCCGACCGCCGGAGAAGAAACTAGGGTTTCTGCGGTTTCGCCCGAGAAGAAACGGCGCACGCGAGGAGGAGAAGGAGAGGTTTCGGGATTTTGGTTCGGGAGAAACTTAAGCCTTCTTTTAAATCTAGGGTTTTCCATTATAACTATACTTTATATCCAATTCTCTCCATATTAGGTTGACAAAGTTCGTGTAGCTCAGCTGGTTTGGGCCGGTTTTGCTTAAAGCCCAGCTCATGGGTTCGAATCCCATCCGCGCACTTTTATTCCCCTTTTATTCAAAACGCTCTAACTATAGCTTAAATATATTCCACCTCCTATATAATTAACAAAAACTCGCTGGCTCAGCTGGTCAAGCTGCGTCCGGTTGGGTCGTGTCTGACCCCAGGTCACGGGTTCGAGACCTAGCTTCAACACATTTATTTATCAAACTTTCTTTCTTTTTGTAAACATACTAAATGACCTCCAAAAATTACATAAAAATACTCTAAAATTTTTTAAAAATCTCTAGAATATTTTAAAAGTATTTCCAAATATTTTTATGGACATTTGGAACTCGAAATAGGGGAAAATTGGGTTGTTACAATCCCCCATACCTTATAAAAAGTTCGTCCTCGAACTTAGAATAGCTCTGGATACTTCTGTCTCATACTGTCCTCCCGCTCCCATCTGGTTCTGCCAGACGACCTTCACTAGTGGTACTTCTTTGTTTCTCAATCTCTTGACTGTTCTGTCCACTATCTGTGTAGGTCTGCTCTCATAACTAAGATCCTCTTGGATCTGCATTGACTGAGGCTGAATCACTTGGCTCGGGTCATGGAGACACTTCCTTAGCATGGAGACATGAAATACATTGTGTATTGCTGACATGTCTTGTGGTAAGTCCAGCCTGTAAGCTACTTTCCCAATCCTCTCTATGATTAGGTAAGGTCCTACATAGCGAGTACTTAATTTGCCCTTCTTGCCAAATCTCATCACTCCCTTCATAGGAGCGACCTTGAGGAAAACTGAATCTCCTGCCTGGAATTCCAGTGGCCTACGGCGTGTGTCAGCATAACTCTTCTGTCTGGTCTGGGCAGTCTCGATTCTCTGTCTGATTTTCTGGATCGCCTGTGTGGTCTCATCCATCAGCTCTGTCTGAATACCCAGCTCTACTTCCATTTCTTTTCTCTCTCCTGCTTCTTGCCAGCATATGGGTGATCTGCATTTCCTGCCATACAGTGTCTCATAAGGTGACATCTTGATGGTGGCCTGATAGCTATTGTTGTAGGCGAATTCAACTAAGTACAAATACTTGCACCAACTTCCCTTGAAATCTAGCGCACAAGCTCTGAGCATGTCTTCTAAAATCTGATTCACTCGCTCTGTCTGTCCATCAGTCTGTGGATGGAAAGCTGTGCTGACTTTGAGTTTGGTGCCTAGTGCATTCTGAACGCCCTCCCAAAAGTGTGAGGTGAAGCGCCCATCTCTATCAGAAACGATAGATTTAGGAACTCCATGAAGTCTGATTACCTCTTTAACATATAGCTGGGCCAACTGCTCTATGGAGTGGTACACCTTGATGGCTAGGAAATGAGCAGACTTGGTCAATCGGTCTACTATTACCCATATCGCATCATATCCATTGGTGGTTCTTGGAAGACCTGTTATGAAGTCCATGGAAATGTCTTCCCATTTCCATTCTGGTGTTGGAAGAGGCTGAAGAACTCCTCCTGGTCTCTGGTGTTCTGCTTTGACTCTCTGGCATGTCAAGCAGGTACTGACATACTTAGCTACATCTCTTTTGAGTCCTGACCACCAAAACCTCTGTTTCACATCTTGGTACATCTTGGAAGAACCAGGATGCATGGAATATGGTGTACTGTGAACTTCCTCTAAGATCTTCTTTCTCAGTTCCTCATCATTGGGCACGCAAATGCGACTCCCCTGATAAAGAATTCCGCTGTCTGTTACTCTAAACTCTGAGCTGTCTTCTTTCTGTATCCCCTGCTTGATCTTCTGGATATCCGGATCTTCACTTTGCTTTCTCTGTATCTCCACAAGCAATGTGGACTCTAAGGTCAATGCAGAGAGCTGTCCTTCGATAATTTCAAGTCCAAAATCTGACAACTCTTTCTGCAGTGGCAGGGCTAGTGATGACAAAGACATCAGTGATGCACTAGATTTTCTGCTGAGTGCCTGGGTGGTAGAGAATTTCACAGTCGTAATCTTTGACCAACTCCAGCCACCTACGCTGTCTCATGTTTAAGTCCTTCTGAGTGAAGAAGTACTTAAGACTCTGATGATCTGTGAAAATTCTACACTGGACTCCATACAATTAATGTCGCCAGAGTTTAAGTGCAAAAACTACAGCTGCCAGCTCGAGATCATGAGTAGGGTAGTTCTTCTCATAGTCTTTGAGTTGTCTGGAAGCATAAGCTATGACCTTTCCTTCTTGCATGAGTACAGCTCCTAAACCCATCTTGGAAGCATCGCTGTAGATGTCGAAACTCTTGTCGCTCTGTGGAACAGTCAGAATGGGAGCACTGATCAGTCTCTTCTTTAGCTCTTGGAAGCTCTGCTCACATTTATCTGACCATTCAAAGCTTTTGTTCTTTCTGGTGAGGGCTGTTAGCGGAGAAGCTATCCTGGAAAAGTCCTCCACGAACTTCCTATAGTACCCAGCTAAACCAAGGAAGCTTCTGATCTCTCTGACGTTCTTGGGTCTACTCCAGTTGTTGACCGCTTCCACTTTGGCTGGATCCACTTGAATACCTTCTTTAGAGATAATGTGACCTAAAAACGCCACCTGATTTAACCAGAACTCGCACTTTGAGAATTTAGCATGAAGAGTCTGCAGTACTATCCTCAAGTGCGCGTCATGCTCCTCTGGGGTCCTTGAATAGACCAGAATGTCATCGATGAATACAATGACAAATTTGTCAAGATATTCTCTGAACACTCTGTTCATTAGGTCCATGAAGACCGCTGGTGCATTAGTCACACCAAAATACATGAATCACAAACTTGTAGTGTCCATATCTGGTTCTGAAAGCTGTTCTGGGTATATCTCTTTCTTTCACCTTCAGCTGATGGCACCCAGAGCGTAGGTCTATCTTTGAGAACACTGTTGCTCCTCTTAACTGATCAAATAAATCATCGATCCTGGTAAGGGGGTACTTGTTCTTGATTGTCATTTGATTCAGAGCTCTGTAATCTATGCACATTCGCGTAGATCCATCTTTCTTCTTGACAAACAACACAGGAGCTCCCCAAGGTGAGTGACTAGGGCGGATGAAGCCTTTGTCAAGTAGCTCCTGGAGTCGTTCTTATAACTCCTTCAGCTCTGCTGGAGACATGCGATACGGAGCTTTTGAAATTGGACCGGTTCCAAGAACCAATTCAATCTCAAATCCACTCATTTATTGGGAGGTAGTCCAGGTAGATCTGTTGGTATCAGATCTACCTGGACTACCTCCTGTAACGCCCCACCCTTCTTACCCAACCAAAGGTGGTGCTACGTTCTTATACTACTTACGTACATGCTTTAGTTATAACAGCGGAAGAATAAAAACTTTAAAGAATTTAATTTATTAAGCATAATATCACATAAATGTGCATATGTTGATTCTATAACTAATCATATTAATTTGTCCGGATCGTTCTTTGCCGAGACACCACCACACACATCACTATCTGCTCCTCCTATTGCTCCTCTAGCTCATCCAGCTTCTTTATCTGCGGTACAAGGAAAGTAAGCTATGAGCACTCATGGCTCAGTAAGTTCCTTTCCTACTCACTAAAACCGAATTCATATCATTTTATCACATGCAAGGTATCATAAGCATACGACATACAAGGGTATCATATTCATAGTCATATCATAATATCACGTGACATAATATCTAATCATCAGATAATTCAAGCACATATGTAGGCAATGCATCATGAATTTGAAAACTTATACTTATAAGTACTTGAAATTCATATCATCATTAGAGGGGATCCCGGTTTGTACCACATACATAATGCGCGCGCTTCTTAAGTAGGTCCAAGGTAGCAAGTCTTGAACCCTACCATACATACATACTAGGTCCGAGTCTTACTCCATCGACCTAGGGCATTCAGAAGCCCATTTCTGACGAGGCCCGAGTCTTATTCCACCGGGGCGTTTACGGAGCCCACCCTTGGTATAAACCATACAAAAATAATTTATCATGCATAACTATCATATCATATCCCTAACAATCTTTCATGCATTTCATTTTTCATTTCTTTTCATTATGTATAGCATTTCCTATGCTATCACATATCATGGCATTTACATAACATAAATTTCATTCTTTTCTCATTATGTATAGCATTTCTTATGCTAACACATATCATGGCATATACATAACATAAATTTCATTCTTTTCTCATTATGTATAGCATTTCCTATGCTATCACATATCATGACATATACATAATATAAATTTCATTCTTTTCTCATTATGTATAGCATTTCCTATGCTATCACATATCATGGTATAGAAAATCTATCATGTAGTGTAGACTTAGTTACACCTCACTAGATCTCGGAAGCTCTTCTTAACCGAATTTTCTCAAACTTGTTTCTAGGTTTTAAAATCCTCATAAAATCTGCAAAATATATATAAAGCCTTGTACCACAGGTGAGGGGAAGCTTACCTTCTTCGCTTAAGTTTCCTAGGTTTGAGAACTTGCTTGGGGACCTTTCTTCCTTGCTTGTTTGCTCGGCACCAATGGAGGAGAGGAGTGGCTAGGTCTTTTGGTGGAGAGGGGAGGAAGAAGAGGCTTCTTCCTCTTTGTGTTGCTCGGCAACAACAAGAAAGAAAGAAGAGGGAGGGAGTGAGAAGGAAGAGGAGCTTCCTTCCTCTTGTGTTGCTCGGCAACAAGAAGAAAAGAGAGGGAGAGGGAGGTCTCGGCACAAAGGGAGGAGAGGAGGATGAGTGGGTTGAGGATGAAGTTGAAGCCCCCCTCCATGCCTATTTATACTAAAAGGAGGGGAGGGAACTTGACTTGATTCATCCTCCCTATTCATTTCTCCCCTTAAATGACAAGAATATTCTAGAGATATGCCTCTTGAGTTCTCTCTTTTCTTTCCCTTAATCTCTCTTTTTTTTCTCCTTTAATTAAAATTCCTATCTCTCCTCTTACAATATTCTCTCCTATCCCACTTGGTTAATACATGCATGCATCCACAAGAGAACCAAGGTTCAAAACTTGGTTATGTATATTTTTATTTCTTTTTACTTCATTTTTCTTTTAAGTAAAAAGAATCCTTTCTTATTCTTAACTACTTAATCCTTTCTCTCCTTATCAATAATTCTCCTATCCCCTTTGGTATCCTATACATGTTCCTTACAAGAGGTCCAAGGTTCAATCTCTCTTCTAACATTTTATTTTCTTTTGTACATAATAATTCGTATATTTCCATATTATGTATATTTCCATAATTCGTACATAGAAGGGCATTTCTCTAGAATATTCTTATCATTTAAGGGGAGAAATGAATAGGGAGGATGGATCAAGTCAAGTTTCCTCCCCTCATTTTAGTATAAATAGGCATGGAGGGGTGACTTCAACTTCATCCTCACTCACTTTCCTCCTCTCCTCCCTTGGGTGCCGAAAACCCTCTCCCTCTCTTTTCTTCTTGTTGCCGAGCAACACAAGAGGAAGGAAGCTCCTCTTCCTTCTCACTCCCTCCCTCTTCTTTCTTTCTTGTTGTTGCCGAGCAACACAAAGAGGAAGAAGCCTCTTCTTCCTCCCCTCTCCACCAAAAGACCTAGCCACTCCTCTCCTCCATTGGTGCCGAGCAAACAAGCAAGGAAGAAAGGTCCCCAAGCAAGTTCTCAAACCTAGGAAACTTAAGCGAAGAAGGTAAGCTTCCCCTCACCTGTGGTACAAGGCTTTATATATATTTTGCAGATTTTATGAGGATTTTAAAACCTAGAAACAAGTTTGAGAAAATTCGGTTAAGAAGAGCTTCCGAGATCTAGTAAGGTGTAACTAAGTCTACACTACATGATAGATTTTCTATACCATGATATGTGATAGCATAGGAAATGCTATACATAATGAGAAAAGAATGAAATTTATATTATGTATATGTCATGATATGTGATAGCATAGGAAATGCTATACATAATGAGAAAAGAATGAAATTTATGTTATGTATATGCCATGATATGTGTTAGCATAAGAAATGCTATACATAATGAGAAAAGAATGAAATTTATGTTATGTAAATGCCATGATATGTGATAGCATAGGAAATGCTATACATAATGAAAAGAAATGAAAAATGAAATGCATGAAAGATTGTTAGGGATATGATATGATAGTTATGCATGATAAATTATTTTGTATGGTTTGTACCAAGGGTGGGCTCCGTAAACGCCCCGGGGTCGATGGAATAAGACTCGGGCCTCGTCAGAAATGGGCTTCTGAATGCCCTAGGTCGATGGAGTAAGACTCGGACCTAGTATGTATGTATGGTAGGGTTCAAGACTTGCTACCTTGGACCTACTTAAGAAGCGCGCGCATTATGTATGTGGTACAAACCGGGATCCCCTCTAATGATGATATGAATTTCAAGTACTTATAAGTATAAGTTTTCAAATTCATGATGCATTGCCTACATATGTGCTTGAATTATCTGATGATTAGATATTATGTCACGTGATATTATGATATGACTATGAATATGATACCCTTGTATGTCGTATGCTTATGATACCTCGCATGATATTGATATGCAATGATATGAATTCGGTTTTAGTGAGTAGGAAAGGAACTTACTGAGCCATGAGTGCTCATAGCTTACTTTCCTTGTACCGCAGATAAAGAAGCTGGATGAGCTAGAGGAGCAACAGGAGGAGCAGATAGTGATGTGTGTGGTGGTGGCTCGGCAAAGAACGATCCGGACAAATTAATATGATTAGTTATAGAATCAACATATGCACATTTGAACAAATCAGAATATGTGATATTATGCTTAATAAATTAAATTCTTTAAAGTTTTATTCTTCCGCTGTTATAACTAAAGCATGTACGTAAGTAGTATAAGAACGTAGCGCCACCTTTGGTTGGGTAAGAAGGGTGGGCGTTACAGGTGGTATCAGAGCCAAGTTTTGCCAGCTCACTACACACACATCAAGCTCCTTCCTGTCGCTCCAAGTAAGTACAGTTGCATAATTTATTTGTATGCAAAAATAGTATGATACTCTAGGATGCATGAATGGTAGCCTAGGAAGGATACCTTAAGCTATACCCTAGAGAATGGTGCATGATGATAAGTAGGATGCATGAATGGTAGCCTAGATACAAGAACCTTAGGCTATAACATAAGAGGAATAATGAATCTTTAAAATCTTGTAGAAATGAACTATATCCCGTTCGAATACGATCCCGAGGATGTGGAATATTCTGGCGAATACCTCGAGTTCGCGGATGAACCCGATATGCTGGAATACTTCAACAACTATGTGAGCGACTCGGAATCTCCGGAACACGGCGAGTTCGGAGAGGAGGATCTCGAGGAAATCGAGGAATGGAATTTGGACGATAATGAAGATGAAGATGCAGAAATTATGGAATATTATGAAGGAGAGAATGAGTTTCCTGAGATGGTCGAGGATGAATTTAACCTTGCTGAATACATGGAAATGGGTTTCAACCCCAACGATATAATAGACTTCGAGTGGGGACTGAACAACCTCGAGGGAGAACTAAATGAAGACCCGATGGAACTGGACGAACATGTTGAAGAAGACGAGGGAATGGATGAAGAGACAATAATCGACCCGGAAGAGGCATCGGAGATTCAACCTCCGATAATGCCTGATCCACCCCAGGATGATCTGGGCAAGTCGATACAGGTTGGGTTGATAATGACTACTGCTCTCATGTCCTTTATGGCAGGAGTAGTCGCAACCTACCTGGCCTTTTAAGAGAAGAAGTTATGTAATAAAAGCTTTTGATGAATAAAAAGAGTAGAAATGGTATCAATTTAAGCATAAGAATGATAATACCATCGGCTAGATCTTGACGCGTATGAATGGTAAGGTAACCTAAAGATGATATGACAACCTAAGAAAGAATACCTCAAACTCAAACATGGCATGAAACCTAGACAGGATATGTTAGGATATTCATACATAAATGATAACTTAGACTAATCTTGTTATCATTTAGGAAAATAAGTATGACTAGAAGACGAAATGCCAGAACGGATGAGACCGTACCTCCACCTGATTGGGCACAAGTAGTTACTGAGCTACAACGACAGCTTACGGAACAGCAACAGATGATTGCTGCCATGATGAATCAACAAGGGAATTCTGCTACCCCAAATCAGAATAATACGACAACCGGAGCCGGTAGCAGCACCGGTACCATCAGTGAATCTGGCACCGGTAGTTCGTCAAGAAGCGTATATGATCCAGTGGCAAAGACTGAGGCCAGAGAAATTCTCTGGAAATTGTGAAGCATGGGACGCACAAGCTTGGTTTAATACAATGGAGAGCATGATAGAACTATTGGACTGGTCTGAGCATGAAAAGGTCAAATGCGTATCCTTCTGTCTCACAGGAGACGCCCGAATGTGGTGGGACAGAGTGAAAGTGAAAAGACCAGTGAACCAAATGAGTTGGGCAGATTTTGAGACGGAATTCTTCGAAGAATTCTTCCACACTCGGGTGACAAGTAGGCACTATGATGAATTCACCGAATTTCGGCAAGGTGACCTAACGGTGGAAGAAGCGATGAAAAGATTCAACCGCCTGGCACGATTATGCCCGGAATTAGTTAGGACGGAGGGAGAAAGGGTCAGGCTTATGCTAAAGATGCTCAGACCCGAGATAGCACTTAATGTGGTAACAGACCGCGGACCACAGAAGAGTTAATTAGCAGTGCCCTAAATACCGAACACTACCTGAAGGCACTAGGCAAGGACAAGAAGCAAGCTCAGATGGAAGAACTAGAAAATATTAAGGCCAACTGGAAAGGGAACCACGGCGGAAAGGGAAAACGACGGAATGACGCTGAGATTGGTCCGTCCAACAAGCAGCTCAAGTTTTCTCAGTGCAATACATGTGGGAAGAAACATCCAGGGACATGTCGTACGGGCACTAATAAGTGCTACAACTGTGGGATAGAGGGTCATAAAGCAAAAGACTGTCGTAAGGGCAAAATTAAATGCTACGACTGTGGACTGGAAGGACATCTATCTAGAGACTGCCCTACCAAAACTAAAGCACCACAGTATGTTCTGAATCAAGGTGGTCCCGCAAGGTTACACCAACTGCAGACTTCAATTGAGGGACCTTCAATGAGTCAAGGGAGATTAGAAGCTCCACCAACGTCTAAGGGAATCTGAGCAGAAATTGTCATTCTAAGTTCGGGGACGAACTTTCAATAAGTAGGGGAGATTGTAACACCCCTAGAAAGCCTAGATAAGAAAGTAAGGATAATGAGAGTACGAATGAAAAGAAGGTGTAAATATTCTAAGTTAAATATTAAGATGAATTTAGATGATTAAAACTTTATGAAAGAAAAATAAAGTTGAGAGTATAAATCATCTATGCATGATTTAAAATGTATGGAATTAATATGGACAAAAGGAAGAAATATGAGATAATATATATATGTATGAAATATTTATGCATAATGCATAATATAGTAATATACGAATTATTATGTACAAAAGAAAATAAAATGTTAGAAGAGAGATTGAACCTTGGATCTCTTGTAAGGAACATGTATAGGATACCAAAGGGGATAGGAGAATTATTGATAAGGAGAGAAAGGATTAAGTAGTTAATAATAAGAAAGGATTCTTCCTACTTAAAAGGAAAAGGAAGTAAAAAGAAATAAAAATATACATAAACAAGTTTTGATCCTTGGTTCTCTTGTGGATGCATGCATGTGTTAACCAAGTGGGATAAGAGAGGATATTGTAAGAGGAGAGATAGGAATTTTAATTAAAGGAGAGAAAAGAGAGAAATTAAGGGAAAGAAAAGAGAGAACTCAAAAGGCATTTCTCTAGAATATTCTTGTCATTTAAGGGGAGAAATGAATAGGGAGGATGAATCAAGTCAAGTTTCCTCCCCTCATTTTAGTATAAATAGGCATGGAGGGGTGACTTCAACTTCATCCCCCACTCATTCTCCTCCTCTCCTCCCTTTTGTGCCGAGACTCACCTCTCCCTCTCTCTTCTTCTTCTTGTTGCCGAGCAACACAAGAGGAAGAACCTCTTCTTCCTCTTCACTCTCTCCCTCTTTCTCTCTTGTTGTTGCCGAGCAACACAAGAGGAAAGAGAAGCCTCTTCTTCCTCCTCCTCTCCACCAAAAGACCTAGCCACTCCTCTCCTCCATTGGTGCCGAGCAAAGCAAGCAAGGAAGAAAGGTCCAAGCAAGTTCTCAACTCTAGGAAACTTAAGCGAAGAAGGTAAGCTTCCCCTCACCTGTGGTACAAGGCTTTTATGTGATTTTCGGATTTATAAGGATTAGAAAACCTAGGAAAGAATTTAAGAAAATTCGGCTAAAGAAAAGGTTTTCAAATCTAGGATGATTTAAACAAGACCTCATTTCATGATAAGATTTTCTATGCTATGTAGAAGGATTCCTTTCCATGATTTTATATTGATATGATGTATGATCAGAGGAGTATCTAACCTTAGGATTTCAACCAAAAATATTTTAAAGAGGTGAGTAAGATTATTGTCTAACCGAACTAAGTGCAAGGTTCCTTCTATGAAATGCTATACATAATGTTATGTAATATGCCATGATATGTGATAGCATAGGAAATGCTAAACATAATGAGGAGAAAATGAAATTATGTTATATGCCATGATATGTGATAGCATAGGAAATGCTATACATAATGTTATGTAATATGCCATGATATGTGATAGCATAGGAAATGCTAAACATAATGAGGAGAAAATGAAATTATGTTATATGCCATGATATGTGATAGCATAGGAAATGCTATACATAATGTTATGTAATATGTCATGATATGTGATAGCATAAGGAAATGCTATACAAAATGAAGAAATGAAATTATGTTATGTAATATGCCATGATATGTGATAGCATAGGAAATGCTATACATAATGAAAAGAAATGCATGAAAGATTGTTAAGGACATGATATGATAGTTATGCATGATAAGTTATTTTTGTATGGGTTTGTACCATGGGTGGGCTCCGTAAACGCCCCGGGGTCGATGGAGTAAGACTCGGGCCTCATCAGTAATGGGCCTCTGAATGCCCTAGGTCGATGGAGTAAGACTCGGGCCTAGTATGTATGCATGATAGGGTTCAAGACTTGCTACCTTGGACCTACCTATGAAGTGCGCGTATTATGTATGTGGTACAAACCGGGATCCCCTTAATGATGATATTAATTTCAAGTACTTATTAGTATAAGTTTTCAAATTCATGATGCATTGCCTACATATGTACTTGAATTATCTGATGATTAGATATAATGTCATGTGATAATATGATATGAATATGATACCCTTGTATGTTGTATGCTTATGATATTACGCATGATATTGATATACGATGATTTTCGGTTTCAGTGAGTAGGAAAGGAACTTACTGAGCCATGAGTGCTCATAGCTTACTTTCCTTGTACCGCAGATATGGGGGACGGATATTCGGAACAACGGAGCAGCAGGAGGAGCAGATAGTGATGTGTGTGGTGGTGGCTCGGCAAAGAACGATTCGGACAAATTAATATGATTAGTTATAGAATCAATATTTGAACAAATCAGAATATGTGATATTATGCTTAATACATTAAATTCTTTAAAGTTTTTATTCTTCCGCTGTTATAGTAAAACATGTACGTAAGTAGTATAAGAACATAGCGCCGCCTTTGGTTGGGTAAGAAGGGTGGGGCGTTACAGGTGGTATCAGAGCGAAGTTTTGCCAGCTCACTACACACACATCAAGCTCCATTCCTGTCGCTCCAAGTAAGTACAGTTGCTTAATTTATTTATATGCGAAAATTTGTATGATACTCTAGGATGCATGAATGGTAGCCTAGGAAGGATACCTTGAGCTATACCCTAGAGAATGGTACATGATGATAAGTAGGTAATATTCTAGGATGCATGAATGGTAGCCTAGATACAAGAACCTTAGGCTATAACATAAGAGGAATAATGAATCTTTAAAATCTTGTAGAAATGGACTATATTCCGTTCGAATACAATTCCGAGGATGTGGAATATTCTGGCGAATACCTCGAGTTCGCGGATGAACCTGAGATGCTGGAATACTTCGACGCGGGATCTCCGGAACACGGTGAGTTTGGAGAGGAAGATCTCGAGGAAATCGAGGAAGGGAATTCGGATGATAATGAAGAAGAAGATGCAGAAATTATGGAGTATTATGAAGAAGAGAACGAGTTTCCTGAGATGGTCGAGGATGAAATTGACCTTGCTGAATACATGGAAATGGGCTTCAACCCCAACGATATAATAGACTTCGAGTGGGGACTGAACAACCTCGAGGAGGAACTAGACGAAGACCCGATGGAACTGGACGAACCTGTTGAAGAAGACGAGGGAATGGATGAAGAGACAATAATCGACCCGGAAGAGGCATCGGAGATTCAACCTCCGATAATGCCTGATCCACCCCAGGATAGTCTGGGCAAGTCGATACAAGTTGGGTTGATAATGACTACTGCTCTCATGTCCTTTATGGCAGGAGTAGTCGCAACCTACCTGACCTTTTAAGAGAAGAAGTTATGTAATAAAAGCTTTTGATGAATAAAAAGAGTAGAAATGGTATCAATTTAAGTATAAGAATGATATTACCATCGGCTAGATCTTGACGTGTAAGAATGATAAGGTAATCAAAAGATGATATGACAACCTAAGAAAGAATACCTCAACATGGCATGAAACCTAGACATGATATGTTAGGATATTCATGCATAAGTGATAACTTAGGCTAATCTTGTTATCATTAGATATGGCTAGAAGACGAAATGCCAGAACAGAGGAGACCGTACCTCCACCTGATTGGGCACAAGTGGTTACTGAGCTACAACGACAGCTTACGGAACAGCAACAGATGATTGCTGCCATGATAAATCAACAAGGGAATCCTGCTACCCCAAATCAGAACAATACGCCAAACATACCAATAGTTGAACCGGAGCCAGTAGCAGCACCGGTACCGCCAGTGAATCTGGCACCGGTAGTTCGTCAAGAAGCGTATCTAATCCAGTGGCAAAGACTGAGGCCGGAGAAATTCTCTGGTAATTGTGAAGCATGGGACGCACAAGCTTGGTTTAAGACGATGGAGAGCATGATAGAACTATTGGACTGGCCTGAGCAGGAAAAGGTAAAATGCGTATCATTCTGTCTCACGGGAGACGCCCGAATGTGGTGGGACAGAGTGAAAGTGAAGAGACCAGTAAACCAAATGAGTTGGGCGGATTTTGAGACGGAATTCTTCGAAGAATTCTTCCACACTCGGGTGACAAGTAGGCACTATGATGAATTCACTGAATTTCGGCAAGGTGACCTAACGGTGGAAGAAGCGATAAAAAGATTCAACCGCCTGGCGCGACTATGCCCGGAATTAGTTAGGACGGAAGGAGAAAGGGTCAGGCTTATGCTAAAGATGCTCAGACCCGAGATAGCACTTAATGTGGCCGGCGGAGTTAACAGACCGCGGACCACAGAGGAGTTAATTAGCAGTGCCCTGAATACTGAACACTACCTGAAGGCACTAGGAAAGGACAAGAAGCAAGCTCAGATGGAAGAACTGGAAAATGTTAAGGCCAACTGGAAAGGGAACCACGGCGGAAAGGGAAAACGACGGAATGACACTGAGATTGGTCCGTCCAACAAGCAGCTCAAGTTTTCTCAGTGCAATACATGTGGGAAGAAACATCCAGGGACATGTCGTACGGGCACTAATAGGTGCTACAACTGTGGGATAGAGGGTCATAAAGCAAAAGACTGTCGTAAGGGCAAAATTAAATGCTACGACTGTGGACTGGAAGGACATCTATCTAGAGACTGCCCTACCAAAACTAAAGCACCACAGTATGTTCCGAATCAAGGCGGTCCCGCAAGGTTACACCAACTGCAGACTTCTATTGAGGGACCTTCAATAAGTCAAGGGAGATTAGAAGCTCCACCAACGTCTAAGGGAATCTAAGCAGAAATTGTCATTCTAAGTTCGGGGACGAACTTTCAATAAGTAGGGGAGATTGTAACACCCCTAGAAAGCCTAGATAAGAAAATAAGGGTAATAAGAGTACGAATGAAAAGAAGATGTAAATATTCTATATTAAGATGGATTTAGATGATTAAAACTTTATGAAAGAAAAATAAAGTTGAGAATATAATCATCTATGCATGATTTAAAATGTATGGAATTAATGTAGACAAAAGGAAGAAATATGAGATAATATGTACATGTATGAAATATTTATGCATAATGCATAATATGGAAATATACGAATTATTATGTACAAAAGAAAATAAAATGTTAGAAGAGAGATTGAACCTTGGACCTCTTGTAAGGAACATGTATAGGATACCAAAGGGGATAGGAGAATTATTGATAAGGAGAGAAAGGATTAAGTAGTTAAGAATAAGAAAGGATTCTTTTTACTTAAAAGAAAAAGGAAGTAAAAAGAAATAAAAATATACATAACCAAGTTTTGAACCTTGGTTCTCTTGTGGATGCATGCATGTATTAACCAAGTGGGATAGGAGAGAATATTGTAAGAGGAGAGATAGGAATTTTAATTAAAGGAGAAAAAAAAGAGAGATTAAGGGAAAGAAAAGAGAGAACTCAAGAGGCATATCTCTAGAAT
The DNA here is from genome assembly GCF_018446385.1 of Zingiber officinale. Classification (NCBI taxonomy): domain Eukaryota; kingdom Viridiplantae; phylum Streptophyta; class Magnoliopsida; order Zingiberales; family Zingiberaceae; genus Zingiber; species Zingiber officinale. The sequence goes on from NC_056005.1 coordinate 96,007,965, forward strand.
ATTCTTGTCATTTAAGGGGAGAAATGAATAGGGAGGATGAATCAAGTCAAGTTCCCTCCCCTCCTTTTAGTATAAATAGGCATGGAGGGGGGCTTCAACTTCATCCTCAACCCACTCATCCTCCTCTCCTCCCTTTGTGCCGAGACCTCCCTCTCCCTCTCTTTTCTTCTTGTTGCCGAGCAACACAAGAGGAAGGAAGCTCCTCTTCCTTCTCACTCCCTCCCTCTTCTTTCTTTCTTGTTGTTGCCGAGCAACACAAAGAGGAAGAGGTCTCTTCTCCCTCCCCTCTCCACCAAAAGACCTAGCCACTCCTCTCCTCCATTGGTGCCGAGCAAACAAGCAAGGAAGAAAGGTCCCCAAGCAAGTTCTCAAACCTAGGAAACTTAAGTGAAGAAGGTAAGCTTCCCCTCACCTGTGGTACAAGGCTTTTTATATATTTTTCAGATTTTATGAGGATTTTAAAACCTAGAAACAAGTTTGAGAAAATTCGGTTAAGAAAAGCCTTCGAAATCTAGTAAGGTTTAACTAAATCTACACTACATGATAGATTTTCTATGCCATGGAAAAGGGATCTTCTTCATGTTTTTACACCTATATGATGCTTGATCAAAGGAGTACTTAACCCTAGAATTTCGGCCAAAAATATTTTTAAGAGGCTAGGGAAATTATTGTTTTACCCAACTAGTACGAGGTCCTCCCTATGAAATGTTAAGGATCATGTATTAGTTTTCTTGCTTAGAAGATAATTGAAAATAAAAGAAAACCCACTCCTATATTTCGGCCAAGGAAGGGTTTAGGGTTAGGAAGACCCTTAAATTTAAATAAACATGCTCATGTGATAGAATACAAAGATCTTAAAAGATTCGTACGTTGAATATTGTTAGAACTTCATGAATTCTTTCTTAGGGTTTTCGGCCATGATGAAATGGATAGCTTAGAAAAGCTTAAACAAAATGTTAATATGTTCAAGACCTTTGTGGGGTCATGATATGAAAGTTGATTAATGCTCTCATGTTTAATTGGAATGAAGAAAATGAGTACATGATATAAGACAAGTAAGATCACAAGAGTCCTAGCTTATTTATGATCCAATTTTATGTATGATATTCTTAGTAACTTTTTCCATGATATTTACTTAAGCTTTCCATGCTTTAAGTCACTTAAGAGACCTAGCTTAAGGACTAGTAGGTTTCGGCCATGAAGGAAATAAAAGAAAAAGGGAAAGAAACTTAGGATATGCTATGAAATTATGTTATATGCCATGATATGTGATAGCATAGGAAATGTTATACATAATGAGAAAAGAATGAAATTTATGTTATGTAAATGCCATGATATGTGATAGCATAGGAAATGCTATACATAATGAAGAAATGCTATGTTATGTAATATGCCATGATATGTGATAGCATAGGAAATGCTATACATAATGAAGAAATGCTATGTTATGTAATATGCCATGATATGTGATAGCATAAGGAAATGCTATACATAATGAAGAAATAAAACTATGTTATGTAATATACCATGATATGTGATAGCATAAGGAAATGCTATACATAATGAAGGAATGAAATTATATTATGTAATATGCCATGATATGTGATAGCATAAGGAAATGCTATACATAATGAAAAGAAACGAAAAAGGAAATGCATGAAAGATTGTTAAGGACATGATATGATAGTTATGCATGATATGTTATTTTGTATGGTTTGTACCAAGGGTGGGCTCCGTAAACGCCCCGGGGTCGATGGAATAAGACTCGGGCCTCGTCAGTAATGGGCTTCTGAATGCCCTAGGTCGATGGAGTAAGACTCGGGCCTAGTATGTATGTATGGTAGGGTTCAAGACTTGCTACCTTGGACCTACTTAAGAAGCGTGCGCATGATGTATGTGGTACAAACCGGGATCCCCTCAATGATGATATTAATTTCAAGTATTTATAAGTATAAGTTTTCAAATTCATGATGCATTGCCTACATATGTGCTTTAAATTACCTGATGATTAGATATAATGCCATGTGATATTATGATATGAATATGATACTCTTGTATGTTATATGCTTATGATACTACGCATGATATTAATATACGATGATTCGGTTTTAGTGAGTAGGAAAGAAACTTACTGAGCCATGAGTGCTCATAGCTTACTTTCCTTGTACCGCAGATAAAGAAGCTGGATGAGCTAGAGGAGCAACAGGAGGAGCAGATAGTGATGTGTGTGGTGGTGGCTCGGCAAAGAACGATCCGGACAAATTAATATGATTAGTTATAGAATCAACATATGCACATTTGAACAAATCAGAATATGTGATATTATGCTTAATAAATTAAATTCTTTAAAGTTTTTATTCTTCCGCTGTTATAACTAAAGCATGTACGTAAGTAGTATAAGAACGTAGCGCCGCCTTTGGTTGGGTAAGAAGGGTGGGGCGTTACACGTGCGACACTTCTCCCCAATCGATCCACTGATCGATTGGGAGGAGGATTGTCGCGGGGACTCACCCAATCAATCGGCCGATCGATTGGGCATGAGCCAATCGATCGGCTGATCGATCCAGCTCTTATTTTTGCCAAAAAAACAAGTTCAAAGTCCCCTAAATAAACATTCGGTCAACCATGACCTGTTGGTATATCATGCATAGCATCCGGTCAATCCCTTTGACCCACTTGGACTTTTCTCCTCGTACCAAGTGTCCGGTCATCCTTGACCCACTTGGACTTATCTCCACCAGGTGTCCGATCAACCTTGATCCACCTGGATTTTCCGTGCCAAGTATCCGGTCAATCCCTTTGACCTACTTGGACTTCCCAACACCAGATGTCTGATCAAACTTGATCCATCTGGATTTCCTGTGCCTGGCTTTACTCACCAGGACTTTCACCTAGCTTCACTCACTAGGATTTTCCTTCTACCTATCTTCACTTACTATGACTTCTCATTTGCCTGACTTAATTCACCAGGACTTTCCATACTGCCTAGCTTCACTCACTAGGTCTTTCACCTGGCTTCACCAGGATTTTCTTTCTGCCTAGCTTCACTCACTAGGACTTCTCATTTGCCTGATTTCACTCACCAGGATTTTCCATACTGCCTAGCTTCACTCACTAGGTCTTTCACCTGGCTTCACTCACCAAGATTTTCCTTATGCCTAGCTTCACTCACTAGGACTTCTCATTTGCCTGGCTTCACTCACCGGGACTTTCCATACTGCCTAGCTTCACTCACTAGGTCTTTCACCTGGCTTCACTCACCAGGATTTTCCTTCTGCCTAACCTCCCAATTAGGACTTTCACCTTACTTCACTCACTGGGATTTTCCAGTCAAGTATCCAGTCAACCTTGACCTACTTGACTCTTCTTCACAATCTCACCACATGAACAATTGCACCTGCAATCTCCATGTCTTGTCTCCATGTATTGTCAAACATCGAAACCCAAACATCAAGACTCGAGCTTGAACCAATTCAAGCTTAGTCAACCAGGTCAACCTTGACCTAGGGAATATTGCATCAACAATATTTAGAGAAATACCTCCTCTAAATATTTCTCATTGTGGATGTCTTATGAGGACAATGCCTCTATTTATAAGAGCATCTCCAATGGGAGATATTTGGAGGGGATATTTCTCCAAATATCCCCTCCTCCTCTCAAATATCCCCTATTATGGGGAATATTTGAGGGCTGATTGGAAATCACCGGGCACAAAAATGATGGTGTCATTATTTTTGATTTCTTTTATTTTTTAAAAAAATTTAATTAAATCTTGTGAGGCCAACCAAAATGGTGGGTGCCATATTATTTTTACGTTTGTTTTTTTATTTAATTAAATTGAAAAAAATAAAAATGGAAAACAAATCGAACGTTCGAAAAATAAATGTTCAATTTTTTTAACGTTTGAAAGAAACGTTTATTTTTTCGAACATTAGGTAACGTTCAATTTCTCCCTATATATACATCATTTCTTTCATCTATTTTCATCACTTCCATACCCCATTGCCTATTAAATGTAAGTTAATTAAATGGTCGTGAGCCCATAAATATTTGGTTGGTGAGATATTTGATTGTGAAATTAAGGATATTTTAAAGTGAATATTTGATGGGTGGGACCCATCAATATTTGATTGGTGAAATATTTCATTGTGAAAGTTGAGATATTTGAATAGTATGATATTTGAAGAATGCTATGGAAGTGAGGGCCACAAATACTTAAGAGAAAGATCCCTAGCCATTGTTGATGCTCTAATGGTTAAGAATATTTCTCCCAAATATTTATGGTCCCCACTTTCACATCACTCTTCAAATATCCTACTATTCAAATATCTCAAATTTCACAATGAAATATCTCACCAATCAAATATTTATGGGTCTCACCCATCAAATATCTCACCAATTAAATATTTATGGGCCTTGCAACTATTTTATTAACTTATATCTAATTTTTCATTTAAATAAAACTAATATATATTTTTAATATATTTCGTCTACCATTTATCCATAAATAATTTTTACTTAATATTTATCTATATATTTGGACAATTATTCAATATAATTACTTTAATATTAATATTTTATTTAAACATAAACAATACAATATTGAACGTACACCTTTTTAAAAAAACTACAACATACAGAGTTCAAATATTTCACAAATTTGAAATTGAATAATTAAATATTTCATATATGATAAATTAGTTATTTACGCATTATGATAACATGTTTCCCACGTATATTGAACCAAATCATGATAAAGCTGATGATGCACTTGAATATCACGTAACTTGAATTTCTTCAAATGCATTTAGCAAATTTATTAGTTGAGCCATAATTCGCTATGATAGTATCTTGTTCCTCACGATGGCAAATCGAGATTACATAACCTTCATCTTCCACAATCATGTTGTGTAAAATAATATATGTATACACGATTTCTTTACATTTATCCATAAACCAATGTCGTTCTAAACTTCTTATAATTGCCCAACAAGCTTAAAGTACCTCAAATGCCCGCTCGACATATTTTCTTGCAACATCTTGTCTTTCCTTAAATTTTATTCTTTTCGGATCCTGAGAGCAGGAAAAACTCTAGACAAAAGTGGTTCATTCCGGATATATATCATTTGTTAGGTAGTATCCTTTTGTATATTGTGTACTATTCACAATAAAGCTAACTTTTAGTGCATTTTCTTTCAAGACATCATTAAAAATAAGTGATTCATTAAGCACATTGATGTCATTGCAAGATTCAACAACTCCAAAAAAATGCATATGTCATATTCATAAATCGACATATGCGACTACTTCAAGCATAATTGTTGGATAGACATGATTACCTTGTGTGTATTGTGCCCTCCACGCGATTAGATAATTTTTCCAAGTCTAATGCATGCAATCAAGATTTCCTAACATTCCAAGGAAACCATGCTTTTATTCATGTATTTCAAGTAAACGAGTGATGTCAGTTGCATTGGATTTTCTTAAGTACTCATCTCTATATATTTGTATCATACATTGGCAAAAGTTGGACAAGCATTAGAGGACAATTATTTCACCCATTCACAAGTACTCATCAAATTGGTCAGCGGAACCTTCATAAGCCAGTTGACGGATAACCGCTGTGTATTTCTTAAGAGGTGACATCTTCCCTCTATTTAAAATATCGACTAGGATATTTTTTAAATCAGTGACTATGCGCAAAAATAACTCTTTTCTCATCCGGAATCGTCGTCAAAACATGCCATCAGTATACACTGGCTCAACACAGAAATAATCATTGACAAGTTGAGCGTGTTTAGCTACACATTCTCTGTTAATTGTCCTCCTTCTTTGTGTACTCCCATAATAATCTTGCATAAATTTAGCCACTTTAAATTGATTGCACATTGCCATCAAGAATAATGCTTCACCGGGATTTGATATTGTAGGGTTCGTTGTATCTTCGAGAATATTAGGACGAATTCGAGAACTTTATTCATTAGAATTTTCGTCAATATTTGAAGAGTTGAACAAATTATTAAAATAATGACCGAAATTTTTATCTATTTCTCTTTAAATTTTTGATACGTAATGAGTGTAGAATTGATGAAAATAGATAAAAGGAACAATATATATATAGGGGGAAAATGAATGTTGCCCAACGTTCGAAAAAAACAAATGTTGATTAATGTTCTGAAAAAACGAACATTGATTAACGTTCGATTTTGATTTTTTCCGCCCAAGTTCGATTTTAATTTTATTTTATTTTTTTTATCTTTCAAAAAGTGCAAAACCATTAATTAAATTTTTAAAAAATAAAACATAAAATATGTTAGCCTACCTTTTGGTGGACCCCACAGTAAAGAAAGTCGTCAAACATAAATTTGTGTCCGGTGATTTTTACAATTAACTCCTCCAATGAGGAATATTTGAGAGGGGATGATATTTGGAGAAATATCCCTTATTGAAGATGCTCTAATATTCTAGTTGAAACTAACTATTTGTTAACGTGACATCGGAGGCGCCTTAGTTCGGTTGAATTATTATCCGCTTTGCCAGTGTTTAGCTGACCTAGCCGCATTAGAGGCGCTTTGTTCAACAGAGATGCCTTGAGCATGCTAACGTGAATTCGTGCTCTTATCCGTGCTACAATATCGCTAAGTTCTTGGAAACGCCTTGTGGTGAATGGAGGCGCCTTAAGGATCTTCCGTAGTAGTTGCTCTGTTGGGCATCCGAGGTGCTTCAAGTCATCTGAGGTGCCTTGAGCCTTCAAAACACACAATGGAGGCGTCTTGAATGGTCAACTGCCAAATAGACCATCTACTTCTTCACGCGCGCTACGGTGATTCTCCACCCATCCGAAGTTAAAATTTATCCGAATCCATCATAATGCAAAAGTTTAAAATAATTAAATAAATTAAAATTAAAATATTGATAATATTTAAATAAATCATTTTTAAACTAAAAAAAAAGAGAGTCAAGTTTGATAATTATTTTAATGATTTAATTTATTTTACATTTGACTTAATTATGTGGGAGATCCGTACTGTCCCGCGATATAATACTCAATTAAACGAGACAATGAGTGATTAAAAGAGCGATTATAAAGTACAATGAAATAATGTGGTTTTTGACATACTTGAAGGTGCAAAATGAAATGACTCAACGTAAAAGAAAATGAAAAATATTTTAAAAATGCCCCGAAACCAAAACTAATCTGCCCTACTTGCTGTTCTCACACTCGCAGCAAAAGACCGCAAGGAAGAAAGGGAAAATAAAAGGGCGAAAAAAGGCGGTCTCCTCTCTCTCTCTCTGCGTTCGCTATCTTCATCTCCTCGCTCTCTAAACCCTCCTCCCTCCTCCTCCTCCTCCTCCTCCTCCCCTGGATCCGAAGATGAGCGGCGGAGGCGCTAGGGTTTCGATCCCCTCCGGCGTGCGCCGCACGATCCAGAACATCAAGGAGATCGCCGGCAATCACACCGACGAGGAGATTTACGCAATGCTCAAGGAGTGCTCTATGGATCCCAACGAGACTGCCCAGAAGCTCCTCCTTCAAGGTCGCCCCCTCCCCCTTTCCTCCTCCCCTGCTCCGCTCACTCCCATACCGGGCTTCTCCTTTTCGTGCTGGATGTTATCGTGCGAATCGAGTATTAGCATTCGAAAGATCGATCTCCTTCACCCCAGTGGCGCTTTTGGCGCCGCTGATCGGTTCTATTGGTGGGAGATTTGGGGGTATTGACCGTGATTTTTTTGTTTCCTCTTATCGATTTGTTGGTTTGACCTACGATGCTGGGTCGCTCTTATGATAGCGCAGCCATTGATCCGTACGGGTTTGGAAGAAATATTTGTTTGGGAATGTAGAAGACACTGTTCAGTCGTCAAGTAGGCTATGATTGTCGTAATTGTTTCTGTTCTACCTTTTTTTTGCGTCATTCTTAATGAGACAATAATCCATATTGACGTGAATCATGGTTTATATTGTTTGCTTTTCCTGTTCTTAGATATCAATGATTGTTTAAGTTGATCACTTTACCTTTCTAATTTAACGAAAAAATTTCCTCTTCTCTTGCTATAGCATGTATTTATCTAGACTCGCCATGGATAGTTCTGCAATCATTAATTTATTGGAGCAACTAAAGTTCTTTTACGGTGTTGTTTGTTGTCCAAAAGGGTCAGGGCCACACTTTTTTTATGTGCTTTGCTGTTTTATTAAGTTGCAAGTATTTGACTTTGTTCCTTGCTTTAAGGAGTGCTATTGTATTCCCCAGTGATTTGTGAAAGGTATATGTTATATTTCATTTAGAATTCATGGTGTTGAAATATGGTTCACATTTACCCAACACGAGGGAATTAAAAGAGCTGATAATGCAATTATCTCTTCTTGTCTGATATGATAATTTAAGTATGTGTGCATTTGTGCAAAGAAAGAATGTATTTACAATTGCGGTGTCATTTTTTCTTCTCTGCCTTCTTGCAAATACTGGCATGGTTATGTCCGTTAGGTATTTTATACTGGATTCAATTGTGAGTTTATATTTATGTGCCTCAATTTCTTGTGATTTCTTCTGAAATGCACTTGGGCATACCTTTGTATTAGGTCATAACAAATCATTTTTTCTTTATTTTCAGATACTTTCCATGAGGTCAAAAGGAAGCATGACAAGAGAAAGGAGGTAAATATTGATTGTTTTGTTTGTCATTTATGGCTTAATTCTATGATTTCCTTTATTATTTTCAAACATAATATATGTGTATACGACATATACAACATATCTGCTCCAAAGCAATTAATATTTATCAAAGATTCAGTAACTGGTAAATTCAAGTCATTGACATTTAGTTAACACAAGCTTTTGCATAGGCATGTCATTTCTGTGTTGTCTATATCATAGAGGATAAATTGGATCTATGTTTAATGACATGAACTAGGGAGATGTATTTAATTTTTTTTAAACTTGTTCTTATTATCTCTTTATTAATTTTTAATCTAACTTGTAATAGTATATCCCATTGGTAGCCAAAATTTAATTTAACTCAGGCCTGTCTCATGCCAAATTTATCTAATCTCAATCGCAACTAACTCTAGTTGATTCCTGGTGTTCTTTTAGAGCAAACTAGATTGAGAGCATGGTTTGTCTTATTCTTAGATATTCTTTGAAGTGCATTCCTGTAGTTGCCTTTTGACCTTTATAAATCATCTTATTAGGATTTAGAATTCATAGGATGCAGACACTAAGTAGGATCAATGGCATGCTGTACACTATTGAGTTGAATTATTCATGATTGCTATATTTTACTATTCTCATCAGAACGCCAGTTTGACATTTGTAAATCACCTTATCTGGATTTAGTATTCGTTGGATGCAGAAACTAAATAGGATCAGTGGCATTTTATATTCTGCTTAGTTGAATTATTCATGATTGGTATGTTTTATTATTCTCACCAGAATGTCAGAGAATCCGCTGAGCCTAGGTGGAGGCCTGGTGTGCAGGGACGAGGAGGTAGGGGAGGTCGGGGAAATTACTCCTCACGTTCACTGCCTAATGGTATGTACTTCTTTGTAATGTTGTCGTGCTTTGGCTATGCAGCTAGACTTCTATGATGGCCTTAGTTTCTCTATTTGGCTCATATCAAGACCTTTGCTACATGTATTCACAAATGAACTTAGAGTCATGCACTTGATTTTTTTTATGTTCTCATATTCAAAATCATATACAAGTATGAATGTGAACTTCTCTAAGGTGTTCAATATCTTTACAAATAGATGACTTTACTTACTGATCCTACTCTTCTTGAAATTCCACTTCCCATTTCCCATCTCGTGCATATACACTAAGGGTACTTCAAAAGCACATATTGGTTATCCTTTTTGGTCAAAGCCTTCTTTAGTATATTCTATTGCTAGTTATTGAATATTGTTAATGTATATTTTCTATTGCTAGTTATTGGATATTGACTCAAAAAATTGTCATTCTCCAGATGCTGCTGCTGGAAGAAATGCAACAGCAGCAAAGGAGAGTGGGCTAAATCAAGGCATAGATAAAGCCAATACATCTTCATCCACATCTCCTGACGCAGAGAATAAACCTGCAATTCCATTATCAAGGTATGTCGTTTAGAAACAGTTGGCTCTCACTGATACGACCATAGGATTGTTGGTTCATGATTTTCCAGTACAATTGAGACCATACTTGCCATCTAGATTGTTTATCCCTATTCAATGTTCCAAAGGTCTGAATCACTATCTTGGCAAACTGTGCTTAAAATCATTATGGCTGGTTGGTTCTCTTCCACAGTTGGACACCCTGAACATTTGAACTAGGATAGTAGTAAATTGCATTATCAGTTTTACATCTTAACTAGGAATTGTGAGGAATATTGGATTCCTTTGTTGCTTCATGAGATTTCAATCCAATTAGACCCTGTTTGGCATCTTGATTTTGTATGTCCGTTCAGTTTTTCCAAGTTCCGGATCACATTCAGTTTTCTAAGGTCTGTATTGCAATCTGACAATCACACTTGAAATCATTATGGCTAGTTGGTTCTCAGCTGCAGGTCAACACCTTGAACATTTGAACTGGAATAGTACTAGATCACGATATCAGTTTGACATATTAACTAGCAATAGTGAGGAACATTGGATTCCTTTGTTGCTTCATGAGATTTTTGATTTTGTATGTCCATTCAGTTTTTCTAAATTCGGGATCACATTTAGTGTGTAAGGTCTGCATTGCAATCTGACAACCACACTTGAAATCTCAACATTATGGCTGGTTGGTTCTCATCCATGTCAGTATGTTAACTGGGGTAGCACTAGATTGAAATATCTACGCCATACCATCATCATTTAAAATCTTTTGTGTCTTTCTTTCTTTCTTTCTTTCTTTCTTTCATTGGTTGGCTGTTTGGGTTGGATATGTTGTAAGTAAGGTTTAAAATCTCGACTTGTGCCGAGTTTTCGGTCCCAAATAGGAATGATACGGTTTCGATATCATATTGTGCCGATATGGTTTTGGTATTTTTAATATATATATATAGTAATTATTAGATAAATATGTTTATTGTATAATTTTTAAAAAGTTGTATATTGATTTTATATAAGTTTTCCATTATTGAACAATTTAATGTTGTTAGAAAAAATAATTAAATATAGTTTTCTTTGAAAAAAATTGATCTATCAATAACTGGAATTAAAATTGATACATTGGAATTAAAATTGATATATTATAATATGCTATCTTTTCTGATGTGGATCAGATGGAAGTATTGATTTTTGTAACATTCTGCTTAGATCAACTCTGTAGTTCTCTAACTAGATTAAATAATCATAATTATATAAATTAATACAAAGATGTTATTTTATATATATTAATTATATAAATTAACTATTTATTTATTTAATTAATTCTTAATTTAAATAGTATATATTTAAAATAGTAAAAAAATATATTAGAATATCAATTAAACATTAACTGAAAAAATATAGATTTGATTTATTAGAATTTTTAAATAAAATTTAAAATAGTAAAAACAATTGTTGAATATCAATTAATAAAATTTATTATTACTTTTGTAAATTTTAAATATATTTTTTATATATTTTATTGGGATAATTTAATTAGGGCTTATGAAAGCTTTTTCGAAATCACACTTAAGTTGGAAATTATTTGAATTAGTTAAATCTCAAATTTAATTTTGAACAACACAAAATTGTTGCACGTACTGTGCTGATTTCACTCCCCCGTCGGAGCGGTAAAAACCGTCAATGCCGCACGGTATTTCAATCATTGGTTGCAAGTACAGTTTTTCCTGGAACAAGTTCAGGTTTCAAATTGTCACATTGACACTCAAAATTAGTCTTGCTCGGGTACTATTTAATTAAGACAGTACAAAATGAAAGTTTAGACAAAATCCATTTAGAGTGTTTGTTCCCTGCTGCCATGCAAGATATAGACTCTGGCATAACAAGAATGCTCATGGTTATTACTGAAATAAGGCAGCTTGGACGTGTTGTTCCTCTTGGACATCTTCATTAGTACCACAGAGATAAGTTAGATGCAATAAAAGAGCTATAGGTTGGAGAAAAAACATAAGATTAATCTGATGGTAGTTGGAAAAGATTGATTTATTTTGTTCTTGCTAATATGGTGTAAAGTGCAAACAAGTAAAAAAAAAAAATGTTCAAAACTATGTATTATCAATTTCCTTCTGCTTTTATATGAAATTGTCAGTTACTAGCAATTATTTTTTTTATATTTTTTTCCTTCATTTTAAAATTTGATCTAACCCTAATAATTGACCTGAGTTTTGATTAAATTTCCTAATAATTCTTCCTTTTCAGCTCTGTATCTGGTCTTGTCAATGGCCCCAGCAACATAGAACATCTTGTGTCTTCTCAGGGGTCTCATGTATCTGGTGTCAATGGCACTCCATCAGAAGAAATTTCTGATGCAGTAACCACTAAGACTGCAAATTCCAGAATACCTATCAAAGACTCAAAGGGTGGTTCTGCATCTAGTCCATATCTGCAAAATATTGACCAATTATCTTCAAATAAGCCGGTGCCAGTGCCATCTATTGATCCATGCACCCCTGCAGAGCTAGGAACCATGAAACAGGTAACATGGATCCAATGGTCTGATTTTGCAGTGATCACTAGTTAGGGTATGCTATAGATTTATTAGATGTTAGTATAAAAGGTTGTTCTGACATGAGCCTGCCCACAGATCAAACCACATGGATCAGGAACATGTGAAGCCACAGAAAAATCCCAAGCTGCATCTTCATCCTTTTCTAGTGCTATGGGCATTAGACCATCCTCTACTTACAGCAATCGCTTTCAACATCCAAGTGGTTTGCAGAAAGGTAGACATGGCCTCATTTTCTTTATCTTTTGTATATGTAGCCTTTTTCGATGTTCAGTTGTAGTAGAAACTTTTCTGGTAATTTTACTAAATCAACTAAAACACACAACATCTCAATTCTTTGGAGAAAGCATATCTGCATCTTGTTTCTTTTCAGTTGAAGCCTTGGGTTGGAAGCAAGCCCAACTGGCTTCAGAAACAAGTTTGTCAAAGGCTTGCAAACCAAATTTTCTTTTAGCAAATTAACTTATTGAAAATGATTGTATAAACTTCCTTGGTCAGTGTACATTATATGTTGGGTGTTGCAATTTATAGTTGATAGAGTTCCTATGCAAGTTGGGGCTGATCTTGGATGGCATCAATCCATGCTCTATTTTGGGGATTGTTTTTCTGCTTGACTGTGCAAGTATTGTAATTTATAAAATGTGTGCTTCTTTGATATATTTACTTTAGAAGTCAATTTTTTTGGATGTAATTACTGAATTTCTGGTGGCTGAAGCTTTCTACTGGATGTTGTTGTCTTGAGCTGTATCTTACATTCCAAAAGGATTAGAAAAGCCAGTATATCATTCTTAATGAATTTGCAATATAGCAGAGGTCCACTTTCTCATCAGGTTGACATAATAATTTAGTACTCAAAACCAATCTCTCATTTTAATGCTAGTTCCTGATATATCACACTGCCATACCCTATATCATGATATTCTTTTGGACATTTTTTGTTTTTGTGGTTTTAAGAGGATTATTGGATAATATGGAAAATTCAAAATGGATTTGCCATACGTTTGAAACAACAGGGAGGCAGAATACAGTGGATTCATATTTCTTTTCCTAGGGACAATTTCAGATTAGACAAGCCACAAATATTTTGTTTCAGAGATCTATTGTTTGCATTTGTGTTGAAATTTTTACTGATAGAGAGACATTTTTCTGTTTAGGAACTTGCTTCTTTTGCTTACATAATGCACATTCTGAGACCTTGCCTCCCCTGTTCCACCTAATTACACTGATATTTTAATTTGGGGTTTTTATTGTAATTCACATCTGTTGTTCTGATGCTCCTCTTACAATACATTTAATATATATCATTGCACAATTCTTAGTTTGTTGGGACTAATATCATGCATTGAAAATGTCTGGTGTGACAATTATTAAATTTTGTTGTCTAAATTTCTGATCTGATTTGTATTTATTTAGTTTTCTAACTTTGAAGTAGACTGAGTGATCTTCTTTCTGTTCAGCACCTCTTCCTAATAAAGAGTGGAAACCCAAGTCAGTACTTGCAAACCCTGCTCAGGCTTCTGAGACAAATGGCACTTCTGAAGCACCAGTAGTGATTGAAGCTGTTTCCGATTCATTACCATCCTCATTGTCAGCTACTTCAGTAGGTGCTTCTGTTAAGCTAGGAAAGAAGGTAGAAGACCTGAAGGTATCAGACCGACAGCATGTGATTATTCCGAACCATCTCCAGGTCACAGAATCCGAGCGACATGGATTAAGTTTTGGAAGCTTTGATGCTAATTTCATGTTTAAACTGGTTGTTGCCAAGGACCTTACTGGACAGAATATTGAGACACCACATTACGAGCCATCTAAAGAGATTGATGAAACTATCGAGAAGCATGCTTTAAGGTTCTTATACATTAGTTGCACTTTTTGCTATTTTCATCTGCATATGCACTGTACAACATCTCCTCTTTGTTTGTGGTAAATCAGGAAATTCTGCTATGTTAAGAAATCTTTGGATGTGGTCTAAAACTTGAGAGATGTTATTTGACTAAGTCCCCATTGATGCGCCATAACTTTGCATCCAGTATAGTGTGATATGACGAAGCTTTTATATGGAAAAAAAACTCATGATTTCATATTCATTATTATGGTTTTCCACTGTGTGGAGGTCTTGCAACATCAGAAACCATTTTGTGCTGCATGTTCCTTGCTTCTTGATTGATACAAATAAGGGAGAACTGTATTCTTATGATACTTCTGCGAATGAAATTTACTGCCTGGCTATGCGCTGTCATACTAACTTAGCTACTATGTTTTTCCTCTTCTAACATTATGGTTTGCTTCTGTAATTTCAGCAGCAATTCAACATCCTCAACTGCTGAAGAAGATGATTTTTCTGAACAAACTCAATCACCTGAACAGGTCACAGATAATTATTCAAAGAAGGAAATTGTTATTTCCAATAGCGCATCACCTGAAACAGAATACAACCAAACCAATCAAGAAGATAGTTTAAGTCCAGAAGGTTCTCAGAATTTGATTGTTCAGTCTACACCATCCTATCCTCCTGTAGGATTGGTACCACAGCTCAGTAGCCAAATTGCTTCTTTTGAAAGCTCAGAATCTCAGGCTCGTGAGTCACGTCTTCCAAGTTTTCTGGTAAAATGCATGCACTATCTTTATACCATCGCTTAAGACGTATGTTTCAGTACAAGTTACTTGTTGTTTTATAGGCATCCTTCTTCTCTTTTAATAATCTTATTATATTGATCTCTATGGATGATACTGGAGCTAATCTGGTGGTGGCTAATGGCCAGTTTGTATAAGTGAATCTTTGTTAACACCATTTACCTTTTAAAAAAAAAACAAATTCACTGCTTCAATGATTTATCATCCCAATTGCATTACCAATTTAATAAGTTATTTTATGGAGCTGTTCGATAGAAAAAACTTTTGCTTTCTCTGCCCAACTTTGTAAACCTGATCCTTCATTTGACCACTTTTGCAAACCATCCAGACATTTTTTTGCACCAGTATCCATTAGGGGAAACCAGTCTGATTCAAATTATTTGTTTTTGCTTTGATTTGGTTTTTTATTAATTCAATTTTGGTTGGCTTTGATTTGGTTTTTTTTTATTTCGAAAATTGTTTGAGCTGAAATATCAAAGTGTTTGTAATTTTTCATATTTCCATCCATTAAAAAAATAATATATATAGGATCATTCTTTAGATTCTAACTAAAATGTAATTGATAAAATTTGAGCCTTTTCTCCATTACTATATGTGATGAATAGCTTCAATTATATATCAATCATTCTTCATTATAAATGTCGTATGTTTCTAATAATTATGTATTTAAAATTTTAATTGCAAACATAAACTTTATAGTGCCTATGCTACATAGGGTTTTTATTAGAAAAAAGAATACTATGTTAATTTGGTTAAACTGAACCAAGCCAAATAACTGGATAATTTTAGCATGATTCTAGTTTACTTTGTAACCTTATTCAGTTTGCTTTGGTTCAAACAATGAAGACAAAAAGGAAAAAAAAAAAAGGTTTATCCTTATTTGGTGAGGTTCAGTTTGAACTGAATGGTCACCCCTAGTTTCTATGGCTTAGAATCCACTATTCCCAGAAAGGGGCAAGATGAAACATTCTATACACTTCTCAAAACTCGAGAGTGGAGTTGCATTGCAGCACAGGCTGCAACTTTAGCAATGGTGGGATAATAAACCCAAATGACCATGAGGAATGATCAATAGTAATTGTCATGGATAAATATCTTTCTTGGATTTCAAAATTCTAGGTAGGTTTTAGGTAGGGGATTAATGTAAAATAAGTGATATTTGATCCCTTGTTTATCCTGTGACTATTGCTATTTTCCATAAAAAGTTTAATTATTACTTCATAAAAATATTCTCTTGACTCTTAAGGAAACTAGTACTTTCCTCTAAAAACATTCACATGTTCTACTTAACTTTATGCTTGTATCTGATTCTAAATGTTTGATATTTGATTTGGGAGGGATAAAACTTGATGGATTTTCTGATTCCGATCCTGCAAGTAGTTCAAATTTTATCACTAATTGCAGTTTAATATGGACAGCAAATTGGTTTGAGATGAGCATCCTGATTTCTGATGTACGATGCTGGAAACTGACATTTTGCTTCAACTTTACTCATTTTTTATGCTAAAACAAGTTGGGTGTTGATTTTTTTGATGCAGGTACAGCAACACTATGATCCATCCACTAGTTATTTCAACCCATTTTATCGTCCATCTCCTGATGCTGATGGTCGGATCTCCCCTTTTTTTGCATCTAGTGCCTCCACTAGGTACAATGGGAACATTGCCCTTCTACCTGCTCAGTCTGGCCAGGCTTCCCAAGAGGTTTGTGTTTAACCTTCCAGCTATCATCTATTTTCTTTGTTTCTTAAAAAAAATTATTTCCTTGACCTGTGCATCACTTCCATTATTGCATGATGAGCACTTTTTCTGGATAACAATTGCTATACCATCTTCATCCCTTCTGCTTAAGAGTATTTTTTATTATTATTATTTTTATAGCAGAAATATTCCACGCCTATTTTAAGCAAACTTCTGTTTGCCTCTACAACTAACCTTCTTTTAAGCAAAAACCTCTGTTTGGCCTGTCTTGGTTCTTGATTATGGTCATGTATCATGTTTTTCTTGTTTGCGCTCTCAACTATTTTGTCTTGCTAAGATCCTGATGCACCCACTCATTTTTTTCTCTAATTCAGAATACCAACAACATAGTACTATCGACAGTGGGCTCAACTCCTCTGGGAACTCAAGCTGCAGGCACCATGCAGGGCTCTCTTGCTATTCCTCAGCAGCCAATTCCTGTCTTCCGTCAACCGGCTGGGTTACATATATCTCATTTCTCCCCCAACTACGTTCCCTACAGTCAATATTTCTCACCATTCTATGCCCCTCCACCTGCGGTTCATCATTTCTTGAGCGGTGCTGCATTCCCTCAGCAACCTCCTACGGGTGGCATGTATCCAACTCCTGGAGCTGCAACTCCTGCTGCTGCTTCTGTAAAGTACTCTCTTCCACAATACAAACCTGGTTCTAACACTGGCAATTCAACTATTGTTGGATTACCAACTGTTTATGGAACATATAACTCAACCCAGGCTGGCTATACTTCTGTTCCTGCTGTTAGCACTGGAAATTCAACTGCCAATGAAGAACTGGTATCGTCACAGTTTAAGGAGAATAATGCTTATATTTCCGGACAACAGGTATTTTCTATGCTTTTCTATGTGTTTGTTTAATTATGCTGCTACTGTAGATCCTTAAATTTACAATTCATGACTAATCATAGTGGTTCAAATTTTACTCTGCACTATGTGGGAATCTTTGCATTTTGCCACTGTCCATGCTCCTAATCTCAGTGGTCTGCATTTGCTGCTTTACACCTAAGCTCCTCATAGATCTGTTTGAACTGTTATAGAGCCACTGGACGACTTAAGTTTCTCTTAATTGTTTGTATGATTGTTCTAACCTTTGTCTGTCCGGTAATATCTACATTTTGAAACCTTTGTTTTTAGCTTACGGAAGTATAGATTCTTGGCCATGGTAATATGAAAGAAGTATGAGTTCTACATCTGTTATCTGAAGTACCAGAAGAACAGGGAAACAGACTGCTATTTGATTTGCGTATCAATATCTTTTATCTCCTGTATTCTTTAAATAAGATTCCTACAAGTCTTTCATCAACTCATTGGTGTTTTTAGTTCGATTAAGATTTTCATTCACTATTTTACATATTTGTGTTGGTTGCTTCATTCATTTTATTTTGTAGAATTACCATACTGAAAATGTTTTTGATGTTTTTTCCCCTTTTATGTGCTTACATTCAAGCAATATACGCCAACTCATCTTGGCCTTATCTCTACATTTGTTCGAGCAGAGCGAAGGCCCACCGGTATGGATTCCTGCACCTGGACGTGACATTTCCTCACTTCAAGCTAGCTCTTTCTACAACATTCCTCAGGGACAACACATGACATTTACGCCAGCTCAGGCTGGTCACGGCACCTTCAGCGGTATGTATCCCCCAACACCGGCAGTTGCTGGTTCTGTCCACCCTTTGCTGCAGCCGTCACAGAGTGTACCCGGGGGTGTAGAAATGCTAGCCCCTCCTGCTGGTGTTTATCAACCGACACAGCATGCACAAATAAATTGGACCAATAATTATTGAAGCCACTCCAAACCTAAGTTACATTAGCCACAGCTCAGTCATCGGTCACTACTCAGTTTAGAGGACATTCAGAACGCGGCGTAGGAGTAAGCCTGATTGAATGAACAAAAAAAAGAAGAATGGATATATATTTATATCTACAGCATGGCCATCCTGCATGGGTAGGCCTATGAGGGTTTGGAGTTGCTAGACTTTCATAGTTTGGGCTATACTTGTGAACTGACACTGACCTCTCTCTTTTTTTTATGTTTACTTGTGTGGTTCCCCCTGGTTCTAATGTTTTGCTGCTCATTCTTTGCCATTTGCTTTTTCTTTATTTTACAATTTAGGGACAAAATATTCTCTCTACTTATATCTTCCGTCATCACTTTCAGATGAGGCCATTAAACATTAGATACGCCAAGAATCTAAAGCTAGTGGATTATTATTATTATTTTGTTCCCATTGCTTTTGCTGTAAATTTATGTTTTGAGCTAAAGAAAAACCTAAAAACAAAGTAGAAGTGATTGTTTAAGTTTCTTAATCCATGCATCATCAGTCGCCTATCCAGTTTGCATTTGCCTGCAGAATTCATGTGTTCTTGACGATTGTGTGAACTTGAATTTACTGTCTTTGTAACGTCGTGTTTTGGCTTTTTGATTACTTGTTTTATTCCTGTCTTAGTATATCTGGTCTATGTTTAAGCAGGACTTAGTACGTTTTAAGTGCATTATAATATGTTCTATTTGTTTGTTATATTCAGTTCTATTTATGTCTTTGGATGCCTTCATCATGTCTGGCCCGAGTAAGGTCATCCATTGTGATGCTGTTTTGGGTTGATGCTCTGTCTCCATTTTTGTTCCCTAAGCTATTACTTAATCGACAGTTCGCTTTTATGCTCGATCAGGAGGTGACCTCGTCCTACATTGTTGGCGTTTGGCCAATTTAACTCTGGTCAGATAGTATCTAGTAGCCAGGGTAACTCTCCTTGAGTAGGTGTTCTTCTAATCCTTCTATGCTTCCAACTATTGGTCATCGAAATAGATAAGAAGGCTAAATTAAGTGAAACTCTTGAACAATTCAACATGCCTTTTAAAGATTCAAAAGTGTGCACAGATGTTAAACGAGGGTATCGCTTAATGACCCTCGAACTTTTTATTACGATAGACATTAGTGGTAATGTTCTTTTACAATTGTCCCTGTTGACATTCTTCGATTAGCTTAACAGCCTCCGGCCGCAAATCCGATCTTCTTCTTCGGCACATCGTAAAGCACACCGAACGTCCTCTGCTGCACGTTCCCCAGGATGCCCACGTCGTCGTCTGCGTCGTTGGCCGCGAAGGCCAGGCAAATCCGAGACTCGTTCACGGCGTACACGATCCCCTCCGGGGCCAGGTTCACAGAAACGTCGCCACTGAACAGCAACGCCACTGCCGGCAGTTTCACTTCCCCGCGCCCCGTCGGGTCGTAGCAGGTGTCGAGGATCGACACGGCGGGCGCTTTCTTGTACCTCGACATACGCCCACGGAAGGCCGAGCGAAGCGAGGCGTAGGCCGCCGGGGGAAGCCGGGTGATGACGGTGCCGGAGTCGATCAGCGTACCGGCTTTGGCGAAGGCCGACGGCTGGATGCGCAGCTGCTGGCCGGCGACGCTGATTCCTATCAGATTGATGAAGTAGAACGTCGGCGTTTTCGCGTCCCTCAACATGTTCGTGTATTTAACAGTCGGATTGGTGCTCCCGCTGTCGCCGAAGGCCAAGTAGCCGGTATCGCTCGCCGACGCCGGCAGGCAGTAGCCGAACACGCCGTTGTACTTTTTCATTGTCTGCGTCACTAGCGACGGCCGGCCGCCGCCGAGGCCGAGGATCCCCGCGGCCAGGCCGAAGAGGCCCTCATTGGCCTGGCCGCAACCAAACAGGAATCGCGGCACCACGTCTGACGGCGTCAGCGCCAGCGCGTCAGACGAGTAGAACCCGACGCTCTGGGACCCGTCGCCGTAGGACACGCCGTAGATACACGTGCCGTCGCTGCAGTCCAACGCATCGAGGTCTGCGCAAGCGGCAGAGGCGCACGTGATGTTGGCGTAGGTGGCCGAGGAAGCCGGGTCGAAAAGCCGGTCGAGTTGGCGGTAACAAGAAACGGTGCAGGGTTGGCACTGGACCCACGTGACGTCGCTGCCGGTGTCAAAGAACAGCGTCTGGGCCTTTGGCGGGGTGCCGAGTCCCACGGTGACGATGTAGTCGCCGGCGGAGACGGATGCGCCGCTGCGGGCGGGAATCTTCGTCGACGGCGCCGCTCTCGTTGATGCAGGGGAAGTGCCGCCGCCACCGAGCTCGGCGGCCGCGATCCGTTGGCGGAGGAAGCCGACGTGTAATTGGTCACGGGCGAGAATCTCAGCTTCGAAATTCGATCTCCGGCGCCTCACCGCCGGCGAGCACGGACCGTGCCGGTGAACCAAGCGTAGTCTCGTAACGTTAGAGAGGGCATCTGCTCATCAAACCAGAGTCAAAATAAAAAAAACTTACACTTTGCCCCTTATTATTCTATTTATTCACATATAATCATTGTTATTTTTACGTTAAATATAGATCCGTTATATTAACGGTCTCCTAGCGCCGACCCCTCGAATATAAAGGGAGATATATACAGATGGGGTAAACTTCAAGTTATCGGTTTCTAAGAATTAACCCCTAACCATTACGATATCATGCGTCCATCATTTATGCTATAGCTTAGAGCTATTTTTTTTACGCTAAAATTTCATCATAATGTTTAATACATAATTTTCAAATACGCCCTTGAAATTTCCCAAATCACGTAGCATGTGCTCACCTTTGGAATTGGAGCACACTTTTCTTGGCAACAAGGAAGAAACGTTAACCTTGTGATGGCTTCTTGATTCTCCATTCGCATTAACTATTAAAGCGAGCAAAACTATAAGAAGAGAGACGAGGGAAGGGAAAGGCGAAGAAGTCATGCCTTCTCGACGTGCAAAGAAATGAAAAACGGAAGAATTTATACGAATGCCATGGTCTTTGGAATGATAGTAGTTGTAGTGGAAGAGTGTTTTGGAAAAGACTGAAATTAGTGGAATCCAACAAGTGAGCAAAATGGAAGTCTCTATTCGTGCCCACTTTGTACTAAATGGAATGGTCAAGGTGTAAGCGAGCTTTAGTGGATTTTAACCTTTCTCGCACGCTCAATTTTTCTTTTCCTCGTGCCATGGCCAAGGTGTAAGCTAGCATTAGATGATAAAGATATGTATATGATTAAGTTAGATTTGATTGATCTTATAATTTTATTGTCCTTTCAATTTTTTTTAAAAGTTGACATCGAGTATTTAGATTATGCTGTCTAATTTTGGGGATAACTGATTCTGTCTTACAGAATTTTTCACTAATCATCAATATTAAGATTGAGAAATGAGTTCATTAATTTAGTTGTTCTTAGATTAATTGTTTATTAAAAAAAATATTCATTAATTTATTAAAATTTAGACTCAATGGTTAAATGTTAAAAAATTGAAAAGATATGCTACCACTTAATCATTGCTCCAGGGCAATTACCAATTACATGACACCACTAACCTCATGTAAGGCCAATGAAATCATGTAGAGCAAATTATAGATTATTAGTAATAGTAGAAAATAGAAAAAATGAGTTTAATTTGATTTTTTTCACTAAATTCACTTTTTTATATTTTGAAGTTGATTAGAAATTCTTATTGGTTATAGTTACGTCAGTAAATGAACAAAACATTTAAGAATAAGATTGTTGTTTGATTTAGTAAGAAATTATTTATATTTGTTTAATATATACCAGATCAATTAAAAAAATAAGTTTAAGTATATATGTGTTTAGTTCATTAATATTTATGAATAATATTTGTAAATAATATTTATAAACAATGTTAGTGAATAATATTCGTGAACTATACATGTTTATTAAAAAAAATTTTATAAACATATTAAATAAATAAAAAAGATTTTAAAATTAACAAATAAATTTAAATTAACAAGTTTAATAACTAATTAAAAAAGTAAAAATTTTAAATAATCAAATAAGTTTAAATTGAAGGTTAGATAATATTTAAATAAATAAATAAAATTTTAAATTATTATTTTAAAATTTTAATTTATTTTAGATTCGAACGAACTTGACCAGCTGGGTTCGGCTTGAATTGTTTACCATCCTAAGCTGTACTTTTGTGTGTAATTAGAAATTGAAAATTGTGAAAATATTTTTTAACGTATTTTTATTCTGAAAAACAAACGGACTTGTTACACGGCCTAATTTAAACAACTCATCAGCCGTCCACGTGTCCTCCTTGGTGAGCACGATTGTGCCGACCTGGACGCCTTTATTATGAAAAAATAGATCTCCTGTCTCCTATGTTTTATGGATAGGAGATGAATAATTATAGTAGGATTATGATCGTAATTTAATCATAATTGATTATGTTTTTTTCTTATATTCGTCATCTCTTTTAGATTATAGTGTGGTAGTGTGGTTTGGAGAGGACGGTCGGAGACTATCTTACTCAGAAGAGCAGATTTTCTGGTCGACAAATTGCGGACCAGGGGATGATCCATTAATGAGGACCTTTGATTTGGATGGACCCTACCTATTTAATGATAGGGTCCATCCAAATTAAGGGTCCTCATATAATGAATCATCTCCTGGTCCATTTGCGGACCAGAGGATCTCTACTGCTTGCTCAGTATCTAGCAACCTGATTACTACTTCTGGATGTGTCCGAACCAGATTATAACATGCAAAGGATGATGAATTCAAAAAAAGATCACAACTAATTATGATCAAATTACGATCATAATTTGATCGAAATTATGAGTGGTCCATCCCTCCCTCTTCCATAGAGAACGGGGACAAGAAGATCTGCTCCCTTTATTATATATTCAAACTGGGCCGCCCAAATCTCATCGCAACTCCTTCATTCGAATTTCCTCCACCTTCCTGCCCCCTCCGCCTCTTCCTCTTCGCCTTCGGTCATCCAATCGGGGCCTTAATGGCGGTGGAGATTCGGAAGGTCTCTGGATCCGTGCTTCATCGCTCCGGAGGATCCTGCTCCAGCCGCCGCTGCCCGGACCTCCAGAAAGATCGCCCGCTCTCAGCCATCTCAACCTCATTCTCATCTACGTCTTCGTGCAGATCCAATCGCGGCCTTAGTGGCGGTGGTTCTGCAGAAGGTCTTCGGATCGGTGCTCCATCGCTCCGGATCCTGCTCCAGTAAGACCACCCCTCCCCTCGGCGATCTCAAAGTCATTCTCATCTACGTCTTTGTTCAGATCTAATCAGGGTCCTAATGGCAGTTGTCCTGCGGAAGGTCTTTGGATCGATGCTCCATCTCTCCGGATCCAACTCCGGCGGCCGGTGCCTGGACCATATGAATGACCACCCGCCCCTAGGCGATCTCAACCTCATTCCCACCGACGCCTTTGTGCAGATCCATTCACAGCCTTAATGGCGGTGGTGCTGCTGAAGGTCTTCGGATCTGTGCTCCATCTAGAGCTGCGGAAGGTCAGATGATATAATCACTAATCTGTACATGTTTCTTCTATGGTTATGCAACTGATATCGTTGGAGACATGATCCATATCAGTCGTTTACAGTTTAACATCACAAAGAATTTACATGACTAGGTAGAGTTTGATTAGATTGCGAATATAATTGTAATGCTGGGAGTAGGCACCCTTCTCCCCCGTCCACGAAATCTCTCATGTTAAGCTTATCGAAATGGCAGTGATGCGAAATCAATACAGTAATCTGTCTTTTTTTATCCAGTTTCATTGGCAGATGCCCTTTCTTTTAGTGATTTCTATTTAGAATCTGATCATTTCTGTTCACTGGACTCAGGTTCCTCACAAATATTACTGCTAAGGCTGGAAATCAAATGCAATTCACATGAATCTATTATATGTGTCTCATTGGTATAACGTCATACAAGTCTACGCCCCCCAAACTTTTGTGCTGTTTCAAGGATTAAGGTAAAACAACTATTGCATTTGAATCATGATGGAAAGTTCTAGTTGATTAGTAGTTGGGCATTTTTTTCCCCCAACTTAAGGTGGAAAGTTCATGGGTGTCTAAATGGGATTACTTGCTAATTTGTATTTTAGACTTTTAGTTGTACTTGCAAACTAAAACGAATCAAAATTATTCTGAATATTACCATGTCTTTGTTAACTGCATTAGTCACGTTAGGTTCACTGAGATGGTGTGTGGTTGTTCCAATGTATAGGGTGCATGCATCACACAATTGTCCCCATACAATTTTTTGGAGCATAGTTGCACTAGGGAATAATTTTGTCGGCCAAAGGGTCATGCTTGCTTTCAATAAGCTAAAGATGAGGAATGTTCTTAAACTTTAGTTATATGATAATCTAATGGTTCATGCATGTTTGCCTAATTATGTGCAGCATATAGCCATGATATACATGCATTAATTGCAATGTTGCGTATATAGATATCTGGATCGACATCCATCTAACTTTTGTATTCAGTTTACTGATGATTTTGATCATATTTTTTATGCCCACTTTGAATGAAACATTTATTCACATTAACTATCTAAAATACTTTTTTATGTCCAGACACTCTGCTATGTGGCTGCTGACTGAGGCAGAGCTACAGCCTACAGAAGGTTACTGAAGCTTCATGTTAAAATAGGGATCACTTTTTCGAAAGAGCAGTTTAAAAATAGGGAAATCGTTTTCCAAACATTACAGGCGCGCTGTAAGTTTTTGTTTTTGTCATCTTTTAACTTGATAAATTAACTTTACAGTGATCATTCTTCTTGCAAGATTTGAATTCCATTGTAGGCTCAATGCAGATTAATCAAAATAAAAAAACGCCGCTGAAAGCTTTTTCCCTTCTTTGCCTTCTGATTGCTTAGAAAATGCAACACCGCACTAAGCCCTGGGGTTAGGAGTATTATTAGGTAAAATTGATAAAGGGAATAAAATATTACAACCATTTCACCTTTTTCCCTCTTCCTCTCCTGTGTGTCCACCTAGCTTTTGGCTGGACGAGTTTCACGCAGCAGGAGGGCACAATGGACTATTCCCTCTCCTCTCCCTATGTGGAGCAAACAGGCCCTTAGTTAAATTAATGAGAAATGATTTATTTGATTAAGTATATTACTAATGATTCATCTTTAATAGTACTCAATGCAAAGATAATAACTAATCTTAATTAGTTACGGCAAATCCTAGTGACGATTATGATGATGAGTATGACTTATCTTCTAAATTGCTCTGAATGAACTGTTATTATCTATTTATGCATCTAATAGCATACAATTCTTGTCTCATCAATTGAAAAATTCCATAGATTCTGCAACATGAACTGTACAAGATTCACCTTTCCTCCATGTCATTCTAGGCCCGTGGTTATGATTCTACTTTAAAAATTGTGAACTGTGCACTACCTCTACCAATCCATGTGGGTTGCTATCAGTTGATACTAACTGCTTGATCGACGACTCATAGTGAGTCACATCTCGATCGAACCAAGAGCAACTTGCTTGAGTTACACTTATTATAACTTGATCATGCCATCATCCGATTGATCCCCTATTTTGCGGAAAAGTGCGCCTAGCAGTGAGAGCTTGAAATTGAGATCACTGCAATCCCAAGCGAGAGAATTTAAGGTTGTTTGCTTATTATATTGATAGGAATGCAAACATGTATAACTGTTGAAAATTGATAGTGATTCAGATTGCATGAGATGAAGCACCGCTCTTAAAAACTCACTCTTGTATTCATAAGATATGTTACAAGGAGAGTATTACAAAGAGGAATAAAAAACTTCTCTCACAAGAAGGGAAGATTGTCCCTCTTGTTTGAGGATAAGAAACGTGGAGAAGGAGATGCTTAGGGGGCGTTTGGTACGCGCATTTTCCATTTTCATTTTCTGGAAAACGCGCGTTTTCTGAAAAACGATGTTTGGTTTGCGTTTTCCGCGCGCGTTTTCTAAAAAATTGGTTATCGTTTTCTAGAAAAACAGAAAATGATAAAAAGTCATTTTCTGTTTTCTAGAAAACGCGCGTTTTCCAGAAAATGGAAATGAAAACGGTGCAAACCAAACGCACCCTTAGCCTTTTTTGTAGAAAATAGAAAAATAGAATTTCTTAATTTTTTCAATGAGAGATGCAACTCCCATTTTATAATGGATGAAATGATTATTTAGCCGTTGTCATCCAACCAAATATTAATTGTATTATAGTCAAAATAATGGCAAGCAATTAATGGCTGATGTGGTACCAATTAATAGCCGATAAACTTACCAAAAGAAGCTGATTTGACAACCAAACAATGGCTAGGTGGCTGGCCAAATAATGATTTGCATAATGGTGGATTTTCATCTGTTTTATCTTCCTTATTTTCAACACTCTCACTCAAGTTTGGCGAATAGATATCCATGGAGCCCAACTTGATGAGGATGTTCTGCATATGGTTAACTGTAATCCCCTTAGTGAAGATGTTAGCAAGCTGCTCATGACTTCGTATATAAGGAGTGATTATGGTTTTGTCTTCTATCTTTTGACGCACAAAATGACAATCAACTTCGATGTGTTTGGTTCGCTCATGAAAGACTGGATTTGAAGCAATATGGATGACTAATTGGTTGTCGCAATATAGTTTAATAGGAGTGGTGACCATAAATCCCAACTCTTCGACTAAAGTCTTCAACCAGACTATTTCACTAGTTGCAATTGTCATTGCCCTATATTCTGCCTCTGCGCTTGATCTAGATACAACTGATTGCTTTTTTACTTTTCCAAGATATTAGATTTCCTCCAACAAATATGCAATATCCTGTAGTTGATTTTCTGTCTTGAGTGTCTCCAGCCCAGTCTGCATCATAGTAGCCCACAATCTCTGAGCTTTTGTTGTTCTTCATGCATATCCCTCTTCTTGGAGATTGTTTGAGATATCTGAGGATCCTTTCAATGGCCTTCCAGTGGCTCATCTTAGGTGCGTGCATATGCTGGCTGATTTGGCCAATTGCATATGCAATATCTGGTTTGGTGATAGTCATGTAGATGAGTTTGTCAACCAACCTCTGGTACCTCTGTATGTCAGCAAAAGACTCATCCTTATCCTTCTCTTCATTATACGTAGAGAATGGACTGTTGGCTGGCTTTGCTCCCAGCTTACCTGTCTCCTATAAAAGGTCAAGAGCATATTTTCTTTGGGATAGAACTAGCCCTTTAGGGGAATAGGCTAATTCTATACCTAGAAAATACTTTAATTTTTCCAAATCTTTAATTTCAAATTTAGACATTAAGAAATTTCTAGCTTGATTAATGCAGTTCATACTACTTCCAGTAATAATTATGCCATCTACGTATATAAGTACTATAGTGGTTTCCCTATCATTATTTTTAATAAAAAGAGAAGAATCACTATAACATTTTCTGAAATTGAGACAAATAAGTGCATAACTTAATTTTGCATACCAAGCTCAAGGAGATTGTTTCAGCCCATAAGTAACATTTCTTAGTCGACAAACCTTTCCTTCCTCTCTTGAATGAATCCCTTGAGGTAATTGCATATATACTTCTTCTTCTAACCCCCCCCCCCCCCCCTGGAGAAAAATATTTTTGACGTCCATTTGATACATTGACCATCTATTGTTGGTGGCCAATGATAAAAGAACCCTTACTATGTTCATTTTAGCCACGGGAGCAAATGTTTCTATATAATCGACACCGTAAGTTTGAGTGTATCCTTTGGCCACTAGTGTGGCTTTAAAGCAATCTATTGAACCGTTGCTTTTATGTTTGACTTTGTAAATCCATTTACACCCTACTGCCTTTTTGCCCTAGGGTAAGGTTGTAATTTCCCATATTCTATTTTTTATAAGGGCATCTAGCTCTTCTTGCATTGCCTTTTTTCATTCTGGATTTTCATTGGCTTCATTATAATTCTTGGGTTCCTGTACTTGATCAATGCCACTCAAAAATACTTGATGACTTAGGAAAGTATTATTAGTAGTATAATAATTAGCAATTGGATGAGATATAGCTTTAAGATTGTAATAATCTACCCATTTAGATGAAGGGAACCTTTGCCTCGTGGATCTTCTGAGGGAAGGTAGAGTTGAACCAGAAGTTTCATTTTCTGATGGCGTTGAGAAACTTTGAGATTGATCTCTCTCTTGCTTATTTCTTGTTTCAATCTCTAAGGAGTTTGGTTTATCATTTTCTCTTTTTTCAAGAGTGTTGTGTCTTCCTTCCTCAGAGTTCGTAATATTTTCCTCCTCGCTTGATTGTGGAGGAAGAATAATTGGCTCTTCTGGAGTATATAGGAACATTTGAAAGTCGTCTTTTTCTTGTTCTTGCTCCTTTTCTTGACCTGCAAAGTAAAACTCATTTTCTACAAATATCACATCCTTCGATGTGTATACTTTATTAGTAACAGGATCATGACATATATATCCTTTTTGAAATGAACCATATCCAATAAAAACACAACATCTACCCTTTTTATCGAGTTTGCCCCTAAGTTGTTCAGGTACATGAACATAACAAACACAACCAAATACTTTCAAGTGTGAGATGTTTGGTTTAATGTTAGTGAGTAGTTCCAAAGGAGATTTACCTTTGAGTACTCTGGAGGGTAAATAATTGATAAGATAAGCAGATGTACTAACTGCATCACTCCAATAACTTTTTGAGATGTTTGCATGAAATAGAATGGTTCTAGTTATTTCTAATAGGCGTCGATTCTTTCTTTCTGCTACACCATTTTGTTGTGGGGTATACGGACAAGATGTTTGATGAATAATCCCCCTTTCTTCTAGATAATTTTTAAATTCATGACTCATATATTCTCCTCCATTATCAGTTCTAAGTATTTTGATATTAGCATTATATTGCTTAGAAGTGTATCGAAAGAAATGCTTAAATGCCTCGAATGCTTGTCCTTTAAATGTAAGCATGTATGTCCAAGTGTACCTAGTTACATGATCAATAAAAGATATAAAATATTTAAAACCTCTTCTAGACACAATCAGAGAGGTCCATATATCAGAGTGAATAAGATCAAAGGCATTTTTATATATTGTTTCAGAAATAGGATAGTACGTTCGAGTCTCCTTTCCAAAAATACAAGCTTCACATGATCTTTCTTCATAAATTTTAGATGGGAACAATTTTTGTAAGGCTTGTTTATGTGGGTGACCTAATCTAGCATACCATAAAGAGTAATTATCTGTTTGGCATGTTGTGAGCGCATGACTATGTTGGTCCAAAAAATAAAGATTATTTCTTCTGGATCCATTACCAATCACCTTGTTCGTTTTGAGATCCTAAAAAGTAACAAAATTAGAATAAAAAACAACCTTGCAATTATGATCTTTAGTGATTTTGCTAATGGATAGTAGATCAGAAGTAAATTGAGGAACATATAACGCATTAGTATTTTTTCCAAAAAGTTCTATCTTTCCTAGTTCTTTAATTTTTAAATTATGTACGTTAGCTACTTTTACCGTCATATGGTTGACTAGTGGTTTGAGATTACTAAGTTTATTCTTATCCCTTACCATATGATAATCACAATCTGAATCAATTAGCCAACTTTGAGAACTAAAAAATTTAGAAGAGTTTGAGCAATTACCTTGATCATTTATAGATGTTTTTACTTGCTCGAGTAGTTTTGAGATATCATTGATGGCGATTTCCAGAGTTGCAATCTTGGCCGAGTTGTGGGATGATTGATCCTTTTTCTTTTAGTGATCATGCCTTAGGTGTGGATGGAGTCGCCAACATTTTTCCTTTGTGTGATTCGACTTCTTGCAGTATCCACACACAACTTTGGATTCTTGGACTTTTCGCCTTTTGTTCTTCTAGGTCTATGTTAAAGTAATGACCCTTTGATTGCAAGGCTTCAAGTCTCATGCTTGCTGCAGCTCTTTGAATCATAGCCCTGACCTCTTGATAGGGAGGAAAACTTTTCATCCTCAGAATCTCTTGACGTAGAGGAGCAAGTTTCTTCTAACGACATAAGAAGGCCAAATATCATATCTTCCTCTCTTTGTTGTTGTAAAACTTTGAAGTCAGTTGTAATCGGCCTCAAAGTATTATATTCATTCCATAGATCTTCATAGTCACCAAATAGCTGGGAAAGAATCTTTTCTTCCTTTTTGATATCTGCAATTTTTCTTTTAATTTCGAAGATCCTTCCCAGATTTGATTCTTGTCCATACAAATTACTCATTTGTTCCCAAAGGACCTTCGACGTTGGTCTGCAAGTGACCATTATTCTATGAGTTTTATCCATAGAATTTGATAGGAGAATAAATACTTCATCATCCTTCTCTTTCCAAGCTTTGAAAGAAAGGTCCGACTCTGCAGGAGGATCATTTGTAATATACTTCAAAAGCTTCCTTGAGTTTAAAGATCTCTTAATATGAGTGGTCCAAGAGAAGTAATTAGATGAATTGAGAATCATAGATGAAAAAATATAAGGTTGTGATGAACTAGCTTGCAAATCTCCCATATTTGTACAACGTATAAAGGTTCGTCAAGGTTGATCGAATTAGTACCCAGAATAAGCTTGCAACGTCCTATCGGGATCAATCAACTTGCTCTGATACCATGTTGAAAATTGATAGTGATTCAGATTGCATGAGATGAAGCATCGCTCTTAAAAACTGACTCTTGTATTAATAAGATATGTTACAAGGAGAGTATTACAAAGAGAAATAAAAAACTTCTCTCACAAGAAGGGAAGATTGTCCCTCTTGTTTGAGGATAAGAAACGTGGAGAAGGAAATGCTTAGCCTTTTTGTAGAAAATAGAATTTCTTAATTTTTTTCAATGAGAGATGTAACTACCATTTTATAAGGGACGAAATGATTATTTAGTCATTGTCATTCAGCCAAATATTAATTGTATTATAGTCAAAATAATGACAAGCAATTAATGGCTGATGTGACACCAATTAATAGTTGATAAACTTGTCAAAAGTAACTGATTTGACAACCAAATAATGACTAGGTGACTGGCCAAATAATGATTTGCATAATGATGGATTTCCATCTATTTTATCTTCCTTATTTTCAAGATAAACAATGTTAGCACTAATACTACGACTCAAGTACGATAGGTATTCCATAAGAGAGGCAGGGATCTTATAAAAGCCTTTCTACATGACAAATATGGTGTCAATGCTTGCGGGTGTTGAAGTGTCTGTTATATGACTATCCAGTGCCATAGATTAGGTTTCAGACAATCACATAATGCCAAAGTATTATATATGGCTTCGGTGATGCATGGCGTGTTGTTATGAAGAAACAGTTCGACCGGTTGCAACATAGCAACGCCTATCTGGTATTTGTTATTAATCCTGATTTTGTTCATTTACTGGAGTGGATTTTAGATGCCACCTCGTTGATGCAGCACGGTTGCATCAAGGGATAGCTTATTAAACAAAGCCCTACAAATCAAGAATATTTTTAAAAAACAAATAAATAATTTATGGTGTGCGTTGACTGTCAACTTAGATGGTGTAAATAGAAAATACTCATGATTAGCTTTTGATCATTTGTTTCTTGAAACTATTCTTACTTTTCATCTGCTTTTCTTTTGTTTTTGTTTTTTTTTTTTTTGCAAAGTATATTGAGTATTACTTTTCTTGTTCTAATTGTTTGTCAATTATAATTCCATTTTTATCATTTTATGGAATTCTAGAATTTTACAAATTTTCGATAATCATTTTTGATAAATAATAAAATTACTAGTGTACGGTCACTTCAAAGGAACAAAAACAAGCAAAAAACAATAATGTTTTTTTTTTGTAAAAAATATTCTGGTAAAAGAATTGGGTCAATTGTTAGTTCTCACTTATTCTATAACATAAATATGCCAACGACCACCACTGGTCGATACGTTTTTATTAGAAATTTTCGTATTAAAAATTTATTAAATGAACTTGGCTAATAATTTGTTAGAAGTTTTAGTAGATTTAGCATTTTTTTTTTGTCCTATACAATATTACTTACTATATTTAATATGCATTTCTCATTCATTTGTTATTTTTGGATGAAAGATATCGAACAGGACAGTTCAAGGTTAACAGAAAATACCATTGAGTAAAATTTCCTTTTCGTATTCTCTGAATGACAATCAGTAGCCGTACAAGATCGTATTCGCTGGCCAAGTTTGCCGAAGGCATGTGTTCGACTAAGTTCACTCGCAGAGAATTGGCACACCTCAACAAAATATCCTCCTCTGAATCAAGAACAAATAAAAGAGATCAAAAAGCTACTACAAGTTTGAGTAAGACATAAAGTAATGAATAATTTGAGGTAGCTATCTAGCGAACATATAATTCTGATGTTCGAAGGTTATTATTCTATTGACTTTATGGTGCTCATCTTGAGGTAGCTCTCTAGATAACATATAATTCTGATGATATATATATATATATATATATAGAAGTGATATGCTGCGGACAAAGCCGTGCGGACCGCTGCGGACATGCTTTCCTGATCGGTCACCAGTCCGATCAGGGAACCGATCATTTTCTGATCGGTCTACAGACCGATCAGGGGGTTCCCTGATCGGTCCAGAGACCGATCAGGAAGACATGTCCGCACGGTTTTATCCGCAGCATATCACTTCTGTATATATATATACTAGAATTATATAAAAGTAACATAAAATAAGTAGGGTAATAAATCGCTAATATGAAAACTTGGCTTGAGAAGTCGAAAGAAGAAAATTTTAGATTATTAGCATTTTGAATGAAACATTTACAACAGAAAGAAAAGTAAAAGATAAAAAACCAATCCACAAAGTACCTTTAATTCTTGGGTTGCATCTAATGATTCAATGATTTCCAGCTGCTTCATGACTGTGGCATGCAATACCTAATACATGCAGAAGTAACCAAATCAGGTGCTGGGAACATACAAACCCTACATATCGAAATTCAGAACAGAAAATAATATTGCATCGTATTTTATAATATGATTTCCAATTACTTTTTTTTTTCTTTGAATAGAAAATGTCCATTCGGAAACTTAAAACCTCCTGTGCTGAACACCTAATAGGAGATATCCTTTTGTTGAGCCAATTAGGGACCATTCTCTACTAGAAAAACTAATTGCAAAAACTGAATTTATCAGTTTTCATTGATTTACTAGGCCTCATACTCCAACTTTCTAAAGAAAATCATCATGTAGCAAATACTAGCTTACCTGTTTTGTCTTCTCGAGGTCGAACTCAATGTGCTTTATTCGGTCCCAAGATTCAAGTAGCATGCAATCCTTCTCAAAAGGAATCTCCACGGGTTTGCTTGTGAGCTCATCAAACTTCTTCTCTAGCTGCCGAAGACGCTCTAAACAAACAACCATATGTTGTTCAGAAGTATCTTCTATAGAACCTTCTTCTGCAACCTCATTGTGAGCTTCTGGTGGATGGATATCACTCGACCTTCCCTCTTTTGAACTAATGACATGTAAGAAGGCCAGAATTTTGAGTAGGAAAGATATGACTATTCTTAAAATCCATCGATACAATGGTTCTCGCTCTCTGAGTTCCTGATCAGCGATCATGTATCTTCCCGCCTGCACATCTGACAAAATTAAAATATAATTCAGTTTTTATTTTTCTTAATCATAATTTCAAAATATTAATGTGTTTTTTTTTATAGATTCATTGATTCCATTTATTAAATGTCAATATCTCTTGATCGAAACTAGATCGCAAATCAATATATATCGCATAGATTTGCAATACCTTGTCCATGTGATGTTGGGATGTTGCACGAACTCTGACCATGATATCTGAAATCTGTTTTGTTATAAGATTTTGATTCTCTTTGACCACAATCTATAGATTTATCAACGACAACGAAATGGTCATCGCAACTATAGTAAGCTGGTGAATCTTTCACCTTCACCTGCATATACATCAAGAAACAACCCGATCAAATAATTAACATACTGGCTGATATGACCATTTAGATATTTTACACAATCCACTAGAGGTTGAACGTGGGTTGGTTTGAGTCCACTTATAAATGTCAATAAAAAAAACTAATGAAACAAAAAAATAAATAAATTATAATTTCATAAGTGAAAAATCTTATTGAAAGACCTAGTCGATGCAATATAATTATATATCCAAACATATAAAATATAAACATAATAGTGTAATATTCACAAAGACTATGATTCTTGACTATTTAATGAACTTTGTTGTAGCTGTTAATGTTAATGCTATTTATTGATACATATAATTTATTACATATTTAATTAAATTTATTAAACTTGGATCAGATAAAAAATATTTGGTATTTTAAACTAGAGATTCAATTAGATTATATTTTTTTTAATCCATGGACCCATCCAATATCAAAATAATCTAAATTCTAGAGTTAGATTGGATTAGGTGGAATTAGATGTGTTTGAATTCATATGTTGTATAAAATCATTGCATTTTTTCATCAGCAGTGAAGGACTAACTAGAATTCCGACAAATAAACATAATGTACCGAATTGAAAACCAGAGAGTGAAGGGAAACTCACTTCTTCACGAACTGGAGCTAGACGGCTATGCTCGATAGTTTTAGAGACTAGATCATCCATATCTGATCCAGAATCAATTGTCCATGTACCGCTGCTTCTTCCCTAAAGATGAAGAAGAAAGGATAAAAGAAAATCATTAAAGGACATTACACAATACATCCATACAAATGAGGAACAAAATAAAGACAAAATAGAAAACTTGCCTTCAAAAGATATGACCCTACAAAGGCTTCATCTCCTTCTGACATTCGTCTAGTATGCCTTAGCAATGTTGTTTCAGCATTATGTACAAACTAAAATTTGAAGAAAAAATACATTACTTATTTTAAGGATAAAATAATAATTGCTTCAACACCAAAGAAACAATATGATATGGAAAGAGTTTGAAAGAATGATTTGTGTGAAATAGTATCAGAGTAAACAACATTTTTTCAAGCTCAAATCTTCCTGAAAGGTCTTAGAAATGATTCGATATTGAGGTGGGTAAATGCAACTAAATCAACTAGTTATTTCATTATGATATGAGATTACTTCCTTTTAGTTCAGATCCTAAACCAGATCGAATGACCAAATGGAAAGCAAAAAACTCTATAGTCAATGAATAAATGTACCTCCATAATGTTGGAATTATTCCATGGCCCTTTGTTAGACTTCAAACATCCGCCTTCACTGGAGCAAGTGCACATGCCACCCAAAAAATCTGGAAGTTGGCTGAAATTCCACGAGCATATAACTTAACAATTAAAAGAACAAATATTAACAATATCACGAAGAGAAAGATATGCCCCTACCAATAGTCGATAACTTCAAGCAAAGCACTCTGGTACTTTGTTCCCAATACCTTCACGATACAGTAATCAAAACGTATTGCAATACATCAAATACCAGAAAATAAGACACATTCAGTATTGGAGAACTTACATGTATCTTTGCAGTTGTTTTTGGGTCAAGAAAACCTTTGACTGTGTTCCAAAGGAGCCTAAAGCCAGGACCAGCATTGATAATGAACATCTCGTGTAATGTCTGCACTTTAACAAGCAAAACATTGCAGTTTGAAGTGAGGAATAACAATGATGATGAAAATGGATAAAGTTCAATACCTCAGGATAGTAATCCCCATCAATTTTCTGCATTTTGAGCAAAAGGTCTCTAGCTGTCTTGCTGAAATTCTTCAAACCCTGACTCAGTGGAATGCAACTTGAAATATCAGACAAGTTCAGACAAATGGTTCGAGTGGGTCAAACAAGGAAAGAAACTCCATACCACTCCTTGCACATCCAAAATTGTAGTCGTCGAGTTAATGTGCCTTTTTGCAGCAACTGAGCATGCAGGAAACTTATCGTGTAAAGTTTTCTCGAATTCCTGGACATGATATTTGATATATCGGTCTATTGTAGTAATGTGCATCAGCTTATTTGGTTCCACTTTCCCTAGCCTCTCAACATAAACTGGTCTTCCTTGTTTATCAACTCCATGGTATCCCTGAGGATAATTGTGTAAAACTTCCTCGAGCTCTTCAAACTTAAAATCCTGGCATCCAGTAGGTTTTACATATATACATGTCAGCATTAAGTGATGTCCATTGGCAAACTATAGATATAAGCTACCTCAATGATTGTGTCCGTTCCAAATTCTTTTCTCCAATGAAGCATGTCAGCCCACATCTGAACTGCTTTCTCACAGTCAAATTTTCTAGCTTTCAAGAATCTGTATCATGTAAATTCATTAATAAACAATTAGAAAAATGAAATCACATCTAGAACACCAAGTTGAGACAAGCACGGTGTAAAATTAAACCCAATTGAATCATATGTTTAAAATTGATATTGAATAAAGATGCTTATAGTCTAGTTAAAACAAGTCAGGTGAAGGATTTAATGCTAAAACAAAGTTCCTGTTCTTTAATAGTGGAAAGTTAACCTGAGCATCATATGATAGTCATCGTGTCTATCAGGCAATAAGTCTCTAGAAAATAGCTCCTTTCGGAACGAATAGACTGCAAGCTCCTCCTCCACATCCCTTATATCTTCAATCGACACTGTAGAAGTCCTATTTGGGGTTCTCTTTTTCCCTCGCTTCTTAAGAGAGTGGGTAAATCTCGAAGAAGCACTCAACGCCTTTTTCTTTAGAGACCCTAAACTCAACCTTTTTCGTTCATCTTCTGAGTTCTCCACATCTGATCTTCTTTCTTTTCTATCTTCCCGACTGTGAAACGTATCGAGACCTTACAGCACAAAATATATATACATATTAAAAGGGTATCAGACAGGAAGAATTCTATCAGCGCTTCATAAAGACAGTTAATATGAATCCAAGTTGACATACCAGTCATTTTCTGATAACCTTCTGAAGTATTCACTAGTTTATAATCTGCCAAGTAAGATTGTTTTTAGATCGCCAGGAACCAATGCCTCCATATAGTTCTGATACCGGAAATACAGCACTAGATGTAAAGGCCAGAAGAAGAAGAAAAAATAACGAGATACACAAGTTTCGATTACGACAAACAAAGAAGAACAACCATTCCCGATCGAGTGAAATCAATCCCCACCAAAGTTCAAATCGACAGAGTTCAAACATATATCATGTGCGCATATTTATTCAGTTGCTTTGAGATTTAAAGGCAAACCTAATGCGAGAAATGCCGACAAAAAATCGAGATCAGAAACTCCATGAATAAGACTCATCGGAGAAGATCTCGCACATCAACGGATCAACTAATTTGACAGACGACTCAGATCCCTGATTCATCATCGGAAAACAACCAAAGATCGAGCTCGGAAACAGATCGTCGAGACGAAAAACTACCTGGATCACCGAGTTCTCACGGTAGCACAGGCGGCGACAAAATTCCACCAGCGAAGACAAAATTCCTGGGACAAACGGAAACGAAAAAAAGGCAGATCGACGAGATTACACCACCGAAGACAAAATTCCTGGGACAAACGGAATCGAATCGGAAGCCCGTCCTCTCCGATCGCTCCAGCTGCAATATATTCCTCTCCTCGCCGCTCGCTCAGCTGCAAACGGAATTGGAATGATCGAGACCGATCGTGTTTCGGTTGTATTTAAAGTGGAGAGCTCCGCCGACAAAGTAACGTTAATAATAATAAATGAATATCTGGACTCCTTCAGCTCCTCAACTAAACCGGACCGGCGCTCCCATGTAAACCGGCCCGAACCGACAGATCACTTCTGATTTCTCTCAGTCGCATTGCCGCTTTGAGTATCAGCGGACGTGCCAGCTACAGCTTGACATATTTAGTTAAAAATAATCAATTAATTCATGTCGATTTTAGAATTTTAGTTTATTAAATTAATTTTGCAGTTTTCAGCATTTTAAGAATTTAAAATTAAACTGTCAAAAAGAAAAAGAAACGGCGTGGTGCGCGCAACGAGGCAGCTACCGCATGCAGTAATCGGTGCAGGCTGTGTTGACGATGATACGCTGAATATATCGGCTCACAGAACAGCTTAAACGCGAGAAAAGATGAATGATGGCGACGCAGGACCCACAGGTTTTCCGCGTCAACCTCCTGTTCGCTGGCTTGAACAGACAGCGAATCGTCGGGCCTGCTTGGTCTCCCGCGCGCTTTTTAACGAACGCATTGCTACTCCTACGATGCCATCTGCATTCGAGTGGCAGACGCATTGTCGGCTACGCTGTTGTCGCCGATTCGATGGGCTATTTTTCAGTTGTGCCCTTCTAATTACAGATATTTATGCAATTTGATGACAAAATGTTGCAATATATTTACAAATAACACCCTACATATTATGGATTTGTCATCAAGCATTCAAATAGTTTGTTTATTATTCATAAAATTGCGTGACCAATCGATAACATTGACGGCTTTCTACTTTATTTTATGGTTTAATTATTAGCAACTCCAAAGTCAAGAGCGCCCTACAATCGGAATAAATAAATTTTGGAGCTCAGATCGCAGGTAGAACTTGTCGAGTCCTCCGTGTTTCACCAAATCGTGAAGGACCTGAATTGAATATTCTCGTAATGTGAAGCCCGAACTTAAAATACGGTGACTGGTCAAATATTCGAAAGCACCAGATAGGTCATTGTCATGGCAGCGAAACCTACTTTATTTTCCAAAGCTATGTTTAAAGTACAAGACACAACCTGCATAGCAGTGCCTGCCCCCTTCTCAGTCTCAACCTCCCGTTTAATATATAAAACTAATCGAAGGACTATTGTTTTCGTAGATTTAACTTCATCCATCAATTTAAGAAGGGCTTACTCCCTCTTTTCGGGATCATTTAATGGTTAACACATGAAATATTGTCATCATAAAATTTAAGATTTGAATTTTAACATAGCCGAGATAAATACTTCAATTATGTGTTAGTCATTATTCTCAAGGTTAGTAGTCGTTCGTAATTTACCCCGTCCGTGTTGACTCTGGAACGAATTGGTGGAGACACTAATTGCGAGCGTATTCACTTTTTGTCACAAAAAAGACTTACTCCTATTTCACCTTTAGCTATTTGAGGGTGAACTATAAATCACTTAACAATTGATTATAAAATGAGATAAGTATAATCAATTTTTATTATAAGAGGCCAATTTCTGATAGAAGTATACTCTCAGAAAAAAAAATTCCTTCCATCCTATAACTACTTGGTAGTCGGCAATAAATTAACTTCGTAATTTATTTTTCTTCACATAATTTAAGAATGAACTATAAGAGACATTTAGGGTGAACATAATCATTTTTGTTATAAAGGAAAGACTTAGGCTCTAAGAGTGCGTTTGGTTCAAGTTATCATTTATAATTTTGGTTATGTAATTACCTAGTAATCACATAACTAAGGTTATAGGAAATAAAACATAACCTAATGTCGTTTGGTTTAATTCCAAGTAATGTAACACAAACTTGTTTGTTTCGAGGTTCTAATGCATAACCTAATTTTATATTTATGGTATTATCCTTTGTTCCATCAAAGATATTTTATAACTAAATCAATTTAATATTTGATTATTTTTTAAAATAAATCAAATTAATAATATTAATATTCAATAATATAAATAAAGAAAATTAGATAATATTTTATTTTAATTTTATAATCTATTTAAATAATTTATTAAAGTTAATAATGAAGTTTTACTTACAATTTGTTTTCATTTAATAAAGTTTTAATTAAAATAGTAACATTTAACTTAAAATAGCAAAATAAAAAAAACGTTGTAGATAAAAGTAAAGTTGTTCTTCTTCCTCGCCTCGCGTTGCCCACTGCCGCAAGCCGCCTTCGCTGCCCACCGCCCGCCCGTCTCCCCTTGCCTACCGCCCACCGCTTGCCTCCCGCCGACCTTTTCCCACCGCCACAAGCCGCTTCGCTGCCCACAAGCCGCCTTCACTGACCACCGCCCGCGCCGTCTCCCTTTGCCTGTCGTGCCGCCATCCAACGATCTGTTTTCACGTCCGACGATGCGCGACCGTTGCCCACCGACTGCACCCCGACGCCTATTGCTGCAGCCGACCGCCTTCGCTGCCCACCGTCTGCTCGTCTCTCGTTGCCTAACGCCCACCGCTGACCTCTTGCTGATCTGCCGCCACCTCCGACGAAGCCGACCACTGCCCACACTACCCGACGCCTTTTACTGCAGCCTACTACCGCCACCTTCGTGCTCTGGTCATATCGAAGGATAATTTCGGACAAAAAATTTCATAACCTCAGGAATCAAGAAAAACCAAGACAGCCAAATGTATTTCTATTCCGGATTGGATGCCCCAATTGATGACGTGTGCTGACGTTTCGGAATCGAGGAAAA
The DNA here is from genome assembly GCF_018446385.1 of Zingiber officinale. Taxonomy (NCBI): domain Eukaryota; kingdom Viridiplantae; phylum Streptophyta; class Magnoliopsida; order Zingiberales; family Zingiberaceae; genus Zingiber; species Zingiber officinale. Next base: position 96,049,095 of record NC_056005.1, read on the forward strand.
CTTAGGAATCCAAAAAAACCTCGAACCAAACACGGTTATTGTAAATAACCATAGACAGATAACCAAGGTTATCCACGATAACCCCGAACCAAACACGCCCTAAGGGTTGAATCTTAAACACACGATAAAGATTTTTTTTTCTTCAGTTAAATGACAAAAACATTGATTATTTGGTTGGGTCTTCGCGAGACTTTTTGATTTATCTTAGTGACCGGTGGAAAATTTCTATGAGATCGGACCGATCACCTCTAGGATTAGTTGATTTGAAGATTTTGATACTTGAATTATAAAAAAACTTACTTTTGTGTTTTTTTTAAAAAAAAAATAGTTGTGTTAATTTTATTAGTTTGCTGGGATTATTTTTTGATTTATGATGTTCAGTGTGAAATTTTTATAGAACCGAACTAATCATCCAGGATTAATCGATGTAAACTGAATATACGATGTTCACTAAAAAAACAAAGACTTACCCTATTAAGCATTTTAAAAGAAGAACATCTAATAGATGATTTAACCGATGAAGTTTTTTTAATGAATGATTTTGTAAAGCATATTTTAATTAATTAATGAATGAATTTTTCTTAATAAACGGTTGACTTAAAAATAATGAATGTAGTTCTATATAATCGAACCGATTATTCTAAAATTAATACGCATAAATTGAATATACGCCGACTTAAAAAAAATCATCTACCTTCAAATTCAAATTAATCAAATAAAACTTAGACTAAATTAGTCTTAGTTCCCGGATTAACCACCCGAACCGGTTGACCTACTCATTATTTTAAACCCTAAACATGTCGGCACATGCCAACTTTGTGAATGCTGAAGGCAATTGGTGATATTAATTCTCCATGGAGAAAGTATTGTTCCAAATGTAGATTTGAAACTAACAAAATTATGAGTATAGAACAAGTATTGTTCCAAATGTTCAGGAGTCAAAAGGCAGGAAAGGAGCAAAGCAAGTGACCTTACTCAAAGGTCACATGCATTGTTCCCCGCTCAAGTCGCCATATCATTTAAGTATATGATTGGAATGTTAAACGAATTGAATGCAGCTTAAAAATTGGAAGAAATGAGTCTAAATACAGAGGAAATGAAATGACAGGGAATAAAATAAGAATGAATATCTCAATCAAACCCACGGCCTAGCTCGGTCGGTTTGTTTGGCATGTTTAGCCCATTTTATATTGATCATGTCAGGTGATACAAGCCTTCGTTCCAGCTAGTAACTTTTTGGGAAATGAACATAGTAGCGTAATACAAGAGTAGTCCCGTATACAAAACTCCTATATATATAGGTTTAAAAAAATATATATTATAGGTAATCTTATTTTATAATATTTTATAAAATGTTATTTTTAAAACACAAATCCATGAAATCAAAATCACATAACAATAATTTTATTTTGTGACAAGGCATACCAACCTAATAAAATTAAAAAATAAATAAATAAATAAAATCATAAGGCTTGATGTAATTTTGTGAAGACGAGAATCAACCAACATATAACTTGTTTCATGCAATAGCAGATGTTTCAGTATGAAAATTTCACTACGATGATGTAGCGATAGAAATATATCCACCATCCAATAGCGATGACGTTAAGCCATTCTCCGAGATTTCTTCTCATAGCATAATGACTCTTATGAAGAATAAGAAACATCAAACACTTATTAGGAGTGTTGGACAAAACAATCTATTGTCGGAAATATTTGGAACTTTATCAAATTTAAATTATACGAAATTAAATTCAACTTATCTGTCGAGATTACCTGAATTGATAATCTCAAGCTGCCAGCAGGGGTTGGTTTTTCCCAATTGTTGTACGCGGAGTGGCTGAGCGAGCAAAGCGTTCGAGCAGCAAAGTTTGAGCGGCCGAATCCGAGCGGCAAAGTCTGAGCGGACTAAAGGGTCGATCGGGTTCAGTAGCCAACCGGGTAGCAAGGCTTCCGAATTGCTGATCAAACTGAAAGTTCGACTGAGTAGTGCGGTCGAGCAAGCTGAACGGTTGGTCAGTTAGACTGACTGAGCAGTCAAGCTGAGCGAGCTTCTCCCGAGCGAGTTGGAGGTTGTCCGAGCAGAAAGGCCGAGCGAACAAGTTAGTTGTTGAGCAAGCTGGAGGTCGTCCGGATAGAGAGGCTAAACGAGCGAGTTAGCTGCTGAGCGAGCTAGAGGTCGTCCAAGCAAAGAGGTCGAATGAGCGAGTTAGCTGTTGAGTAAGCTGGAGGTCGTCCGGGCAGAGAGGCCGAACGGGAGAGTCAGGCGACCGAGTGAACATGCGGTCGAATGAGCGAAGCAGCCAAGTGGTCGATCAGGCAGCGCAATAGGGTGACCGGACGAGCAGCAGCCAAACGAATGCGGTTGGCCAGGTCGAAGTTGAGCTTGAGACTTGCCGGGTGTAGAGGCTGGCCGGGTGGATGAAGCAACCAAGCGAGTGAGCCTTTGACAGAGCAAATCGACCGGCAGAACGAAGCATAGAACTTGACCGGGCGGGCGAAGCGTAGAACTTGACCGAGCGGGCAAAGCGTAGAACTTGACTGGGCATGCACACTAAGTGAACTGAGGCCTACAATGAACACAGTTTCCTTGAAACAAATTCGTCCCACCTCCGGCTGTATTTCGAGGATTTCTTGGATCGTCTATTTCTCAGGATACAATAGGCAACCGTGATCCCTACCAAGCACTGGTGGTCACAGCGAACTGAGAAGTACCCGATTGCTATCATGAATACTTCGTCGAGCAACAGATGATCGATAGAGAGAAGGACGTAGGTGGGGAGCTTCTGTTGTTTTTCTATGTGTGTAATCTTTTTTCCTATGATCATAACCTCCTTATATAGGAGTTCAGATCAACGACAAAGTTAATGATCAATTAAGCATCATTACTCGACCAACTGTGAAAAGCTAGCATTTCGCTCAAAAGTAGCAAAAAAATTTACGTGACAAAATATTGGTTGTTCCACTTGGGTAAATGTTGCCCCGACCGTCCAGCATTCGACGCACGTAGGTCGTGCTCACACACGAGTCAATTTGGTTCAGTGCAATTTGGGCCATGGATTTGCACTCCCGCACACCTACACGTGAGAGAGAGCATCTCCCCTTTTATTTGTTCACATCATCAAAGCATATGAATTAATATAAACCAATCAATTTACCTTGAAGATCCTAATGTAAGACTAAAATCTCATTCACAATAGAACTCTATACCTCTTTTATTTCTTCTTCATTCACATATATCCAATAAGGAGTTCTCTCAACAAAATCACTCCAATGCCTAAGTGAGTCTGGTGTTTCGATAATATAAGAAAAAGATAAATGTGAAATATAAAGTTAGAGAGAGAGCCTGAGCACCTTGCCTGGAGCATATACTTGGCCTTATATTTATGTGAGAGGAACATGTACCTATAGAGATCATGGGAAAGTGGAGCAGAGATCACGGGGAGTGAGAAGAAGATATGGGCGAGTGAGGATCATGCCCCATGTCTTTTTGTGTCCAGTTGAATCGACACGGAAACTAGATGGTTTGACAAGTCGAATCGGCTCGGAAGGTCGGATTCTTTCACACAACTCCTATATTGACCATGTCAAAACAAACAAAGATGACCAGTGCTCAAGGTACCATATGACAGAATTCTTTAGTGTTATATGTTCTCTGGTCAAAGCCCTGCTACTTACAGTTGGAGTATGAAAGAAACTATGCTATGCATCACACTAAGAAAACCTGTTGAATTGGTAATGTTTGAAATATAAATAGAGTCCGGTCTCATTCATAACAAATCAAGTTTCTTGGATTACAGTGATGTGGCAACAACAGAATAGAATAAATCTGTAAGCTTCAGCATGTGATTTAAGGAGAAATATGATGGCATTAGCATTGAATGAACTAGTCCACTTAAGGATACCCATCAAAGACATGGAGGAAAAATATTAAGAATATATACAAAGAATGATCATTTTCCTAACAAATTAAATTTCAGAAATAAGTGGTTAGTCAATTGATTTCAACAAATTATAACAAAATAAAGTATACAAAGTACATCAATAACCAATCATGCACAACATGACTAGAATGATTGAAATACCAAGTGAAATTGATTTCAATTGAGCAACAAAAATGTACGGATGATAACTATTTGCATGGACCTATAGATTTTAAGACAGATGGAGGCTTTACACAGGATGACACTTCATGCTGAATGTTCACAGGGCCAACCACCAAGTATCAACAAATAGGGAGCAATGCCTCCATTCTATGGGCAAAATCCCACAGTTCAAGTTCCTATCTATCCTCCATTCTATCAACAAATAGGGAGCAATACCTCCATTCAATACTACAATTGCAACCTTTTTGTTAGAAAATTAGTTTGGTGATTAATAAGGATGCGACAGTTATTTCACAAGTAGACCGTTATAAACTAATTTCTTAAGTGAATGAGAAATTAATGTCTAATAAAGGATTGGTCCGATATAATTGGACGAAAATTTGATTCGCATATGAGTTGAGTTCATAGATAAGCACTAACTCAAGTATGTGAAACCATTGAGGGTATGAAATTATAATTAATTTTATCGATTAATTAAAAGATAAATCATTGTGATATTAATTAATTGATTAATTTATATTTGCAATAGATTAAGTAAATATTTAATCATATTAATTAATTAAATTAATTAATCAGAATGAAAAGGTTTAAGTGAAGAGGTGTAAGGAAAAAGACATATCTCATATCCTTTCACCTCTTGAGAATAACCCTTCATCCCTATAAAACAAATATCATTCCTTCCACTCAATATACTTAATTCTGAAGTTATGAATTCTCCTCTTGGGTTCTCTTCTCTCTCTCCTCTTTTAAGAATTTCAAGCCTTTGAAAGTTCAACAGGGCTCGAAATTTGGAGTGCTCCTATTTCAAGACTCAAGTCGTTATATCTTGAGAGATTTTGCCAATAAACTGTAAGTACTTGAGCGGGGCAATATCGTCTTAAGGAAAGAAGGTCTAGCCTTCACCTTGACCTTAATACTCTTATCCTTAAGGATAAGTTTACCCAAAGGGGTTGTGTCGATATCCGAAGGGATAACTCGACGACCGACGAAATTAGGTTGGTAGCGACGATACCAAGAAGGATATATCTCTTACCCAAAGGGGTACTTAGATAACCAAAAGGGGATGTCGAGAGTATAAATGAGACAAAGTCCACATCGCCATACCGAACTCCACCGGTTAGAGTTATCTACTCATCATCGAGATAATTAATTGGGCACAACTGTTGGATCTCAACACTAAAGATCAATATACTCATATTTTTTTAAAAAAAAAATATCCAACAATCTTAAGACGATATTGACGATTATGGTGATCGTGAGTCTCACTCCTACTAGAGAGAAATTCTCCGTACTCAAAATTTGGAGTGCTCCTATTTCAAGACTCAAGTCGTTATATCTTGGGATATTTTGCCAAACTGTAAGTACTTGAGCGGGGCAATATCGTCTTAAGGAAAGAAGGTCTAGCCTTCACCTTGACCTTAATACTCTTATCCTTAAGGATAAGTTTACCCAAAGGGGTTGTGTCGATATCCGAAGGGATAACTCGACGACCGACGAAATTAGGTTGGTAGCGACGATACCAAGAAGGGTATATATCTTACCCAAAGGGGTACTTAGATAACCAAAAGGGGAAGTCGAGAGTATAAATGAGACAAAGTCCACATCGCCATACCGAACTCCACCGGTTAGAGTTATCTACTCATCATCGAGATAATTAATTGGGCCCAACTGTTAGATCTCAACACTAAAGATCAATATACTCATATTTTTCTAAAAGAAAAATATCCAACAATCTTAAGACGATATTGACGATTATGGTGATCGTGAGTCTCACTCCTACTAGAGAGAAATTCTCTGTAATCGTCTTCAAGCGATTACAGTAAAAGACATTGTTACTTGAAGAAAATATATCTTTTAATGTTACAATCAAAAGATGTCCTAGCGCATCTAAAAGTGAACCTCGAGTAATGTGAGAGTTACTTGCAAGGAAGAATAGAATTTTCCTATGTGAGAACCGTACCTTAAAAGGATAGACAACAAAATTATACCATGGATATAATGATGGTCAAGACTTTGTGGGTGTCATTTGACTAAAGTCACAAAGTTGAGGATAGTGAATTTAAACTATCCAAAAAGAGGACTAATGAAGGTCTTCAGAAAGAAAATCAAGCCCACTTAGTAAAAAGCTATACTTGATTCTAATTCAATAAGGCCTAAGTGGAGGTCAAAATAGAAGAGTTAGAAGGATTGCATTACATGTGTTGCAAGTGACTAAGAACTGAGTCAAGTGTCTTACGAAGAATAAATGTAATCATGGTCAGCACTCCAATCAAATGACTACAGCTATGACTTGATAAGATTGGAAAACCAAGGGATGTATACTTCTTGAGTCGAGTATCTCTCAAAGAGTAATACAATCTTGGTCACTACTTCAATCAGACAACTACAGCTATGGCTCAATAAGATTGGAAAACTAAGGGATGTATACTTCTTGAGTCGAATATCTCTCGAAGAGTAATACAATCTTGGTTAGCACTTCAATCAGACAACCACAACTTTGGCTCGATAAGATTGGAAGACCAAGGAATGTATACTTCTTGAGTCGAGTATTTCTCGAAGAGTAATAAAATCTTGGTCAACACTCCAATCAAACGACCACAGCTTTGGTTCAATGAGATTGGAAGACCAAGGGATGTATACTTCTTGAGTCGAGTATCTCTCGAAGAGTAATACAATCTTGGTCAGCACTCCAATTAAACGACCACAACTTTGGCTCGATGAGATTGGAAGACCAAAGAATGCATACTTCTTGAGTCGAGTATCTCTTAAGAGTAGTACAATCCTGGTCAGCACTCTAATCAGACGACAGCCATTTGGCTTGATGAGATTGGAAAATCAAGGGATGTATACTTCTTGAGTTGACTATCTCTCAAAGAGTAACACAATCCTGGTCAGCACCATAATCAAACGACCACAGCTTTGGCTCAATGAGATTGGAAGACCAAATGATGTATGCTTCTTAAGTCGAGTATCTCTCTAAGAGTAATACAATCCTGGTTAATACTCCAATTAAACGATCATAGCTCTAGCTAAGTGAAATTGGAAGACCAACTGATGCATACTTTCTAGATTGAGCACTTTTTTTGACATCAAATGTAATCGTGATTATCATCCTGATTAGATAACCGCAGTTTTAACTCGGTGAAATCAAAATATTGGAGTTGAGACTTGCTTTTAAGCAAGATTGATGCCCTTGAAGTGTTTTATAAAACACTATAAATGTGGTTGGAAAAATCAACTAAGCAAGAACATCCATAGTGATTAAGGGAGAGAATGTAGGATATTGCTCAAGGAATATTTCTCAAGGAAGAACAACATTCCAATAATTGACTATATCATATTCACCTCAATTCAACAATAATATTGAGAAGATGATAAAAGCTAAGTTGATAAGTTTTGAATTTATCCTGAAAATTGTGAGGGAAATTATTCTCTCGGTAAACCACAAGCCCCAGTGAGATATAAATGAAAAATCTTTATAAGGCATTAAAAGGTCACGAACCTTCTAATGTGGGGGTTAACCATTGTGCCAATATATATGATACATTATGACATCTAAGAAATTATGAGAAGGAAACTAGTGTAAAATGGTAAGTTTTGAAATGACTTAATATCATTAAAGCAGTAAATCTCTAGCGGTAAAATCTCTATTGAATATGGAGAATTGTGCAGATCCGCTAAGCCTACCAAGAGATCAATTATACTACATGTCTAGGGGAATGAGTCTAAAACTCAACATTTAAATCGAGTAGCGGTAACCCAACCATGTTGACTGGAGATCCCAATATCATGGTTCAAAAGGGACAACTAAGCTACAAGATTCGAGGCACCTAGGAATGATTACTCTAACTCATTCCTAGAGACAAAAGGTGCAACCTGTGAAATGAGTAAAGGATGAACAAAAGGTGTAATTTTTCATTCCTATAAAATAAACTTCATTCCTTCCACTCAATACACTCAATTCTCAAGTTATGAATTCTCCTTTTGGGTTCTTTTCTTTCTCTCCTCTCTTAAGAGTTTTAAGACTTTGAAAGTTCAACCGTGCTCGAGATTTGGAGTGCTCCTATTTCGAGATGCAAGTCATTGTATATTGGGAGACGATTGCTAATAAACCATAAACATCTGGGCGAGACAATATCATCTTAAGGAAAGAAGGTCTAACCTTCACCTCGACCTTAATACTTTTATCCTTAGAGATAAGTTTACCCAAAGGGATTGTGTCGATATTCGAAGGGAAAACTCGACGTTTGACAAGATTAGGTCGGTAGCAACGATACCAAGAAAGGTATGTCTCTTGTCCAAAGGAGTATTCTGATAACCGAAAAGAAATATAAAGAGTATAAATTGAACAAAGTCCACATCACAATACCAAGCTCTATCATTGAAATGATTGATCGAATCTAATTGTTGGATCTTAACACCGAAGATCAGCATATTTTTGTTAAAGAAAAATATCCAACACCTTCAGGGATCAAGGTTCTTTTGAAAATCATTGATGTTGAACTACACATGGTGGAAATTTTAGTTCATCCTTGATATAAAGCAATGCTATGAGAAAAGGAAGATCATCATCAACCAAAAGAGGATTCCTTAAGATCATCTCCAGCCACAAAACTTATTTTGGTGCACTTTCAATACCAATTTGGTGTCATTTAAGTACCAAAAATTTTTCCAACTCCAATCAATGCACACCATTTCCTACACTAAAAGGAATATTTTTTAGAATATTCTATTTTTCCATCATATAATTTATTATCAGCATACATATAAATTTATTAAATAATTTTATTACGATAATAATTACTATTAAAATTAAAAATTTTATTTATGATAGCTAATTTTTATGATATTATGTTTGTAGTTACAAGAAAGTTAAAGTTAGTATTTTGTAATTTTGTTAGAAATAATTTAATAAACATACTAATATTTAATATTTAAAGATAATACACAATCATAAACCATTTAGATAATTTTTTAAAAATATTTTCACAAAAAAAATAACACTTCATTACATAATAAATTAAATTAAATTAAATAATATTAATTTATAATATTTAAGAATATTTTAAATATAAATTTAAGAATATAATATATTATAATAAAAAATTTGTACTTGCACCATTTTGATGTAAATTTTAGGGTATTCATGGGAGAAAATATAATGTCCCTTTTACATTAAAATAATGTAAAAAGACATCGGTTGGAGTTGCTCTAAAGACTCGAATATGCTGAGTATGAAAAGGCATTGATTGTGCTTGTCGAATGTCACACTTGACATCTGATATGACCATTAGAGATCAGTTCATTGCGCTCTATAGGCAATATTATTAGTAATATAAAGAATTAAATTATTCAGATTGCACTTGTAAATAATCACCAGCAGAAAAATCTTAAGTGAATAGATAAAAGTAAGAGATGTCCAAGAACCTATTATGCAAACAATTTTGATCTTTTTGAGCAATCAGAATCACAATTCTCGTCAACCCCACTTGAGTATAAGAAGCAATGGACATCTGAGAAGGATGTTCAAAATGCAAAAGAAACAGCCTTGGACGATTAAGAATCAAGCAATTCAGCCACCCACAACAATTGTACCAAGTACACAGAAAAAGATTCTATTTCGACTCCCTATCAGTCTAATCTTTCCAACAAACAAGATAAAATGAAAAATCAGCAACAAGAAATAGACGCAAATATTAATCGAAAAGAGAAATTATTTTAATGAAACCCTAAGTATATGTCATAATTATTTTAAAATAATTAAATGAATATTTTAAAAGTTGATAGATTTTTATTAATTTTTATAGAATTGTATATGGTTGTGAAAAGAGTTTAGCTTTATAAGATTTTTCTGTAAGACTTTGATAGATATTTTTAAAAATTTTCATATAAACTTATGGATTCATAATTTAATAATATGTTATAAGTCATTATCTAACACTCCCATCAAATATGACTAAAAAAGAAAAAGATTATTTTCATATGTGTTTTTTTATTTGAAAATTATTAAAAAAATATATTTAGAAAACAAGAAATACAAGTAGAATTTCTCCATGATTAATTTTATCTTTTTTTTATTTCACACATTTTAATATTCTTTTGACAGTATAAACAAATATAAATGAGTCATATTCAATTTATAGAAATTAAAATTTCAATTAAACATAAATAATTAATTAATCAAAATAATAAAAAAATACTAAGAATTTGTGATATGTTTTCAATAGTATTTATGGAAAACATGAAAAAAAAAAATCCATTTTTACAATCACACATACAAATAAAATACGTCCATAAACAAAATAGACACATAAAAATTGATGATCACACAATAATCAAGGTAGCTGATGCTCAGATGAGAATGAATGCTTCCAGCAACATATTTAAAAAAATATATAAAGCGTCATAATTTCTTTCGGACGAACTAAAACAATAAAGTCAAACTGTGTAATTTCAATAGATGTTCACCTACCTGAGAGAGAGATTGATTAGCAAATGGAACTTGGATTCAACAACAGAGGAGGTCGATCTAGGAGCAAAGAAGAAGTTAAACCATCGAGGAAGAGAAAAGAGAGGCAACGACGATTGAAAAGAGAGAGACGTATTGGGTTACAAGTTCATAGAAATATCAAGGATGAATAGATGATTTTTTTTTTATTTTTAAAGTTTAACAAGAGTTACAATTTGTACCTAAAGAATTTTAATAATATCCATAAAAATCTATTGAAAGTTGGATAGAAAAGATTTTTATAAAGTTTTAAAAAGTAAATTTTAATATCACGTGACTTTTTAAAATTCTATAAAAACTTAATTAAGACCACTAAATATTTATGGAGTTTATAAAAATCTATATTAAATACATCTAAACTTTTAAAATATACAAAAATCATTGAAAATAATTAAAAATAAGATTGAATATACCCCTTAGATGATTAATACACCGGTATATTACTATTATAACCACAATGGGTAGCTATTAATTAACTGTTATAATATTATAATAATGTTATATCAGCTATTATAATATTATAATAGTTATAAAATAGTTAATAAATGTTGTAATAGCACTGTAAATAAGTATTTTTTCTAGATATATAATATAATATTACATCTTTTTGACATTTTTTTAAGAAACATCTTTCTTTTTAATATTTAGATAATAACGTGTTTTTTTAACCTAAAATATAAACGGTGTTAGAAGTTAATTTGCTCTCAAAATAATAAAATGGTACGATAAAGGTTTTTTTAAAAACTTTGTAAACATATTTTTATTAATTTTATATATTATTTCTATTTTTTTTAAATTGCCATATCAGCTAAATTATGACATGTAAGCTGACGTGCCAGCCAAGCTGGCATGCGCCATACCTCACTCAATCGGAATCTATCTACTTTTAGGTGACTCGTGTAGTGATTATTAATTTTTAGAATAATAATTAATATATATAAGAGATATTTATTCCAATTATATTAAAATTTGAGTCCTAAATTTTATGACACATCATATACGAGTCATTAGACCGTTTTGAAAAGATAGAATTACACTGCGTGACCTGGTGGTGCACCTTTACTTAATGATTTCTGCGGGACCATTCTCACCTACTGTTCCACTCTTAATTCTTCTAATCAATTTAAATTGTTTTTTTTTTCATATTAATATTTCAGACAAAATACATAATTTATTATTTATTTGATTTAAAAGAGATTTCATATTCAACCGAAAAAGGTTGCTGGTCAAAATACAGTCACGCCAAGCCAAAACGACCGTCCATGTCGTTTTGCCCTCACCAAACCTGTCAATGTCTCGCGCGCAGGGCCCACGTCACTTGGACGCGTGCGCCGCTACTTCCAGGAAACCCAACCTCCCTTATAAAAAAAACTCCAATCACTCACCGACTCCATTAAACTAGCAAACCTTTCGCGTATATGGATGCTGCTTTAGGGTCCCACGTTTTTAAATCCAATGACGAAAAGAGGTGGTCGGTGATTCATAGAACTCGGGATTTACATAAAAAAATGCATCGTTCTATGCGGTCGAGGTGCCACGGTGTGGTCCTTCGCGGGCCTCCACGGCGAGTTTATGCAATCTTGTTTTTTTTGGTCTGCGGTTTACTTTTTCTGGAAAAAAATAAATCACTCTTTCTCACCTTCATTTTGCCTTAAAAGAAATTTGGTCGCAACCCTCATAATTTATTAAACACGAGGTCAATAATTCCAATTTAATGTAAGATTTGTAAAAGATTTATAAAATTTAAAAAAAAAACAAGATGAATAAAAATTTTTAAAGAAATGAGATTTAAGATTTATAATTTAAGAGTAGTAGTTAAAATTTAAATATGTTGTTTTATCTTAAAATTAATATAATATTTATGAGGTCATATACTTATATATTATGAATTGGGCCATAAAAAATGTATGCAGAGTTTTAACATAGGAGATGTTTTAATAAATTTTTAATATTGATGTGGCATGTTAAAATCATAAAAAAGATAATTCATTCAAAACTTTGACAATTGAAAATGTCATAGAAGCACTACAGTTTGGTTCTCGATTCTTGACTAAATATACACATATTTTATTTGGAGAAAAAAATTATGAGAAGTGGCTCGAAGTATGATTACTCAGTGCGGTCGAATGCCTCCCACTTGGCAAAATGATTGTGTTCACAGTTATAGTTCTAGTACCTAGGTGAACATGTCGACCTACAGCGATGGGTTGATTGTGAATGTCCGTCACCATCAATGTGAGTTTGATGAAAATTTTCATCAATGTGAGTATGATGAAAATTTTTTATAGGACCAATCCGATCATTTTAGATTAGTCGAAGAATTTTAAAAAAATTAGATTATTAAAAAATAATAATCACTAGCCCCATGACTATGATACATGTAATAGCCCAGGGGTGATTGGTCCGATCTCACGAAAATTTTCCATCGGCCATCAGGATAAATCTGGAAGCGCACACGGTGATCAGCCCAAAAGTCTGACATCCTTTGATTACGTCCTCCATTTGAAGGAAAAATTCTTGTAAATATACTGTAGCTAGGGTTCAAATCGCGGGGTACTTAAGGGATAATCTGAATATCCTACCGCGATACTATAACTCCGATAATTGATACATATAATAGTAGTAGAAGGTAAGACAGATTGTCAGTAATAAAGATTTAAATCTCATTCATAATATATTACTAGTGATTGTGCACCGCATTGGCCATTAATCCAACTGCTTATTCGAGACCGAAGTCTTTGTACACTTTTCGGTGATTGCTAGCTAATTTCCTCTATTGCCTAAAGTTTTGGAATCAAAAAAATCATTCCCCAACCCACAAGAAATAGAACCAGACTGAGTCAGGGGAAGAAAGCAAGGTCTTGACAGAGCCTGTCTGAAAGGTTGTAGAAGATCGACTCATCTCTGGGGCAGAAAGCCACTGCTGACCGACGCCCATGTGTGTAATATAATACATTGAAATCACATTGACCCTTTATAATGAAATTATATTAATTAAAAGTATTTTAGTATTAAAATACTAAAGTAGAGTGATTAGAGTAAAGTACCTGACTTTTGAAAATCTGAATTATTTTATTTGGGTCTTTCAAAATCCGAATTGTTTGGATTTTCGAGTGTCACCCTTACGACTTCCTATGAAAAAAATTAATTTAATTTAATATTATACTTATCTTAGTAAAAAAACTAAGAAAAATATATTTTTTAACATTGTCAGCCTAAAATATTTATAAAATCTTCTTTGATCATAGTATTGTCAATTCTAAGATGTGGGATTAAAGAGAACTATATTTTTTTATATAAAATAAACAGAGAAAATTAATGATGAAAAAAATTCATAATAATATGCCGCAGCTGAGTCTCAAACTCTAAATCACTGATTGTTTCGCTTGTGAAATTACTAATAAATTTTAGAATTATTTTTAATGTGAATAGAAAAAAGATATTAACGTAAATTCATTTTAAGATTCACCAAAATTAATTAGTAAAGGAGGATATTTTTAATAAAATAGTAAGATAGTAAAATACATGAAATTTTTTGAAAAACTTATGATATTTAACTGCCAATTAGGATCCATATACTTTCACAATTAATCAGGTGAAAGTTGGAATGGTGTAGTATTAAATCATTTTGAAAAATGACTAAAATGATTATGATTCTAATTTAAATAAGCTTTTGAGTTGAATAAATTATATTCCGAACTAACAAATTTTAAAATGTATCTAAAAATACATAATTTATTTTTTAAAAAATGTTCGTATTTAATATGTTGGACGAAAAATATTTAATGATCGTAAAAATTGTGAAATGGATATCTTTGTTCTTCTAATATTTTTTAATTTGTTCATACTAATTCTTTTGAATTTTGAACTCTGCTAGATTTTCATGGCTACCTCTATTTAATTATCAACTCGTCTATATTTGTGGCCTATGAAATTTTAAATTTATATCGAATGGTCTGTTGGAAAACCAATTTACCTGTCGGAGATTTACAGGAGAGTAGACTGTTAGGCCAGGAAGTAAGGCCCAGCAAATTTGACTGAACAGAATAACCAGGTCAGTTGGGTGACGCAGACAAGTGACCGACTGAGCAAATGAAGAGGCCGAGCGAAGGATTCAGCAGGGTGGGCGATGAATCAACCTCCAGCTAATCATGATTCCTACAAAGTATTGGTAGTCATAGTGAATTGAGATCATTACTCACCGAGCTGTGAAACGTAACTAAAAATTAATTGTTCCACTTAAATAAATTTTATTCTGATCGGTCCGACATTTGAAACGTGCAAGTCGTACCCACACATGAATCAATATGGTTCAGTGAGATTTACACCGCCCCTATGCACCTAAACGTGAGAAAGAGTCTCTTCCTATGTATTTATTTACATGTTGATCCTGTCCGAATCGCTGAACCAACGGACGCTGGGCACGTAGCGCTCTCCTAGTCGATGACGTAGGCCTCCGTCTGGTCGCACGAATCTCCGGCGAGCCTGCACAAAAGTCGGGCTGGGAAGGGATTCCCGGCGACGACCCTCCGACGCTCAAGTCAGGCAAGCAAGCAGTGAAAAAGTGGCTCTCGAAATATTAGAACGCGTATCTCCGGAGAAGGATGAGGGCCTTTATATAGGGCAGCGGAGAAGCGAGTGTACACATACCGAGGTGTACACGTGTCCGCGGCCCATACTCCAGTAAGGGCTTGTCAGTGAGCTTACCTGACCCATACTGCTACAGTCCAAGCATGTCCTCGACGGGACAGCGGAACCCCCTGTCATAAGATTTGGAGTATGACCTACATGTGGAACATACCCGCTGTCAGAAAAAGATGTCACTTGTCCTTTTGCCCTTACTCCCTGGAGAGCGTCCGGTCGGCCAGCTTCCGCAACATCCGGCCGGACGTATACGGTGGTTTACTTAGGGAGATTCTCAATCACGTACTTTGTGGAGACTATTAGCAGTAAGCTACCTAATGGTTTTGGCCGAGCGTGCAGTCCGATCGGCCCTGCGATCTTGTCCGCTGAGCGCCGGAACCCTGACTTTCGACAGGACGCCTTTAACCATCAACTAGACACCGGTCGGCCGCCCGGCCGGTCGAACCCACCCCTCTCCGGCCGCCCACCTGCCACTTTGACTTCCACGTGGCATTGACTCCACCGGACGGAGGGCCCTTTTCTTACAACCGGATCATATATGAATCAATATAAATCAACCAACATACCATAAAATTCTCAATATTAGATTAAAATTTTATTCACAATAAAATCTTTTTTCTTTTCTATCATCTCTCTATTGACATTACTTATATCTAATAATCATCTAGATAGACTAACATTTTTTTTTTTTTAAAAACACCCTTTATCAAATTTTAAGGCATGATGCATGCATTTAAGTACGAAAATCGAATATGTGCTATAATAACACGCCAATAAATTCAAACCTCAAAATTTAATCATAACACACATTCCATTTCAAATTAAATGAATATTTTATCATACTCATGTGGACCTTTAATAATGAATTTTAATAAACCCTAAATTAAATTAAATTAGACTAATATTTTTTTTCTTTTCTAATTGAAAATATTTTAAAAACTTATTATAATTTTAATTATTTTTTATATAAAAAATATATATCAACCTAATTCTTTTTAATCCCATATTTCAAATTAATAATACTACGAGTAAAAAGATTCTATAAACATTTTGAGTCAGTCGTATTAAAAATATATATTTCTTGACGTGTGGCTATCACCAAATATGATATTTATAATTATTAGTATAATATCTGATTAAAAAATTAAATTATTTTTTTCCAACAACTGAATTAGCATCTAAACTAATATTATCAATATAATTATGGTAATAATTAAATGTGAATTCGATATTATCTCCCATTTTTTATTATCAACAAAAACAGTTTTGGATTGAAATAATTTTAACTAATATTTAACTAATTTTAAATAGTTTTATTTATAATTATTTAATAAATTTAAATGTAAAAGCATTAAAAGAAGAAAGATATTTTTCAATAGAGGGCTATTTTAATTTGAATAAAAAATAAAAGACGCTTTTTCAAATTTTTATATTAATATTTACATTTTTTATTTTAATAAATATTTCCTTCTCCCTTTGTCGCGTTGTCTGCTAATGTTCTCAATTACCACGCTCCGTTCGCAGCGTTGTCGTCATCTCGCTCGCTCTCCAGCTCTCCTCTTTCCGTCTCTTGCGGATTCCCCCGCTATTCCCTCCTCGTTGGATGCATCCGACCCCGCGAATCTTCTCCTCGTTCTTCGATCGATAAGGTTTCCCGTAGCTCTACGGAATCCGGAGGTACCAGCTTCTGATCTGCTTTAGACGCTGAGATGGAGCTGTGGAGCTAGTCGATCTCAGATGTCGTCTTGATTGGAAGTGCAGGATTTGATTTTTAGGCTTCTGCTGCTGCAATTCGCTGTCTTGTAGGAGTTCCGCGGCGCTTGGATCTTGAATTCCTGTCGCAGCTGCGTTGGTTTTGACCTGCAAAAGGAGTCACCAAGTGTTTTGTCGATTTAGTGGTCCCCGAGGCTGCGGATCTGTGAAAGATGCAGTTTTTGGTGGAGATGAGAGGTTCCGTGTGATTTCGTCAGTGAAAAATGAGGCTCGAGGAATCCCCGTGAATGGATTAGGGCTTCTTCCTGTCCTGTAAGTGGGGGTTCCTGAGCGTTCGAATTTGGATATTTTTGGCGAATGTTGTTGGAGTTGCGTGTATCTCTTCGTACGCTTCATTTCGAACTTGCTCTCTAGGGTTAGCTTCGCGATTGTGTCGGATGTTTAAAGAACTGAGTACTTTTCACAAAGCTTTTGACTTTGCAGCGTAAAACAAGAAAAACTGCAAGATTTGGTTTTGAAATTGGTCGAATTGTTCCTGTCGTGAAGGAAAAAAAATGCAGCAGAGGGTTCCTTCTTTTTGCACATCTTGACTCGCTGTAGCTTTGAGGTGTGTGCAAGGAGATGATTGAGCAATTCATCAACTTTGTAATCCGGCCTCCTAGGTATGTACATATCTTGTTTACTTACAAAATTAGTAAGTTTGACCTGCCATCTCCCCATGCGTTGAATTGACTGAAACTTTCCATACATACATTCTTTGAGTTGTACGAAGTAATTTCATATAAGAAGTCCAGTCATAGTATAAGAGGATATCCTTTTTGGTAATAAATGACTTTTTTTTTTGTCATTTTGCTCTGATGTATGAAGCCTTTTGAGCAAATTCTTGCCATGATATATCCAGCCACAAATCCTTTCTGGCGTACTTGATTTTGTCATATATCCACTACGTCTGATATCTCATATTCTTTCTCATAATAAATGACTAAATTTTTGGCTTAGTGTAGCTATTTTGAGCAGTCTACTCACCTGTTTGTGTGTGCTGTAATATTCATTTTGTTGTTTTTGCCATAATTCTAAAACTTCTTTGTTAGTGCACTTACATTTCCATTTCATCTGTCTGTATCTTCTTTATCTACTACTTCTTTCTTTCCTTGGACTTAATAGCTCTACTTAATTAGAACCAAGGTTGTATGGTATATGGTGTGCAGCTGGCCAACTACATAGTGCATATGTGGTTTGTAGGCGTATATGCAATCCATATAAAAAGATAGAAAAAACTATTTTTATTTATGGAAATGCTTAGCATTTATATGACAAAGTACAACATCAATCTGTCTAGTCAATACTTCTATTAAAATATTCATTACCATATAAGATAAAACACATAATTCTATCAATCTATGTTAATACAACAACAACAACCAGACCTATATCCCATTAAGTGGGATTGGCTATAGCAATTTATGTAGTATGCATATAATTGAACATATGAAATACAAAGTAGTTAAGTTAAAGATTCAAGGTACCACACCAAAAACTTAGCTTTTGAAATTGTTTCATGATCATGAGAACTACTCCCTGAAAAGAAAAAAAATGTAGTAATATTTGGGTTTTCATTTAAACTGTTTTTTTGTCCACCTCAATCACTTTTATGAATAACAATCACTTTTATGAATGCCCACATATATGCCAGACCATATATGTGGCTGCATAGGCCACCTAGTTCTGCATATTGAATGAAACTATATATTAGGGGACAGTCACCTTGTGCAAATGCCTGGATGGCCACTTAGGCCTCTTTTTACTATCATGGTTAGAACTCATTATAACTAGTCATTTTACCTTTAATATTGCTATTGAGGATTTTTAAGGGCATATATTTACTGTCATTTTGAAAACATCTGTTCTTTTGGTATGATGACATCCAGGGCTGATTATAACCCAGACCAATACCTATGGGAACCGGAATTTACACTTGCTGGCAGAAAATATAAACGTCTAGACTTGGAGGCAAGTACGGACACGTGTTACCGAAGTTTTCTTCTTTTTTTTGGATAAAAATTTAGAGGATTTATTGCTGATGTTTGCTAATTTTACTTCATTAAACATGACAGCTCAAAAATGGAAGAGGTCACACTCTCAAATGTAGTCACTATGTTCCCTATTCTATACCCGAAAACACTGCTCTTCCTTGCGTTGTATACTGCCATGGCAACAGGTCTTCATTCTTCAATGCTTTTATTTTAAAAATTCTCATATTGTTTATTGTTATAATATTGAGCAACTCTTCTGTAATTGTATTACTGTTGTCGTGATATGCACCTTTGTTGAACAATGTAACCAATTTATTTTTAATGATAAAATGGAGAAAAAAAAAACTCAAACAGAGAATGCTTGTTCTTTTTTGCTATGTAGAAGAATAAACACAAACATTGGGCATGTAAATCTCTCTTGATACCATTTTAAATACTAGCCAAGACCTTTGTTGACAAAAGTGTGAATCTTTTCCTTGGTCTCCTTGTCTGGAGATATGTAGCAGTGCTAACCCAAGATTGAGCAAATAGATCTTTATATATCTACAAGAAATTTTCTTCCCCAATTGGAATTTTAATTATTGGTCTCTTCTATGGAAATTACAGTGGGTGCAGAGCAGATGCAAATGAAGCTGCCGTAATCCTTCTTCCTTCGAATATTACCCTCTTCACTCTCGATTTTTCAGGTTCAGGACTTTCTGAGGGTGAATATGTCAGCCTTGGTTGGCACGAGGTTGGTTATTATGATTCCTTTTGGTTTATGATCTTTGCTTACTCTTATCAATAGTTCACCGCTGAGATTGTTTTATTTCTTTTGCTGATTACCTTCAAGACCAACAGTTCCTAAAATTACTGATTATGGGTTTTATCAACTTGTATATCAGAAAGACGATCTCAAAACCGTGGTCACTTATCTCCGGACCAATAAACAAATTTCTTGTATTGGACTTTGGGGCCGATCAATGGGTGCTGTTACAAGGTATTTTTCTCTGGTTAATTTTTTTTATTATTCATCCATATGTCAATTTATCTGTTCATATTCTAGTAATCTTGCTATGCAATGCACATATATTCATCCTGTATATAGGTTATTTTCATCAATATCTTGATAATCTTTTGACCTATTCTTCTGATAGGGTATTGCTCAAGAATTAGTGGTAGTATAAATTGAGAGGAATAAAATATCATATTGTGTGTGCGTGTGCACTGAATAGCTTATAACTAAAATGTCCCACAAAAGAGTAGATTCATAACATCATTATTAAACATATTTAGTATTCTTCAATAAGTAATAATTCTGAGCCACCCTCAGGCTGAGCATAAATATCATTGTTCGCTATCTAGTTATATAAACGGCAGCTTGGTGCACAAAGCTCCCGCCAATGCGGAGTCTCGGGAAAGAATCTATTGTATACTATACTGCTTTGCAAGAGGTTATTTCCGAGACTTGAACCCGTGATCTCTAGGTCACACGGCATCAATTTTATGTAACTCTAGGTCTCTAGCTAGTTCCATAAAATCTAAAAATTCAAATTTGCAAAAGTGAGAAGAAACTCAACAAATATAACAAAGATTCTATACTGCAATAGTTGAGAATTTTGTTGTTGCAATGCCCTGGATTGATCTTCAAAGAATTGAAGGTTGGACTGTAATTGATGATAATCTTCAAGAGAGACATCTTCATAAGTAAGTGAAAATCTTCAGACATAATTTTCTTCAGCTCCCTCTCAAATTGAAGACATCACAAGGTTGTGAACTTTGCAAGGATGAATGACACTATGTGAGTGATTGATTGTAAAGTAAAAGGGATAGATGAAGGGTTCCATTTTCACTCTTGATATGAGGAGTTATTATGAAAATAATTCTAACAGTATATTATCATATATTGCCTCAACAAGTTCATTCCAGTTACCTCATTTTGGAATCAATTTCTTCTTCTGGGTAGTTTTTCCATTTTGTCACTTGAACTCATGTGCAGGAATTTTGGTGGTGATGATACATATTTCAAGAATGATCTTTTCTGTTTTTGAAAGGGCTTAATTACACATAAAGCTGTTAGATTTAACTCTACTTTGCATTCTATGACCATACAGTTGCCATCCTATTTGTTTACAAGATGTAGTTGATTATATGGACAAAAACTGTTTTTTTTTTTTTGCATGAAGAGGTGGAAGCTATCCACTTATCCTTGTTTTGTTTTGTTTTTTATTTTTGTGTAACAGCCTTCTTTATGGAGCAGAAGATCCCTCTATTGCTGGCATGGTGCTGGATAGTGCCTTCTCAAACTTATTTGAGCTTATGATGGAGCTTGTGGATGTCTACAAAATCCGTCTTCCAAAATTTACAGTATGATACATTTTGGAAAAATGCTTGTTCAACTCATAATATGTTCTTGACATTGCTATTTTAAGTTTGGGCAGATAACTCATATCTAGATGACCTTTCCTTAACATTGTAATTGCTTGACTTGATTAGTAGTCCTGTGCGTAAGTATTTATCATGTGGTGGGTCTTGTGGTTCCATCCGCATGCTCTTTAGCATCTATTATGACAATATCCTGGCTGTTCCTTCTGATAATAACTTGTAGTTTCTCAACCACTTCCACTATCATGCCAGTGCATAATCTTGTTAGAGTTTTGTAATGGAAGAGGGAGTCATGTAGCTGTCCAATAGTTGATATCATCCTTATGATGATACTTTTTGTTGATACTGTCGATTCTGCTGCTTTTACATTTGGTGGCTTCAATATCTTAACGTATTATGTTGTACTTTTTATATAGATCCGACTGGCTCTGCGGTATATGAGACGGGTTATTCAAAAGAGGGCTAAATTTGACATAATGGAACTCAATGCTGTGCAGGTACTGGGCTTTGCACTTCTTTGTAGTCATTTGTCTTTTGGACTATCTTTGTGATTTTTCCCATCCTTAGCGAGTTAAAGAACACATGAAATATGTAGTTCCTGCGAAACAAACTCTATGTAAAATACATGCTCTATTTAGACCCGACCCTAGGTCGGGTCTAGCCCGGGCCCGTAACTGGGTCAACAGGCCGGTTGCCCGTTGACCCGGTTTGCCGGGCTGAATCGGAACCGGTTTGGCAAGTTGCCAGGCCGGTTCCGATTCCTTAAGTGCAAAACTGGCGGACCACCAGTTAATCGCAAGTTCAACCAGATTTTGTTTTTTGTTTTTTTGCTTGTTAGAACCGACGGTTCCTAGCCATTGGAATCACCGGTTAACCAGTGGTTCCTAGCCGTTGAGAGAGGGGTGGGGCTTTTTTGGGGATTTTTTTTCAATGGTTAGGATCATTTGACCCTTTTTTTATCAATAATTATGATTTAGTGTCTGTTACTATCCAAATTCTATAAATAGGGAGCTCATTTCATCATTTTCACACACATCTTCTTTACTCTTAATCTCAATTTTGTATTCTCTATATGTTTTCGCCTTCATTTCTATGCACTTTCGTTTTCAATTTTCAATTACAATAGAAGGAGACCATGGAGGTGCATCACCTCGAGCTCGGAAGGAAAGAAAATAGTGAATCCGCGGGAGGACCCCAACATTCAATCTATCAATGATGAAATTGAGCACCTTCTGAATCCGACACCCGAAACATAAGGAAATACCGATACAATTACTTCTAAGGTTCAGGAAATTTCTCCTCTAAAGTCTTCTTTTTTCACTAACATTTTGAGAAGATCACTCTTCCGTCGAGAGAAATGCGTGCAAAATGTAAGCACTACAATGCTTCCTATAAATTTCAAGCCTACGGAGACTATGGGTCATAGAAACGACACATAGAAACGAAGCACCCGACGGAATATGGACTCAACCGTTTTCAAACACAATTATCAAGATTTTCTTCAATTAGCGGTAGTATTGTTTTCGTTTTATTTTTATATTTGGATAATAAATTAAGAGAATCATTAGCAAAATTTGTTTATGTAAAATATCTTTCTTTTAGTTTTGGATCTAAATGCACATTTGAAGATTTTTGTAAAGAATCTCTTAATCATGTGCTAAACGTGTTCTTAGGACTACACTTACTCATACAATTAAAAAATAGTAAAACAATGAATAAAAAAATTTAATTGATGAATTTAATAAATTAGATAATAAAGTTTCTTTATGCTCCGATATTTGGAGTGATGCAAACACATTTATATATGGGTGTGACTTGGATCGATAACTCTTGAATGTCCAAAAAAGATTGTTAGCTTATAGAGTTTTTGATGAATCACATAATGTTAATAACATCGCACAATTATTATGTTTAATTTTAGAAGAATATGGATTAACTCATAAAATATTTTCAATGACATTAGATAATGTTAGTTCTAATACCGCTTGTATAGATCTAAAATTTGTTTGTCAACCTATTATTGGTGGTTTATTTTTTTATATTCGTTGTGTATGACATGCTTTAAATTTATGTGTTTAAGATGGATTAAAATTTTTTTTAGAAAATTATATTAAACCAATTAGAATTGCAACTTCTTATTTATGGTCTCATCCATCTATAATGAAACAATGGGGTAGGTTTTGTAAAACTAATCGAATGAGACCTAAAAAATTTCCACGTGACATACCAACACGTTGGAATTCAACATTACCAATTATTACAAGATTCATTTCAATATAAAGAATTATTATGTTCATTTTTTTGCACAAAATACTAATACTAATATATATTTATTTTTACAACAATAGAATATTTGTAGTAATATTTGTGAAATTTTAAAAGTATTTAATGATGCAACCGAACAACTTTGTAATGTTTATTATCTCATTGCTCAATTAGTTTCAGAAAATTTTTCTAATATAGTATTAGTTGTAAATGAATATATTACTAATAAATCTTTATATTCTTGCATCTTAGCTATGAAAACTAAACGAGAAAAATATTTTTATTTTATTCCTGAAATTTATTTAATTGTATTTGCTTTAGATCCTAGATTTAAATTAGAAGTTTTACAAGAAATGTTAATTTTATATTATGACGTTTTAATTCCAATTAAATATTCTTCTTCTCCTGATCCAGTTAATATTATATATAATGTTAGAATTTATTTATATGATATTTATAATCAATATTATGCAAAATGTAAAACAAATTAATATTTTTAAAATACAACAAACTATTAGTAGTAATTTAAAATTTACAAAAGCACAACTTTTATTAAAAGAACGGACAAAACGTCCATGAGGATCCTCAAATTCCACACAGTATCTTGAGAATTATTTTACGATTTCTTTTGATTTTAATTAAGCAAATAGTGAAAATTCCAATATCTTAAAGTGGTGGTTGGTTACAGAAGCTCAAAGCTTTCACGTCTTCTCTGTGATCATCAAAAAAATTTTAGCTTGTCTAATGTCAATTGTTGTTGTGAAGCAAACGTTTAGTGTTGACGGCAACATATTAGATGAATGACGATTAACTTTGTCTCTTGATATATTGAAAGCCCAAATTTATTGGACAATTGAACCAGAGCCCAGAAAAGAATCTAAAGAATGCAATTTTCAGATGACAAAGTTGAAGATTTTGATGCTAAAGAAACGAATACAATAGGAACGAGAAATGGAAGTGAGTGTTAATGTAAAAGGGTAAAAACATAAAAGAACTACATGGGCTTTGATTCTCCTATACCCTAAGGGGATACGTAGGCAACTTAAATAAGTGCAAGCCATTTTTTAAAATAATTGTTAATTTTTAATTTTTTTAATATAATAATCTTGAGCCATGGTGAACCGTGAACCGAACCGCGAACCGTAACCGTCTTGGGCGATTAAGGTTAGGTCTAGCTCTATTCCCAGCTTTAATTATGCAACTTCAATTTTTACTTAAAGTGAGTTCAAAGTCCTAACCACTAAACTTGAGTTGTGTTACTAGTCGAAAGCTTAGTCTAGTTAAATTTTAGTGCACCCACGGCATCTTTCTGGCTCTGATTGAACACACTATGATAGTAATGCATGATTAACACCTCATACTGTCAACTTATAATTGCTCATCGTTGCCTCCAGTCTGCACCGAAGACCTTTATTCCAACATTATTTGGGCATGCTTCAGATGACATATTTATTCAAGCTCGTCACTCAGATATTATATATGAGGCATATGCAGTATGTAACTAAAATTCTATTTCTAAATTTTGTATTTTTTTAAAAAAAAAATTGAAAGTTTTTCATGGAAATTAACTCATATTTAATTCTCTTTTGTTATTCTACAGGGTGATAAGAACATTATCAAATTTGAGGGTGACCACAACTCACCCAGACCACAGTTCTACTATGATTCAGTTTCTATTTTCTTTTATAATGTCCTGCGACCCCCACAAATCCCTTCAAGTTCTTCGAATAAGTTTGAAAGGTACTATGATCTGGGTGATCTGAAGGTTGGTGCTGGAAATGAGGAGGTAATTTTCTATATCAATTTGACATGAATGTATGTATTGGTGAAAAGAAAAGAAACTATCAGTTGCAGTACTAGAAAAGGAAATTAATGGCATAGTATGTAGAAATATATGTTTGGACTATAACTATATTGATATCTTAAATTTAACCTTGCAGAAGGAAGACATTCTACATATGTAGTTCAGTATAAGTTGTGTTTCATTTTCAACATCTGATGTTGAAGTTTGTGTTTGTAGAGTTTGCTATATGAAATCATCACTGGTCTTCGCACAGCTGGTAGTGATGAAGCATGCTCCTCATCAACACCTGGAATTCCTAACGTTGCAGGTTTAACCATTAATTTGGCTTTCAAATCGTGTTATTTTGTGTGTTTGGTTTTCTTTAAATTGGTTTATTGGTTGCACCACAGGTTCAACTGCAAAATCTGTTGTCGAATTGTTATCAGAAAGTGTAACTCATCTATCCATTGCTAATGACTTTGTGAGTATGTTGTTGAAGTGATTTTTCTTTTTGCATAAAAAGTTTTAAAAAAGAGAAAATGGCTTCGGTAAGATGTTAAACATATAGTTCGATCACTTTTGCAGGATTTCCTTGTTGACGAAGATAACACAATTATCAAAATAGAGAGTGACACTAATGATGGATCCAGTGTTCAGGTAAACAACTAGTTTCTTTTTTCCAGTTCCTAGAATTTTGTTTTTGGAGTAACAGCTTCGTTTTTTTTTTGTCAATTTGCCCTAAGGATCATTTCAATTGTTAGAAATTTCATTATGATATCAAAATTTGTAAAAAAAAAACAAAAAAAGAGAGGAAGTTCTGCTAAAATTCCCGTCTTCATTTGCTTCATCCCACTAAAAAAAGCAAAAAAACAAGATAAGGTTGCGTACAGTGGATCCTTTCCTAGGACTTCGCATAGCGGGAGTTTTGTGTACCGTTCTGCCTTTTTAAAGTAATATGATGTTAACGTTATACTAGATTATATGATGGTTGCAGTCCCATTGGTCGTCTAAATCTTAGATCACGTCCTTTTACTTGTTGATTTAACATTTGAGATTATAGTTTTCCTACTTTGCTTGCATGTGTACTATTTCAAAGGTTAGTAGCCGCCCGTAATTTATTTCCTCCGTGTTGGCCTTGGGACGAATTAGCGGGGACATTGGGGGCGAACGTATTCACTTTTTGTCATCTTGGATGTGTACTATTTCATAAAGGATATATCAGATGCAGGACATTAACTGATGGCATCTTTTACAGGCTAAAAGGACTGAATTGAACGAGGAATGCTGCTCCTTTTCGAGCTCAAATAGGGAGAGTTGGGGGAGATGTTCTTCTTTAGGTGGAGATAGCGATAAGTCATCCTCAGTGGAACGCACTGGAAGATCAAATAGCAAACATCAGGTCTTTTTTTCTTCCCTAATTCTAATGTCTATCCTTGCATTATGCTATCTACACCATTTTATTCCACAACACAATTCCCAGAAAAATACTTTTACCACACAAAAATTTAGTCAAGCTACCTTTCTACTACTGATTTTTCATTTAAGCTCAATGTTCAACGACACCTGTGAAGGGGTTCTTTGTAGGATTTACTATAGAATGCCTCTTTCCGGCCATAAGGTTAGGGCGGTATTTGATCTCTCGATCGTCGTCGATAGCTAGCTACTAAAGAGAGGCCATCAACAGTCAGAATCAAATTCGGGTATCGTGTTTGGTTAAAGAAAAGCCTACTGAAAAGAGCAGTCTACTTTGACAACTAGGATCATATTTCCCTCGATAGGATTTGCATTCAATTTGTTTCATTAAGGAAGCAGCCCGCTCATTTCAGCTATTATTTTCCTGATTTTACTCTACAGACGACACTGAGACTCTTAGCGACGCCGCTAAGACGCATACGAAGGAGATCATCTCCAAAATCCAAGAACAAGAAAGAGGGCACCTCAGTAGCCAACAAACCAAAGCGCAAAAAGAAGCTAGAGAAAAAGGAAACATTCGGCCAGCGGCTACAGCTTTGCTTCCTGGGGCTAACCAACCACAGACGACATCGATCGACCTGACCTGCCCTGACCTTTGCATAAACATGTATCGCACCAACATAAAAAAGAAAAAATTATGGTGCTGGCGGCTGTAGTTTACTAATTAGAAGGCTGTGGTTAGTGTTAACGTATAACATTGCCTGTAGGATTTTGTTGGTTTGGCAAAGTGTGATTAAAGCTTTAGCATTTTGTTCCCATTCTTACACTGCTTAGCACAGAGGCTGTGGAAGTTGCTCAATGGATGGTCATGAGATTGTGTTGCTGCTGAGCCATCATTTGGAAAGATCTCATGTTTGAAAATAAGATGGGGTTTGAAATATTATGAGATAAACGGTGTTGAAGATCACAGATTCAGAGCTTCAATCCTTTCTATTTAAAAATGATTTGAATTAGAGTCCTCAAAAAAATTATGAATTTTGTCAAATTTTCTTGTAATTTTATGTTTATATTTATAAAAACCATCATGCATATCTTATATATTCATTGATTTTAGCTAAACTTCAAAAAGAAATTAAACAATATATATAAATATAAATGAATAAATTCAAATGATCAATTAGTTTACAGTTAAGAGAGAAACTTTTATCCAGTCCTCACTTTTGCTCTATTTTTCATATGGATTCAATTTAGTGTCATAATAGAATCTAAATAAAAGATAAAATAAAAAAATGTCAATTATAATAAAAAAAAATTATTTATACTTTAACAAGAATTTTAAACAATAAACATAAATAATCTCTATAAAAAGTAATTATATATTATAAAAAATTACATATAAAAACAGAAATATCTGTTATTCATTACAAATATTTACAAAAGAAAAAGCACTTACATAAGAAGCAAATTACAATTCAATAAATCATGAACAATAAGAGACTATCTACAAACTAAGCAGGGCTACTCCAGCTCAAACAATTGTACTAGTGTCACTGTAGAACAACCTGACTGAATTGAATATTGAAGATCAATAATCATATAATCAATATATTGATAGATCACGACTCAGAGATAATAAGATGTGATCCAAACCACCTCTGCAAGATCACAAGTTCACCTACAGAAGAGTTGGGCCAGAAACACCAACTTTGGATTCCTCTTGCAAACGAAGAAATTGCCACAAAACATTGCTCAAGTTGAGGTTTTGGGACAGAGTGAGTTTGCTTCTATCGTATGTATTTGAGATGAGAAAAAAAATAATTCAAAAGACAAAAATAGAATTAGAAAAAAGTTGAAAATTTGGAAAAACCAAAAAGGCAACAATAAATGAATACTGCAGAATCTTGGCCAAAACAAGAGATACTAAAAACATGAATACAATTATAAACTAATGAAACAAAGAGCAACAAATGATACTACAAAATCTGAGCTCTAAATCAGTAAATAGTAACATGTTGGATGACTACTGGCAGCAGAATAGCAAATTAGTTTGTGCTGCAAGGGAGTTCCCCAATTCAATCTTGCACAGATATGTAGGGCAATCAAACAATGGATCTTGCTCGAAAGCGTCGGTGCTGTGCATCAAACTATTAATTTGTAGCTTTCAGAAAATGTATAAAATGCTTAATCCACAGAGAATAGTGGTTAATTGATAAATACCATATTAATTCTTAAAGAAGAAATTAAAATAAGACAAGGTCCCTGAATTGAAGATTAGTCCAAATAATTAACTAATCTCCTTAGGTATCATAATTAACTCAAATACTTGTGTTGAAGTAAGCAAAATCATTCTAAATATCTGAAGCCATCTAAGAGAGGAACAATTAAATAAAAAAATTCCTTTCACTAACAATGATTCATGTTGTTCTATGCCACCGTCTGAACTGTATGCACACCATTGCAATTCTTGCATCCAGTTATTCAAGAGGCATTTATCAGATTTTTATGGATGAGACCGAATCAATGAATCATGGACAAAAGCAAAAAAAGAAAAGGAACAGCAATCAGCATCTCAAAGACAGACAGAAGAATATATGGAAAGGAAGGCAAATAATAATAGTGTTTGGTAATTAAGGGCGGCACAAAACAAGTTCATTTGTGCTGCAAAGAGTAACTGATACTGATTAGAGCGTCAGTACTCATGCATCAAATCAAGTTTGGGAAAATATTTTCTTCACCTACTTGTGCAGGCCAACTAACTATAATTGATTTAAGGAAAATAAAATGTCTCGTTAACTAAAATAAAGTATAATTTATAACAACAGCATAAACTTCTTAAGCAACAAACTCACATCAATGTAGGTGACGGTAATGGTATGTAGCAGTGTTGGGTGAAAAAGGACAGCACAAACATCAACCTATTAGTGCTGCAATGCTCATCCCATAATTTATTATTGCACAGAAAAATTAAGCAACCGAACAATGGATTTTGCAAGGAGCCTCAGATGTTGTGCCTCAATCCAACAAAATTTCTATGAACAACTTGCTCTTTACCTAACATTATTAGCACAAATAGTTGGATTTATGTCAGCTTCCAGCAATTAAATGCTAACAGAAATGGCGCATAATCTCTTACTAAAGAATCATTTCACGAATAATTGAGCAGATCGGTAATATTTCATTATCGTAAACCAGATGGATCAACACTATTAAAAAAATACTCCTCGAATCACTGCCAAATCTCATCAACGTAATTCTAAAAAAGATTTTCACATCGAGATAATGCATGATCAATAATCGAACTAGAATTATCTGGAAAAATATTATATATATATATATATATATATATATATATATATATATATATTTCATTCATCAAGACATAGAGGAAAGAACTTGTGAGCTCAGTGGAAGGAGAAGTCGTATTAATGGTGAGAAAGGCTCACGGAGATAACAAGCATGCTATCGCCACTGCCAACACCAGTTCCTAAACTCATCATCGCGTCAACTGATTCTTCTTTCGCTGAATGCAGCATAAAAAACTCTTTTTTTATGAGAACAAGGTAGCAAACCGATGAATCAAAAAAGACAAGATCAAGCATTGTAGCGAAATCGACCTTCGAATAAAGCCTCACCTATAGAGGAAAAACAATAATTATGGCTTAGAAAAAAAAAGTAAAAGACATAGATAGTAGGCTTCATCGGTGTAACAACAATGACAGGATCGTAGATCGGAAAGCCTCACTAAATCGACTAACATATTTAGCCAGCAGACAAGGAGGAGAAGTCGAAATCCATAACGCCACGGGCAAAATAAAATACACGGGAACCTACCGCGACGAAATTAAAACAGGAAAAATCAACCGGAGGGCAATCGGAGGGAGATCGGAACCCTAGGGCGGCTCACGTCTTGTATCAACGAAGGCATCGAGGGATCCTACATCTGCTCAATTTATAGAATTTAGGTTGTCGGGCAGTTGCGGCGGGTGAAGAAAGCGATCAGATTTTAGGGTTTCTAATTTTCGGGAAGATAGACACATCTCAACCGTCCGATGGAATTTTAACGGCCGCATAATAGACGCATACCAACCGTCTGATAATAGAAGAGAGCACAAAACGAACGCCACCTCGTGACATGCACGTGTAGTTTTTTCGATATAAAAATTTGTTGATCATTTCGGTGGATTTGATTTGTACGATTTCTATTTTTATTTTTAGAAAATGAATATTTTTTTAAAAAAATAATGTTTAGTTTATATTTTTCATATTTATTTTTTAAAATAAATAATATTTTTTAAAAAAATAAAAAATATCTAAAAGTCATTTACTATTTTTCTTTTTTAGAAAACCTACGTTTTCTAGAAAATAAAAATAGAAATACGCAAACCAAAGCATTTGTCAAAATTGAAAACTCTTTGCATTACTCCAACTTTTATTTTTTTTTTAAGTGGAACTCTAAATACTTTTTAATTTTTTACATTTTTAAGGATACTTATAAAAAAAATTAAGATGGGTTAACTGCCCCATAAAAGTATACGTGACTTGGTTGCGTGTGTAATGAATGTATGCGGGTAATAGACTCTTTTTCATACAAAATTGATTTCATTTTTTAGATTAAATATTAAATTGATAAGAATAAATACTATACTTAATCTTAGTCAATAGTGGCTCGAGAATAACGGACTCATCCTTGTAAAAAATTAATTTAATATCATACTTGATTTTAGCCAAAAAAAATCGAGAAAAGTATGATTTCTAACATCGTCTGCCCAAATTATTTATAAAAACTTCTCTACTTGCAATGTTGCAATTAAGACGAGACTATAGTTTAACAAGTGAGGCAAGTGTCTCAGGCCCAAAAAAATTCAGGACACCAAATTTTTTAAAAAAAAACTTATAAATTTGATATGTTCATGAGCCTATTTTTAAGAAGCCTATGAGTAATAGTTGATAAATGAGTCATATCTTAATTTATATCATAAATATCCTATCTTAATTTTAAACGTGATTATATAGAAAAGAAATTGACATATTTTAAAAAAAATATTAAATAAGAGAGAAGAAATCAACATATTCATAAACATTCACAAGCTAAAAAGAGGGAGAAGTTTATTTCTTTTATCCAAGAGTTAAGAAAATCTAGATTTGATTAAACCTTGGTTGAAGTTTAACATATTACAAGTGAAATAGGAATTGAACTCATTTTCCGAGAAAAGCGTATTATTAGAAGAAAAGGACAATTTAATGAGATTAACAGTGAAAAGGTACCTCAATCTCATAAAAATCTTTTCGAGTTAATTACTTCTTATTTATAATTGATCAAACTCTTTCTTCACTTCAAATTCGGGTTGAGCAATTTCAAAAGTACGAAAAAACCTTTGAATTTTTATTTAGTTTGAAGAAGTTGTAGCCTATTGATGACGATGATCTCTTGAGCTCATGTGTCAATCTTCAAAATTCATTAACACATGATAGGCGTTCCAATGTTATGAATCAGATTTATTTCTAGAACTAAAGTCATTACCTGGAAAAGCAAAAAGAGTGATTGATGTGCTGAATTATTTGAAAATAACGAATGGTTGTTATCCAAATGGTTACATCGTATATCAAATTTTGTTGACTATACTAGTTACAATTGCATCTCCAAAAGAAGTTTTTTCAAGTTGAAGTTGATTAAAAATGATTCGATCACAAAAAAAGACTAAATGTATTAGCTATATTATCTATTGAGAAAAAAATTATTAAGAAAATTGATTATGCAAACTTAATTAATACTTTTAATTCAAAAAATACAAGACAAATAATATTCAAGTGACTATGTACTAGTTTAAAACATGAATTTTATATTTTGTTTAGATTTTTTTTATTTTTTTAGTATTTGACATTATTTTTGATGATATATTTTGTCTGTATTTAAAAAATATATGAATATTAAGCACCATGTTTTGTGCTCGCCTCAAAATTTGTACTATGTCAATTTTAAGATATGAGACTAAAGAAAATTCTAGATTTTTAATTAATTAATAAAAAAATTCTTAATAATACGCCACACCTGAGATCTCTTATTGACTATGCTGGAATTATATATTTGATTAGTGCGTTTATGAAAATTATTAATAAATCTTAAAATTGATTAATGCGTTTATGAAAATTACTAATAAATCTTAAAATTATTTTCGATGTGAATAAAAATTACTAATTTCATTTTAGGCTTACCGAATTTAATTAGTAAAGAAGACATATTCTTAATAAAATAGTAACATATCTAATCTATTAATAAAAATTGATTACTTAATTCATCTAACAAAAATTACTAATAAACTCAATATTTAAATATCTGGAAAATAAAAAAAAAACAACAAAAAAAAGTATATGCTGAACCATTGCCAGCATCAATTCCTACATTGTTTCAAGTCTTTTAAGATATTCATGAATGATCTCCATGAATATATTTTTATGTTAAGTTAATGGATTTTTGTTTTGCTTTCTAACATGTTAAAAAATTTAAAAATAGTTTGTTTGTATTTAGTAGAATTTTGTTGTTCTTATCTATTAATAGGGGTGTAATCGAGCCGAGCCGAACTCTTGAATGTTTGAGTTTGACTCGTTTATAATCGAACCGAGCTCGAGCTTTATTTAACGAATATATTCATAACTCACGAGCTTATTCGAGCTTAAACGAGCTTAATAAGTATAAATAATAAATTCAAATATTTATTAAAAATTAAATTATATATTTAGAGAAAATTATTATATTCTTATTAAAATTTATAATTTTATTATAATAAATAAATTTAATATATTTGTCTATATTTTTCATAAGTAGAGTGTAACATCTATAAATTTAATATCAAAACTATTATTTTTTAATTTAAAGTTGATTCATGAGCTTAACGAACGTGTTCACGAGCTAACGAGCCAAGTATTACGAAGTTTGAGCTTGATTTGTTTATCTTAACAAACCTCATTAAACAAACTTTTATTGAATCGAACTTTAAATAGCTCACGAGCGACTTGATTCATTTACACCCCTATCTATTAAAAGGTATTGAGATTAATCTCGTTGTTTAGCTTAATGAATTATTTAAATTCGTTCATTTTATTGCTCTTATGGGTATTGAACAAATATAAATATCCTCTTACCAATTCAAACACTATACTTTTTGAACAAATAGACCGAGCAAAGAATCTCTCAGTGCACAAAATGAGCAGCAGGAATTTGCAAGAATTTAGTAATAAAATTAAAGAAACAAAGTTTTTCTCAAACCTTTTGCAGCAAAATTGACAAGTCTCGCAGTAGAAGAAAAATTGTTTGAACTGAGAAATAACAAAATGGCAATAGGAACCTAAACTATGTTTTTTCGTCGCCATCAGTTGCCAAGTGACATGCATTAAGCTCCCCCGGAGCCATACTTCTTCCCGAAAACTATCAGCTGCAGCTTGTCGTAGCCAGCAAGGACACCGGCACCAGCAATGGCACGGAGAATGTTGGCACCCGCACCCTTGAATAGAGATTTTGGGCCCTCATTCTTCAGAATTTGGCTGAATGCATCAAGGGAGCCCTTGTACTTGACAGCCTCTCCTGAGGTCATCATCATCCTTCTCCGAACTGTGTCGATAGGGTACGATGCAAGCCCGGCACCGTTGGTTATCACCCAACCGAGAGCAAAGCTAGCAAAGAAGCTATCCTGTGGAATGATTCAGCAGCTTAAAGACAGGTCCATATATGCTCATCAATTCTTAATAAAATGGCAATTTCACTAGGACATATACCCGACCATGTTAAAACTGTGGTATAAAATGGTCCAATTTTGCTATGATTGTGAAGTGAACGAGAGGTGAACTAGAAAAATTTGCAAACTCTTGAAGACAAGATGAAATTTCTAATTCTGGAATCTATATACTAACGAGAGGTGTTAAAACTTGCAGATTCTTTACCGTATGCATATAAAATGTAACTCATTCATTGTACCTGTAGTTCTCCGGTGAGAATCACTGGCTTCAGTGAATCATACAATCCAAAGTAAAGACCACGATAAACTATGATTCCAACACATGAAATGTTGAACCCACGATAAAGGCCAGCAATGCCATCGGACTGCAAAGTCTTCCTGTAAACATCAATAAGACCGTTGAATTGTCTTTCTCCACCTTTTTTTGCAGCTTTTGAATCATTTGCTAAACGAGTTCTGGCATAATCCAGGGAGTAGACAAAAAGCAGAGAAGAAGCACCGGCAGCACCACCAGAAGCAAGGTTTCCACCAAACCATTTCCAGTACCCATCCTTGTCTTTCTTGAAATTGAACATCCTCTTGAAGTAATCCTTGAAAGCAAAGTTTAAAGCCTAGAAAGACAGCAGAAGACTGTAAGCATAGCCAAACAAAAGAGGGCAAGATGCAGATGTACACTGAACAATCCAAGGAAACAGTTGTCAAATTAGATAACTAAACATGAGGCAATCCACTCAGATGGGAAGAGATACAAACTATGTAAAGAAACTAACAGCTTTAACATGGAGAATATGTTATAGGATTCAATTCTTTGCAAAGAGATGGCGACTAGCAATCACATGAACAGATCAAGATGTTATAGCTGGTTAACTGAACCAACCGAGAATTATGCAGGGCAACCATACAAATATAAAGAATTGGATTCCACACATACACAACAACTATGTTAGACTCAAACATGTATCCAATATGAATCTCAGCATTTGTCATGTGATTTTTTTTCAAGATGGGGGCATGAGGATAAGGGTCAAAACTTAGAACATAGACAAAGATACACAAAAGATAATAAAAATAAAAATAAAAATATTAATATATATAGCATATGGATTTGAAACAAGATGGAGTCTTTTGGACTAATAGTTTAGGGGCGTCTTGAAAAATTCTAATAATTTGGCAGACTTTCCAAAATGTTCCATATTATAACTCTAATCAGCTAGCACTTTCCACCATTCCCTTGCAATCCTTATTTTCCATCTACAAATGTGAGACATCCCTCAAACAGCTGCTTAGACTCTTTTTTCCATAATTCTACCAATTTCAGTTCAATATGGGTACACTAGATGCATATGTCAAGTCCAAGCTAGAGTGCAACAATACACAATATAATTATAAAGAAAAGCCTTTGCTGAGTTGTGGATCAAAGGGAGAAACATAAAGTGTTGTGCAATCCTTATAAAATTGGGAGGTATTGTATCCAAAGAGTGGTAAAAATTATCATTACATCAAATGGCATTCAAGTATTTTTGTTTATTTATAGAATTTTGCAATCCTTACAAAATGTTATGAGACACTCTACTACAGGTGAACAGAGCCACGCTACTACAAGTGAGCACAGACAATATAAGTATACATAACTAACCTGAGTTGGGAAGTAACGAATGACATTTGCTGTGTTGCCTCTCCATAGTGATGCAAAACCTTCATCTTTCATTGTCCGTGTAAAGCAATCTGTTATACCCTTGTAGGGTTCGGAGAGGCGACCACTCTTTATCATCTCATCTTGGTTCTGAATTAGAAGTTTCACACGCTCAATGGGAGCAGCAGCTGTTTTGGAAACAGCTGCAGAGACTCCACCCATAAGAAAATCTATGGCAAAATTTGTAAATCCTTTTTCTGAAGGTGCATTTGCAAGGATAGGCGATGCAGATGACAACATTGCAAGATCACTGGTAGCTCTGCATGCAGATAACACTGGACTTTGAAGTCCACCATTCATGTGGTTTGCAGTTGAAAAATGCCTCTCATGTACCAAATGTGTAAGTCCAGAACCAATGTGGAATTGGCGAACATTTTTTTGGGTGACAGTTGGATGGTTAACTTGATCAGCCATTACGCTAATAACAAAGTCTACATAAGACACAAAATAAGCTACCTCAGTATATAGTGAATGATAAACATGTTAATCAAATTAAAAGATGGCAAAATGAATCTTAAGAATGAATTGCTACAAATTATGTAAAAGCACAATTCTGCTAAATGGCATGTGATATAGGCAATATAATCAACATGCCATGAAAGAAGTTTTCTCTTAGTTGGAACAAGGGATATAAAAAGTAGAATAATCTTCCTTAGAGTGGATGCTAAGGAAATGTAATCACAACTATTTAAGCACAGCTACCTGTATTCAATCCCTCTATCAAACTATATAAGAGTACAAGAATATCACACTAAAAATATTCAAATAGTTTTTTAATTATGTTGGTTACAATAACATCTGCAATCCTATATCTCTATCATACCATCAATTAGAATTATAATAAAAATTATTTGTCATCTTCCAATATACTCAGTTCTCTCATTCTATTACCTACTAGAGATATACCTAATACTTTTAGGAAGTATATTGTAGTTTATCTTTCAATACATCCTTCTTAACATTCAAGTCTTCAATATACTAACTTTCTTAGTATATTTTGTAATTGTCCAACACAGGCCCACGAGGAAGACTAAATAAAACATGTTTATTTTTTTTTTCAAACAAGAATCAAGGGTACATTAGGATCATGACATATTGAAATACTTCATTAGCGTGTAAACAAAAAAATATAGGATAGTTGTGAAGATTAACAAGGGGCAATATTTAGATGCCTTAACCAAACATGATAGACAAATAAACTACAATGAAAAAAAACACATTAGCAGTAGCACAAAAATGCAAACCAAACATTGTATAACAATGAGAGGCAAAAAAAAGAGGCATGTTTTAACTATAAGTAGATTCCAGATATAACGAATGGCATGTCAAACTTTTTTTTTTTTAAAAAAAAAAGGCTTTCAATAAATCTAACCTGCAAGATACAAGCCCTAGTCTTATCAAAGAGTTAAATTACTAGTCCAACTAACAAATCAACAGAATACATTGATGGTGGATCAACTGGATGGAGGAACAATGAATCGCACCAAAAAAAAACAAAAAAAAACCACGAAATCTCATAAACACAATGGAACAGATCCAGATTATCACGCAGTTTGCCATAAGCTAAAAAAAGGACGATCTTTGTAGCAAAGAATACAGTTTAAATCAAACAAACCAAACACCACGAAACTAAATCAAAACATAACGGAATTATAGAGGGAACGGGAGAAGAAGCAAACAATTTACCACCTTTCCAAATCAGCGACAGAGAAATGCTCCTCCGTTTCTCTCCTCCTTTCAGAAGAAGCAATCGACCAAACAGGAAAGAAACGGAGAACAGCAAGGGAGAACGATGAAATTGCGAGAGCACAGATGGTTATATTTATATGGGCAGTCTAGGGTTTCTCCTTCATGCGATACGCATCCCGGCCGTCCAATCCCTGCTTTTCTCCAAGCCTGATTTGGGATCCCAAATTTTCCATTTTAAAATTTGAAACCTCGAGCGGATTTTGATCAAAGGAAAGTGTCCGTTAGGAATAAAATTGATATAAATATTTGATTTATATAAGATATTTTATGAATTCGATAAATAAATAAATAAATACTAGTCATTACGGATAGAGCCGTCAATTTGGGTTGGACCCGTCGGATTGGCCCGTCCTGTCAAACAATTTAAGTGGGTTGGGTTAGAATTTTATCAACCCAAGTCCGTCATGGGCCGACTCTCCTAGGCCCGCTATCCGCGCGGGTCGGCCCGCTCGGCCTAGGGTTGACCCATGGGTTGAAAAACACATGTAAGCTAAGTTGTAGTCTAATTTATTATCTTTCTTTGTTATAATTTTGAAATAAAAATAATACTCTTCATCCAACATAAATAATCGTGTGTTCATTTATATTTAAAATACATATTTAGGTATACATTTAATTGTAGAAAACTTTTTCGAAGTAAAATATTGAAGATATGAAATATTTTTTAAAAAATTTTTGATGGGTCCGTGGGTTGGCCCGTCAAACCCGCAACCCGCCTTAGAATGGGTTGGGTTGGAAATTTCCCAACCCGTCAAGTTGGCGGGCTAGCCCGCCCCATCCCGCCAAATGGTTAGCCTGCCACAAACCGACTCGTCTCGTCACGGATTGACCCATCTGACGACTCTAATTACGGAAAATGAGCACATATATTAGAAAAGATTCTTACAGCCTCAAGCTTACCATCAAAACCAACTTTTGAACATAATGTGACCATGACAATCACAAGTATACATGTACCAATCACAAGCTTACATCATACAGTGGTAAGCAAGCAACACAATGCCCACCTTCTATATCCACCGATCACATACTTAGACCCACAGGGCGATATGCAAACAGCACAATGCACACAATCTTACACTACACGTTACTAAGCAATCCACACATGCACAGTACAACAAGCGAGCACCATGGACTGCACAAGCTACACCAAAATCAACGGACGACACAAGCACCACCAAAATCAACGGCCTGCCCAAGCTCCACGAAAACCAACAAGTCGTCCGTATTTACAACATATCACATTGCACACTACAACCACTACGGTATGCACAAGTTCATAAAATGATACACATGTATTTGGATCTTTCGTAGCATCCTATCAACATCAGGTAACATCTTCTCATAACAACACTTGTTGCGGGCTTATCATAAAACATAGATCATACTATAAACTCCAAGATGTCAGACCTTCATTCACCGGCTTGCACCTTTGTAATATTAGCCAAGAATGTGAAATGGTTCCGCCACTGAGTTAACTTCATGAATTATCTCTAACTATCTTTTCACCTTGTTCCAAAGAGCACATGTGATAGGGCACTCAAAGAACAAGTGACCATTCGACTCATCTTGATATTGGCAAAACATACAAGTTTTGTTCTCTCCATATGGCAATCTATCCGCCGTTTGTAACTTCTCATGCGCTAGTAGCCACACAATGAATCAGTGCTTTGGCATAGTCTTTGGTCTCCATACCACGAAGGCCCAAGTTACTGATGGCCCCCTTGGTTTGAAGAAGTCATAGGCGTTAGCAACCCCTTTCTTTTCACACACAAATCATTCAATTATCTTCATGTTTGCCTCCCCAATACCTTATGAACCCCTTTGAATTTTGTATCGAATATCCATAAATGTTTCAATGAGAGGCGAGTCCGAAGGTCTTACCTCCCATTGCAAAAAATTCACACCTTTGATGTAGTATTGGTGAATACATCTCACCCATACTGAGTTCTTCTTTGATTGAATCTCCCATAACATTTTGCTTAGCAAGGTTTCATTCCATACATGAAGATCTCGAAGTCTATATCCACCATCTTCTTTAGAAAAGTAAATTGTAGTTCATGATATTAGGGGAAGCTTCAAAGATCACACAAATATCCTACACATAGCCTTTATCTTCTTAATAACTCCACTAGGAATAGGAAGCATAGTGACCTAATAACACTCTATTCCTTTAAGCATCGATCTTACCAACTCTTATCGGCCCGCATAGGATAAGGAGCGCTTTGGCCAAACACCTATCCTTCTCGTAATGGCATCAAGCAAAGGCCCATAGTTAGATATTCTCGATTTCTTTGTCGCAAGTGGAATGCCGAAATATCGAAAAGGAAACTTACCCTCTTGGAATCCAATAATCCGAATCAACTGAGGGGGCGTTTGGTTCTTTCCTAGGAATAGGAATCGAAATGGGAATCATTGTATTGTGGAATGAGAATGAGTATGAGCATAGATATCACTCTTAAAAACAATGTTTGGTTAGTTGCATATTTTCTATCGGAATAAATTAAATTTCCTTTTTTACCCTTAAAGAAAAATAAGAGAAAAAATTAAATGTGAGAGAAAAATATGATGAAAGAGAATGATGAGAGAGAAAGTATGATGAGAGAGAAAGTGTGATGAGAAAGAATGAAGAGAGAGAAAGTGCGATAAGAGAAAATGAGAAAAGAGAGTGTGATAGGAGAGACAATGATGAGAGAAGATGAGAGAGAAAATATAATGTGAGAGAAAGTATGATGGGAGAGGATGAAGAGAGAGAAAATGTAATGAGAAAAAATGAGGAGAGAGAGTGTGATGAGAGGGATTGAGATGAGAGAAAGTATGGTGAGAGAAAGTATGATGAGAGAGAAAGTATGGTGAGAGAGAAAGTGTGATAAAAAAAATGAACAGTGAGTGTGATAGGAGAGATTGAGAAGAGAGAAAGTATGATGAGGAAAAAAAAGGGTGTGACAAGAGAGATTGAGGAGAGAGAAAATATGATGAGAAAAAAAGAAGGAAGCGAGTGCGATGGAAGA
Organism: Zingiber officinale; assembly: GCF_018446385.1. Classification (NCBI taxonomy): domain Eukaryota; kingdom Viridiplantae; phylum Streptophyta; class Magnoliopsida; order Zingiberales; family Zingiberaceae; genus Zingiber; species Zingiber officinale. The sequence continues at coordinate 96,090,107 of NC_056005.1, forward strand.
GATTGAGGAGAGAGAAAGTATGATGAGAGAAAAAGTGTAATGAGAAAAAAAGGAAAGAGAGTGTGATAGGAGAAATTAAGGAGAGAGAAAGTGTGTGATAAAATGATGAGAGAGAACAAGGAGAGAGAAGTGATATGAAAGAAAAAATAAATAAATATATTTTGATATTTGATATTAAGGGAGAAAATTTTAGTTTTAGGTCAAGGGTATTTTTGGAATAAGGGAATATTTTGATTAATGAAAATAGGGTAATGAATCATTGAAGGGGAGGTACATGGGAATGAGTCATTACCCAATTTCAAGGATTCATTCCCTTATTTGTATTCTTATTCTTATAATCCAAACATTAACAATAGCAATCAATGATTCATATTCCCATTCCCCACTCCTATTCCCCTAAACCAAACGTCCCCTGAACCTTCATATTATTGTTGGGATTGCAAGGTTGCAAACATAGTCCCATATTGGAAACACATGGGAAAGATCATGAGTTTATAAGAGAAAAGATATCTCCATTGGCATGAGGCCTTTTGGGTATAGCCCAAGAGCAAAACCATGAGGGCTTAGGCCTAAAGTGGACAATATCATGCTATTGTGGAGATATTTAAATTCTTTTCGATCCTACAATTTATATTAGAGCCCGGACTGCCAGAAGGTTTAACCGTCGACTGTGCACAAGAGCTATGGTATGATTGAGCCATATGGGTACAATATTGACTTCGAACAAAGAAAGTAGGAGCTTCTATGTTCGGATCAAGAGAACCAGACACTAGGTAGGAAGTCCTAGTTGCGATTAGGCAAGGAAGTCCTAGTAGGTCGGGTGGACCGAGAGGCAGGAAGACCTGGTGGGTCGAGGATCGGACGTGGGAAGCCTATGGTACTTTGTTTGAGGGGGGATTGTTGGGGTTCCAAGGTTGCAAACATAATCCCATATTGGAAACACATGGGAAAGATCATGGGTTTATAAGAGAAAAGATATCTCCATTGGCATGAGGCCTTTTGGGTATAGCCCAAGAGCAAAACCATGAGGGCTTAGGCCCAAAGTGGACAATATCATGCTATTGTGGAGATATCTAAATTCTTTTCGATCCTACAATTATCATCAATCCTTGCCATATATATGTATGATTCTCGTGGATTTGCTTTCAACCGGACTCCTCACCAAAACACTATAAACAGACTGCTAACACCTTGATCAAGTAGTCGGCGTATGTAAAGTGTATGATACCAACCTATTTGCACATGGGATGGAAGAGAAAAGAGGGCTTCAAAGAGGCCACTTGCAATATTCTTAACAAGATTCAATATATAAACCAAAGAGTAAGGGTGATAAGGGGTTACCTTACCTTAATCTGTGATGCCCGCTAAAGAAGCTATAAATGCCACTTGGGCGGGGTCCAATAAATATTCCAATACCAATGATAAACGTCTGGCCAACACTTTAGCAATCACCTTGTATAACACATTACAACAAGTGATAGGTCTGTAATCCGCAACTCTAGGAGCATGATCCATTTTTGGCACTAAGGAGATTAAAGAATGATTCCACTATTTAAGCAATCACCCTTCTTGAAAGAACTCTTGGGCAACAACAATAAAATCCAGACCAATAATGTCTCAAGTAGAGGTAAAGAACTTTGCCCCAAAACTATCAGAGCTCGGCGCCTTATCATGTCCTATGTCGTATAGTACTCCTTTGAGTTCCTCCACCCCACTGGCTTGATCAAGTCTCTAACTTGGATACTCATTAGCCTCCATCAGTGAAGTCATTGTTGTCCATAGGGGTATACGTCACCATTTGCCTAAATAAATCATGAAAATAGTCCACAAACTCATCCGCCACTTCACTCATGCTTGTCATTTAGTCCTCATTACGTTTAGTGAGCATAATACTAGCATTCCTCTTGTTATTCCTCTTCATCACATCATGGAAAAATTTGGTACACTTATCCACACTCCTCAGATAAATATGCTTAGCCTTTTGTTGATAGAATTGTTTCTCTGCCTTCGCTAAAAGTGTTCTCTTCTTCCTTATTTCTTCATAATCTGAATAGATGGTTCATCCCACTAGAATACCATGTTGCAATTCTTCCAACTCTAATTTTGTTCTTCTTGATTTTTTAGAAATGTTACCAAATTGCTCTTTGCTCAACTCTCTCAACCTATCCTTCAAATAACATAGTTTCTCCATTAGCATAAATTGAGCATTAGTATTCCCCATAATCGGCGCCACCTAGGACTCCTCCACCACTTTCTTGAAGTCTTTATGTAATGACCACAAATTAAGAAACTTGAACGACCGATTGAGTGTATGATCCTTTAGAAGAGTATATACTATACCACATGAATGATCTGATAATCTTCCGGGTGTCGTGAACTCCACACAAGTATCAAAATCTATTATCAACCAAAAATAATTCACCATAGCTCTATCCAATTTACAGGACACCGTACCGTTGGACCTGCTAACTTTAAACACTGTACTGCATTCCACAATCGTATACTTGAGTAAAAATTTAAAGATCTCACATTTCATAGTTAGTGATTAGAGACTCCATGTCTGTCTTGAGTTGATATAATAGAATTGAAATCCCTCATAATCATCTATGGTTTAGAGATAATCCCACCAAGCTCCGTAAGTGCCTCCCAAATGACCTTTGAGCAACAATAAAATTAAGCCTATAAACAAATGTTACCCGATACCGAACACGACAATAAATAAATTGTTCAGTTGTCATGATAACCTCCATATCAACCCTCTATAAATTCTAAAGGAGGAATATATGACCATGGTTATACATATCAAAATTATGAACATGCCCCATACCTAAAACCAATCGTTGCATAGTTGTGTTAAGAGAATTCCCCACTAGCTTCGTCTCCAATAATGTCATCACCTGAATATTCTTTTGCTTAAGGAGGTGTTGTATCCTCTATGTTTTAGGGACTTATGAAAGTCCTAATGTTCCACGTGGCTATCTTCATTTGACACATCTTGGTTAGGCTATTCAAATCCATAATTGTCTATCACTTTGAAAGGTCATAGGACCTTCATTCATTTTTATGTCCACCTCTCTATTACTCATATATTTGGCCAAAGAGGAAGAAGAAATAGAGCCTAATATTACTGATATGGCTAAAGAAGATGGCGCCGAAGACTTGGATGGCATTGATGATGACGTATAAGCACCTGAGCTATCTGAGACCTCTGGAATAGTGGACAACCCCTCATCAATTGATGCTTCTTCTTGTGGTACTTATTGTGGTGGCACCTGCACTGCCCTCTGACTTTCTCCATCACAATCTTGAGGAGGTTCTACCGCTACAGAAGTAGGACTGTGCACCAATTTTCATGTCATTCTATGCATCCATAGCCTCTACATTATGCGAATGCGGATGTTGTTGTCCCGTACGATTTCGATTCTTGTTCTCCTTCTACGACCATCTGCTGATTGAGACCTCAGACTCCTAGGTTGGGGAGCATTTAGATCAGTTTGGGCACCTCCACTGCAAATTTCTTTACGATGGTCAATCTTCTTACAAACCTCACAATATTCAAACACTATTTCATAAATAATTTTGAGATCAATCTACACGTCAGTAGGCAACATGATTGGTACCTCATAAACCCTATCCCCGATGATCGGAACCTCCACCAAGAGGCGAGCATACTCCAGTTGATCCTTTGATCTTGTCAAGTTATCCGTGTATAAGAGTTTTCCTACCTTCGAACTAATCATACTCAATACTTTCTGTAACCAACAATTCGGCGGTAACCCATGAATTTGGATCCAAGATGGGACTAGTCAGCCACCCTTATGGAAGAGAGAACATCTTGGCATAATCTTCAAAAAAAATATGATCCCCAAAAGCAAAATAAGGTCCTCCTTGTAAGACTCTATCTCAATCATTTTTCGTATCAAAACGATAGATCATCCACCTACTTTTGTGCATGAAGAATTTGTAGGGAAGCTTCCGTTGATTGGTTATTGTAAAGACTCCATTTCTTCCAGGATGTTGGCCCATGAAACAACCAACAAGATGAAACCCCAGAGTGTCTTCAATGTCATCAATATCATCAAAAATTGAAAGATAGTCTCTTGCCTTTAGCTTTGTATTGCTCCAAAGACATGGCTGGTGTTGACTTTCAGTTGTTCCTGAATAAACTTTGCCCAATACTTCTTTTAAATCAATTGGGTAGGATTGGCATCAACTCCTGCATCGTCATTGGCGTTTAATGGATTAGCTTTCTCCCTCAGTTGTACTACTTCTGACATGGTGTCATCCACATTCGGTGACGAAGCTACATTAACAATAGCTACACCTTAGTGAGGAGGCACAGATGCCTTTGGAGCCAAGTCATGTGCTACTAAACCACTAGCCACATCTTCAACCGTAGCAGCAACTTGAAAGGTCATCTCACCAACCGAAACCACTCCATCACACATGTCCTTCATACATCCTTTATTAAACACATTTGCCATCAAGTTAGCCACCACATCTTCTGATCCTGTCCGAGCGCTGAGTCGACGGACGCTAGGGACGTGGCACGCTCCGCTGTCTCCGACTAGTGGTGTAGATCTCCGGTGAACCTGCAAAGAAGCCGAGCCGGGAGGGGTTTCCCGGCGACGGCCCTCCGACTCTCAAGTCAGGCAACGAGAAGTGAGAGAGGCAACGTAACTGTGGCTACAGTGAAGATTTGCACATACCTTCATCGACGTCTGGGGTCCTTATATAGGACTCCGAGGAGGCACGACACGCTTCTCGATGCGTGCACGCTTCCCCAAACATATCTTAATGAGCCCATGTTAGAAAAGTACCCCTGGCGCCATTCCGCAATCGTCCGAGCATATCTCGGATGTGACGGTAGAAGCTTCCGCCGTATGATCCTGTGTACGGCTCGACCGCCATCTCTGCTGTTTGTCGGCGACAGACGTCTCGAGGATGATGTTATCCCCCGTCTCCTTTGTCCTCTTGCGTTCCCTATTTGTTCCAGGGCCGAGCGGTTAGGTCGTTCGGCAGGCGTATCAATTCTGCCGCCGGTTGTAGGTATCGGTCCGACCGAGAGAACTCCTGGTCGTATGCTCGGATGAGATTGCTCCTGCCTGTCTTTGTTGCCTTGCGCCCTGGCCGAGCGGACTACCCGCTTAGACCTGAAACCTTATTACCTTGAGCATCGGAAACTCGACCCCTAGTCAGGTTGTCTTTCATTCGGCTCGGAGGATGGCCTGCTTCGTCCGGTCGGCCGAGTCTCAGGGTTGAATCTCTTGACTCTTGACCTCCATGTGTCGTTGACCTTCCACCAACGAGGGTCCCCCGTCCTTACCACCGGATCACATGCCTCCCCTTCAAGTCTAGTCGAAGGAGGCGCTAAGTCCGACTAACTGGACTGCCGGTCGGCCGGAGTGACACCGCTTTGCCACTTTCTGGAATGTTCCTCCTCGCGGTCGTTCGGCTTCTTACTGCTACTGGCTTTGCAACCGCGTCGACGGTCAACGCTGACGCCCTTCGGATCTCTTCGGAATTCGTGCAATCTTCTCCATTAAGACCGAGCACGCGCGCTGCGCGCCGTAATAATGCTCATTAAATGCGCCCCTGTGGCATGGTGCCACGTGGCGCCTCCGCTTGCGTCATCGTACGGCTCGGCGACGTGTCCGAGGGGACATCGGCGGTTTGAAATGAACGACCCAATGTGGGCCTCGGTTCTTATGACCTGCATCCGACGGTCTAGGCCGATCGGGCCCGACCTTATAAAGCCTTCACCTTCTTCCTCCGCCGCACTCTTGCCTTCGCGTGTCCCGCAGCCTTCTTCGGTGCTTCAGCGCTCCGGCGACTCCGATTTTCCGTTCTCCGACGATTCCCTGCCTCCTTCCTTCGATCCTCAGCTCCTTTGTAAGGTTCTTCCGCCTTTCTTCCTTTGATTCCTATGTTTTCTTCGTGATGTTGGCCGCGTTTCGTCCTTTGGTTACTGCTTTGCTCCTCTTCTCGCTTGTGCATTTGTTTTCCCTTTTGATTTCTGCTTCCTCCCTTGCTCTGGCGATGGCGAGCTCCTCTCAGCCTACGGACCCGGCTCTCGGCCCATGGTATACCACCATGGAGTCGCGGTTCGATCGGCGCGATGTCGAGAGCCTGTTTAACGCTTTTGATATCCCTTCCGACTTTGAGCTAATTTTACCTTCACCTTCCGCTCGACCGCACAAACCGTCGAGCGGCACCTTTTGTCTTTTCCGCGACCAACTCGTAGCCGGTCTGCGGTTCCCCCTCCACCCCTTCATTGTTGAAGTTTGTAACTTTTTTGGCATTCCGCTCGCCCAACTGGTTCCCAACACCTTTCGCCTCCTGTGCGGGGTTGTGGTCTTATTTAAGATACACAACATTCCCCTCCGCCCAGAGGTCTTTTATTATTTTTATTATCCCAAGCAGTCACCTATCTGTTTCAAGGTCGGCCCGACTCAGTCTTTTTTGATAAGTTGCCCTCTTCCAATAAACACTGGAAGGAGAACTTTTTCTACCTTCGTGTTCCTGGGCGGCTCTCCTTCCGTACGAAATGGCAGGTCGGACCGCCCATTTCTCTCGAGCTGAAGAAATATAAGACCCGACCGGACTATCTCCAAGTAGCGAATCTACTAGCCGGTCTGAAGCTCGACATTAATAAACTTCTACCTGAAGGAGTGATGTACATATTTGGTTTGAGTCCGAGCCGGACCCCCCTCCCGAACAGCTTCGGTAAGAACTTCACTTGTACATTTGCCTTGAGTTCTAACTGATTTCCTTCTCTTTTCTTTGTAGCGAATATCGTAATGGAGTCGGTGCTGTTCAGGATTTCGAAAAAGAAAGCGGTCGCGCTCGAGGCGGCAGCGGCCAGGGAAATGGAGGAATTGGGCATTGCTCCGGTCGGCTCGCACGAGGATGAGAGTGAAGCGCAAGCAGGCGAGTCGGCCACTCAGGCTTCGCCTATGGATGCCGCTGCCGGTGCAACTTCCAGCAAGGAACCGGCCGTTCGGGAGGAAAGCTCTGATCCGGAGGACGAACTACCGCTCGACAGGAAAAGGCGACGAGTTGAGAAGCCCCTCCGTTCGGCAACCTCCGCAGTGCAAGCATCTGAGCGGACGGGCACCGCCTCTCAACGCGGCAAAGAACTATCGGTTGAGGCTCTCTCCTCCGACCGGACTCCCTCTCAATTGGAGGTGCATGAGGCCCCCATCGAAGCGGTTCCGGTTGCCTCCCTTCCTCATGCACCACGCCGAGTCCTCCGCTCGGGCATTTTGTCCACCCTGTCCAGCCCGGCTTCCGATCCTTTGGTGTCCACTCAGACGACTCCGGGCCAACGCCGTACGGTTAGGGCTACTCTGTATCTCCCTACTGAGGCTTTCATGGCCGAGTTTGATCGGCCGACGGCCCCCGAGCATATGATCACTATGAAGGGGCCCCTCGCTGAGATGTGGGCGGACACTCGGGCCCGTGTGGCCATGATACCGCTCGACAAGCTGGCTGACAGCCACATGCAACAGGCCACAGGGGTAAGCTTTGTTTCTTCTTTATGTAGTCTTCCTGATCGGCCTTTTAACCTTTCCGTGTACATCAGCGATGGGTGGAAGAGGTTGTTGTCTCCAACCGCTTGGCAATGGTGGAGGACGAGCTGAAGAGGCTGAAGAGTTAGGGTGCCCCGTCGTCTTCCCGAGGCCCTTCTTATGCCGAGCTGCAGAAGGAGCTCGCCAAAACCAAGGATCTGTTAGAGGCCGAGAGAAAGAAAACGGCCGACCAGGCTTACATGTTGGACCAGCTAGCCAAAAAGGTCAAATCCTGTGACCGCAAGATTGAGCTGGCCACCACTCAGAAGAACACCGCCATCGCTGATCTGGAAAAAAAGAATGTAGAAACCCGAGCTCTGGAGCAGCGTGTAAATGAGCTAGCCGAGCTGCTAGAAGGCGAACAGAAAGGCCGCTTGGAGGAGGTGACTAAGCTCAAGGACGATTTGAAGGACCTGCAGGAGGCTCTTGATGCTTCCCGTGTTACCTTCAAGGAGTACCAAGAGGCGGAGCCGGGCCGCGTCGCCGCCTTGAGGCAAAACTACATCCGCTCGCTGGAGTTTGTGGAGAAGGTGTGCGACCGGCTGGTCATCGCCTTCAAGTTGGCCATCACAGCCACGGCGGATTATCTGAAGACCAAGGGTCAGCTCCCCGAGTCCGTCGTCATCCCTGCGACGGAACATGCAGCGCTTCTCACTACCATCCCAAAGCATATCTTTGACTTCCTTGAATGAAGTATTTTCAGTAATTCTTCCGATCGGCGAGTCTTTAATTTTCATGTGGCATCTGTAACTTTTAAATGCTAATTTTAAATGAATGCCCGCTCTTGCTGCGTTAGCCTTTCCTTTCGAGTGTTCCTTTTGACTATGCCGACTGGTCGCTAGACCTTTTTCCCGCAGGGAATTTCTTAATTTCGCCGTTCAATTAAACGACCTCCCACTATGCCTGGGACTTCAAAGTTTGTCGCAAGGGTGTTTGTCTTTACTATGCCGATCGGTTAAACGACCATCCACTCCCTTGGATTTCTATGAGCTTTTCGCATAATGTTTTTCTTTACTGCGCCGAACGGTCAAACGACTTTTCACTTTGCTTGGGATTTTTATGAGTTTGTCGCTGGAGTATTTTTCTTTTCTACGCCGATCAGTCAAATGACTCTCCATTTTATATGAATTTTCATATAGTGTCTCGCTGAAGTGCTTCAATGCGACACTGCCTCGTCTGGGGGGTTTATAGTTGCCAATCCGACTCAAGAGTTTAACGTCGCCGCTCGACGGTCTTCAAGTCGAGGGGTTTATAGTCGTCGATCCGACTCTAAGATTTAACGTCGCTGCTCGACGGTCTTCAGGCCGGAGGGTTTATAGTCGCCGGTCCGACTCTAAGATTTAACGTCGCTGCTGGACGGTCTTCAGGCCGGAGGGTTTATAGTTGCCGGTTCGACTCTAAGATTTAACGTCGCTACTCGACGATCTTCAGGCCGGAGGGTTTATAGTCGCCGGTTCGACTCTAAAATTTAACGTCGCTGCTCAACGGTCTTCAGGCCGGAGGGTTTATAGTCGCCGGTTCGACTCTAAGATTTAACGTCGCTGCTCGACGGTCTTCAGGCCGGAGGGTTTATAGTCGTCGGTTCGACTCTAAGATTTAACGTCGCTACTCGACGGGCTTGGCTCGGGGTGGCCGCCACATAGCATAGAGGAGGCTTCGTTCCTTCCTCCACCAACTCCTCCCACAGACGGCGCCAATTTGATCCTGTCCGAGCGCTGAGTCGACGGATGCTTGGGACGTGGCATGCTCCGTTGTCTCCGACTAGTGGTGTAGATCTCCGGTGAACCTGCAAAGAAGCCGAGCCGAGAGGGGTTTCCCGGCGACGGCCCTCCGACGCTCAAGTCAGGCAACGAGAAGTGAGAGAGGCAGCGTAACTGTGGTTACAGTGAAGATTTGCGCATACCTTCGTCGACGTCTGGGGTCCTTATATAGGACCCCAGGGAGGCGCGACACGTTTCTCGATGCGTGCACGCTTCCCCAAACATACCTTAACGAGCCCATGTCAGAAAAGTACCCCTGACGTCATTCCGCAATCGTCCGAGCATATCCCGGATGTGATGGTGGAAGCTTCCGCCGTATGATCCTGTGTACGGCTCGGCCGCCATCTTTGCTGCTTGTCGGCGGCAGACGTCTCGAGGATGATATTATCCCCCATCTCCTTTGTCCTCTTGCGTTCCCTATTTGTTCCAGGGCCGAGCGGTTAGGCCGTTCGGCAGGCGTATCACTTCTGCCGTCGGTTGTAGGTATCGGTCCGACCGGGAGAACTCCCGGTCGTATACTCGGATGAGATTGTTCCTGCCTGTCTTTGTTGCCTTGCGCCCTGGCCGAGCGGACTGCCCGCTCGGACCTGAAACCTTATTACCTTGAGTATTGGAAACCCGACCCTTAGTCGTGTTGTCTTTCATTCGGCTCGGAGGATGACCTGCTTCGTCCGGTCAGCTGGGTCTCAGGATTGAATCTCTTAACCTTTGACCTCCACGTGTCATTGACCTTAACAAAGATCCTCCATCCTTACCACCGGATCATCTTCCATTTTACCAAATTTGCATTCTCCAAATGATTCCTTTGTTTAACTTAAAAGGAGAATATTTTAATCCCTTTTCTTTTTCCCCATTTTGATGTCCATGTGGTAATTCAATAATTGGAAATGACAACCCAATTCAAATGAAGAAGTAACGTGCAACTATCAATTTAAAATCACCGTGTAAACAAAACAAGTGTTACTGCTAATTATCAAATCAGAAAAGCAACCTAAGACTTCCAATTAAGAAACCCTCCAATTAAAGCCAATATCCTTTGGAATTAATGCCCATTAATATTGAATATTATTTCAAAAGTTTCCTTCTATGCAATGTGTTGGCCAGAAATCACATGCTTTCTTCTCCGATGTGTCCTCCGTCAATGTGTGTGGTAGTAAATATTTGACCAATCAAAATCTCTTCGTTTGGGAACCAGGACAGAAGAGGAAGCAAAAGAGGAAGAAAAGTCGAGGAGAAAATTGAGGAAAAAAAAAGGAAGAAAGAGGGAGGAGAGAAAGAGATTTACCAAAAAAATGAACGGTATCATCAATAAGAAAACAATCTTTATGTCAGAGAAAAATACTCCGATATCACCAATAGGATGCTCTCTCAATGCCTTCCAACTCCACCCAAGAACCATCATAGAGAGGTCATCCACTATGGGAGGACGACCGCCTCCAAGAAGACGCTTCTTGAGATGCTAATAGAGAAGAAAGACTCATCCAAGTCCATTGGAGAAGGAGTTCGGCGTCCTTACCAACTTCTGACCACCCTTTCTCTAGAAATTCTAGAGAGAAAGGAGAGTTTCTCTTTCTATACTAGAAGGGAAAGATATGTCTGACTAAGATCTCTTTCACGATAATACTATACTAGTAATCACAGAAATAGATCAATATATTATAAAATGTTCAACCCTTTACAATCTCGAACATACAATCAAAGGCACACATAATATGCTAGAACATAAGCTAGCATCCTCTAGACATGAGGTGTGAACATTGACAAGTCCATGACTTTTGTTGACTCACGTATAAATCCAAAAGACAAATGCAATGACATGCAACATAAATCCATCAAACCAATCTGCATGTGCCACCAACGTTAAAAGTTGCTCAAGCCATGCATGTGCCACCCACACATCAAATCAACTCAAACCTTGCTTGTGCCACGGACGTAAAATCTGCTCAAGCAACAACATGAAATCAACATCAAATTGAACAGCAACGCGGACTACTCCATTCGTCGATGAAATCAACGTCAAATTATATAGCAATGTGGACTGCTCCATTCGCCGCACTATCTACACCATCCTCACAATCTGTTCCGTCCATGCTTTTGCCTCTAGAAGACCACCCAAACAGAGATTAACCCTTTCAATTTTTATATAAGTCCACAGAATGATACACATGGATTTAGATATTGCACAACATTTTGTTAACATTAGGAATCATCCCCTCATAACGACATCTGTTGTAGATTTCTCACAAGACATATATCATACTAGAAACTCCAAGATATCAGACCTTCATTTGCTGGCTTGTACCTTTGTAGTGTCGTCCAAGAATGTGAAGGGGCTCCGCAACTGAGTTAGCTTCATAATTTATCTCTAACCATGTCCTCACCTTGTTCCAAAGAGCACATGTAATAGAGCACTCAAAGAACAAGTGGTCAGTCAACTCATCTTGACATCAGCAAAGCATATATTTATTCTCCACATATGACATTCTATCAGTTGTTTGTAGCTTCTCATGAGTAAGTAACAATAGAATGAACCGATGCTTCCATATAATTTCCGGCATTCAAACCAATGATGCCCATGCCACCTCAGGACCTCTCGACATAAATTGACCATATGCATTTACAGTCCTACTTCTTCCCTCTACAAACCACTCACCCATCAACAATTTTGCCTCCCCACTTCCATTTGTAGCCCATTGGATTTTGTTCCGAATGGCCACAAGATGTTTGATAAGAGGAGAGTTCGAGACTTTGACCTCCCATTGCTAAAAATCAGTCCCCTTGAGATAATAATGGTACATCCATCTTATCTATAGTGAATCCACATTAGTTTGGATCTCCTAAAGGGTCTTGCTAAGTAGTGTTTCATTCCATGCATGAAGATTATGAAGTCCATAACTACCATCATGTTGAGATAGATAAATATTAACCCATGATATAGGAGGATGCTTTGAAGACTACACAAGCGTACGACATATGACTTTGATCTTTTTAATGATACCATTGGGGATAGGGAGTATAGAAAGCCAATAGCACTCCACTTCTTGAAGAACCGTTTTAACCAACTCCAAGTGCCTCACATATGATAAAGTGTGCTTTGGCTAAGAATTAATCTTCCTTGTAATAATATCAAGAAATGGACCATAGTTCGCAATACATAACTTTTTCGTCGCTAGTGGAATCCCCAAGTATCAGAACGGAAACGTTCCTTCTTTAATCTAATATGGTGAAGCAATCAGTCCTTCATTCTATCATCAATTTCCGCTATATACATATGAAACTTCAATAAATTAGCTCATAGTCCTGCTTCATTCCAAACAATTCGTTGATACTTTTATTGAGGACTCATCCACTCGGGTAAACAACATTAAATCGTCGGCATATGCAATATGAGTGATGTCCACCTCTTTACACATAGGATGGAAGTGAAAAGAGGGCAATAAGGAGGCAACCAGCAATTTACGTGATAACACTTCTCTGCATAGACCAAAAAGTAGGGGAGATAGGGGGTCACCTTTCCTTAGATCGTGATGCTCACTAAAGAATCCGTAAATACTGTCGTTTAGAGAAATAGAATAGGAGGTCATTATTACACACTCTCAAATCCATCCACAATATCATTGGAGAAAAACAAAACCAACAAGGGCCACTATGAGGAAGTCCCAATCTACCATATCAAATGCTTTTTGTAAATCTGCCTTGATCATACACCTCGGGGAGATTCTTTTACGTGCATACTTCCATAGCAACTCCTGAGTGAGATTAATATTGTCACCAATAGATCGTCCTTGAACAAAAGCCGCTTGCGCTGGATCCAACAAGTCCCTCAAAACCCTTGCTAGCCAACTAGCCAGTACCTTTGCAATGACATTGTAGAAGACATTACAATAGGAGATAGGCCGGTAATCTGAAACCCTCATGACATGATCCACCTTTAGCACCAAAGATATCAATAAATGGTTCCATTGTTTGAGTAGCTCATCACTCTAAAAAAATTCTTGAATTGCTGCGATAAAATCTGGCCTAACAATATCCTAAGATGAGATGAAAAACTTCACTCCATAACTATTCGGACCCGGTGCCTTATCACTCCCAATGTCATATAAGGCTACTTTAATCTCCTCCACCTCCATCGGCTTGATTTTAAGTCTACAGATTGGCTATGAGTTATCCTCCTTCCGGGAAGACCACCGCTGTCCATAGGATCGCATGCCACATTTTGCCCAAGTAGATCATGAAAGAAGACCACAAATTCATCTGTCACTTCACCTAAACTTGATTTTTACTCCTTATATCTTTTTGTGAGTGTGATGATGGCATTCCTCTTTTTATTCTGCTTCACCACATCATGGAAAAAATTAGTATACTTATCTGAGCTCCTTAAGTAAACATTCTTGGTCCGTTGTTGGTAGAATTGTTTCTCCACCTTGGTAAGAAGAATGGTCTTCCTCCTTATATCATCATAGTTTATGCAAATATTTCTTCTACTAGGATCCCTGTCTGTATCTTCTCTAAATCCGCATTTGCTCTTCTCTCCTTTTCCGAAATGTGCTCAAAATGATTTTTATTTTACTCCCTCAATCTGTTGTTCAAATGGGTCAACTTTACTTTAAGAATAAATTGAGCATTCCTAATAACCGATGCCAACCATGAGTTCAACACAAGTTTAGTGAAACCTTCTTTAAGTGGCCACATATTAAGGAACTTGAATGGGCGATTTGGAGGTCAATCTTTCTCTAGAGTGTGCATTATGGTGTTAGAATGGGCTGATAGACACCCGGACGTCGTAAACTCTATATAAGCATCAAAATTTGACATTAACCAAAAAGAGTTCACTAAAGCTCTATCCAATTTATAAGAAACTGTATCATTGGTCCAAGTGAGCCGACATCCAAAGGAGAGAAGATCCACCAAACCGCATACTTGAGTAAAAATTTAGAAATCCCATATTTAATAATTGGAGGCCGAAGAGCCCCCTTGCCTATCCAGTGATGATATAATAGAGTTAAAATCCCCTAGAATCAATCATGGCTCCGATATAGATTTCCCAAGGTCCATAAGAGCCTTCCATAACGGCCTCTGAGCAATAATTGAATGAAGTCCATAAACAAATATTACTAAGAAATCCCTCTTGAAAATCTGACACCGGACCCGACAATGAATGAATTATTTGGTTATCGAGAGCACATCCATATTAACTCTGTGAAAGTCCCAAAGAAGCAGTATACGACAATGATTAGACATATAAAAATTATGAACATGCCTCATACCTGAAAATCACCTATGCATAATAGGATCAAGAGAATTGCCATCGTGAAAGAGCTCTCAGTCGCTCTCAGTCAAGAGGGCCGGGAGGTTTAGTGAGAGAAGCTCCAACTTCTCTCTAGGATTTTCTTGGTTTCTTTGTGCTCCGGCGATGGAAGCTTGCTGCGGTTCGTCTCCTTGATGGATGGGAGCTGTGTGCTGCTGTTGGCATGTTCTTTCCTTCTCTCCAGCAAGCTCCAGGGCCAGGTTTTTCTTTCCGGCAGGTTTTGGTTTGAATCCTCCACTCACCGGTAAACCAATCCTCTTCCCCGCTCCTTCCTTGTAGTCTGTTTTACTACCACGTTTCTTGTGCTGTCCTCTTCTTCTTTTGTCCCCTCCCTCTAACTGAACTTTGTGAGGGAGAAGAAGGGTTCTCCTATGTGTTTTTTTGTTGGCCAAAGCACCAGAGTTTTCTTCCATTCCTGCCTTAAAATCGTAGCTGAGGAACTGCTCTGCACAGTCCCATTTTTCTGCCTACAACACCGTGTTTTTGAAGTTATCTGAGTTTTTCGGCCTCCGGTGAGGTCCTCCAACCACCGGTGGCTGGCTGACACACCAAGGGGTAGTAACGAAATCTGTTTGGGTGGGGAAAGCTTCTGGTTGGTCAGTTTTGTTAGAGTGTATACTAAAAGCCTAGCTTTTGGTATAAACATTTATCTAGAAATAAGAATCACATTGGTCAAATGACTACATTTATGATAAATGTAGTTGTTCAATTAATTTATATTGTAGATAACATGGTGTGTGGTGTCACACACAGAAGATCATGTTATCAGTACCTTATAAATTATAAACAGTAGCTCACGACCATGATGGAAAGGAACAAACCATTGGAAGGTCGTAGTGTAATTAGGTATTAGTTTATCTTAACTATATAATTACACTAGTACACTAAGAGTGTATTGAGTAGGACCATTAGAGGTCGTTTCTTTTATACTGACTTTATAAAGAGACAAAGACCTCAGTTATTATGGAAGTGTGTGCTCTTAATCCTAATATAATAACAAGCACATATATTTGATATTTATTTCTTTAATTTATCAATGGGTGAGATTTAGTTTGATGAATCAATAAGCCCGATAAGTTGGGAAATGATATCATTTATAGTGTGTATTGTTGATTATAGAAGGAAACTGTGTCCTAGTGATCTAGGTTGAGAATGTCCTCAAGAGGAGCTCATAAGGATTGTCATGTTAAACCCTGCAGGTGGACTTAGTCCGACATGACGATGAAGTTGAGTGGTACTACTCTTGGAGCTAGATATTAATTAAGTGAGTTGTCAGTAACTTACTTAATTAGTGGACATTTGTTATCTTAAACACAGGGAGACTAACACACTCATAATAAGAAGGAGCCCAAAATGTAATTTGAGATTGGTGCGGTAGTTCAATAATAATTCTTTAGTGGAATGAATTATTATTGATGAAATTAAGTTGTGTGTTCGGGGCGAACACGGGATGCTTATTTTCATCGGGAGACCAAAACCAATTCCTCCTCTCGGTCCCTATCGTAGCCTCTAGTATATAGAGATTTATACCCACCGCATACCCACCTTCTTACCCATCCAATGGGGCCGACCAAGCTAGTTTGGAACCCAAGCTAGGGCCGGCCAAGACCAAGTGGATGAGCCATGTAGGTGGCCGGCCAATGCTTGGGTCCCAAGCTTAGGTGGCCGGCCACTAGAATATTAAAAAGGATTTTTATTAAAATTATTTCTTATGTGGATATTATGATTTTAAAAGAGAGTTTAAAAATTAAAAATTTCCTTTTATAACTTTCTACAAAAGATTAAGAGAAGAGATTAATCTCTTTCCTTATTTGTAGTTTAAAAGGATGGTTTTAATTTTTGGTAAAAACTTTCCTTATTTGTAAATTATCTACATGTTTAAAAGAGAGTTTAAAATTTGAAATCTTTCCTTATTTGTTGTTTAAAGGAGGATTTTAAATTTTAAGAAAACTTTCCTTTTTAACCATGTTCATGATTTAAAAGAGAGTTTAAAATTAAATATTCTCTTTTATAAGTTTCTACAAAAGATTAAGAAAAGATTTGATATCTTTCCTTATTTGTAGATTAAAAGAGATTTTAATTTTTAGAGATAACTTTCTTTTTATCCACATGTTAAAAGAAAGATTTTAATTTATTAAATTTTCTTTTTATAAACCAATCATGAAGGGATAAAATTATTAGAGAAATTTTATAAATTTCCGGAAGCAAATAAGGAAGTTTTAATTGGTGTTTAAAATTTTATTTGCTTGGAAGTTTATTGTTGTAGCCGGCCATTGAAATTTGAAAAGAAAAAATTGTTTTAATTAAATAAATTTTCCTTTTCATTGACAAAAGAATTAAGGAAGTTTTTATTAAATTTTCCTTATTTGCCAAGACCAAGGATTATAAAAGAGGGGGTAGAGGAGGCTTCAAGGCTAACGACTCTATTCTATTTTTCTCCCTCTTTTCTTCCTTGGGTGTGGCCGACCCTTTGTTTTCTCTCCTCTCCTTTGTGTGGCCGAAACTTTCTCATGGTGGAGATAGCTTTGGTGGCCGGATCTAAGAAGGAGAAGAAGGAGAGAAAAGAAGTCTCTTTTCTAGCATCCCTTGGAGCATGGTGGTGATAGCCGAACCTCTTCATCCTAGAAGAAGTTTTGATGGCCGAAATTTGCAAGGAAGAAGAAGGTACTTGGTGGTTCTCATCTCGGAAGATCGTTGCCCACACAACGTCCGAGGTTAGAAGAGGAATACGGTAGAAGATCAAGAGGTCTTTCTAAAAGGTATAACTAGTAATTTTTCTTTCCGCATTATACTAGTTATTTTTGGAAATAATACCAAATACAAGAGACATGCGATTCTAGTATTTCGAATATGTTTTTCGATGTTGTGTTCTTTTATTTTTTTTCCTTGTGATTTGATTGTTCTTTTCGGTTAACCTAAAGTTATTTTAGGAAATTAAATATTAGCTTTCCATAAAAGGTTTTGTCTAGTCGGTGGTGGTTGCTCCCATATCCAAGAAGGCCATGTGCCTCGCCACGTCAGTACTGGGAACCAATTATGGAAATTAATATTTAATGGAATTAATAACTTAAGGTGATTTGGGTCGAACGTGTTAAGTTCCGCAGGAGACCCAAGTCAAAACCTAAAAGAATGAATAGATTAAGTTTTGGATCAAACGTGTTAAGTTCCGCAGGCGATCCAAAATTTAATTTAAAAGAACACATGGTAGCTAGGAAAAGGTTCAGACCTTTGTACAAAATTTTTGTACAGTGAAACCTCTAGGTTTTCCGAGTAGCAACCAACAAGTTTTGGGCGGTATATCCAGGATCCCTGCAAACTATTTTTTTCCTCCAATGGGAAAAAAGAAAAAGAGATCCAAGCAATCTCCACAGGGCCTATCCAAAGGGTTTACTTCTGACAAAATCACTGAACCTGTATCTTTACAACCAGTAGAAGAAGATGTACAAGGCACCTCATTGGTTGAACAAGAGGTGGAAGTATTGACTTTGAAGGCAACGGCAGAAGGAACTGCTGAACGTGATGCTGCCCAGATTTTGCCTCATCATCAGCAACCTCCAGCCTGGCAACGTGTCATGGATGCTGACCAAACTGCATGTGGAGCTGAGGTGTCAAGTGACCCTCCATGTCAGCAACTTCCAGATCCAAATGTTGAAGGATCAGTAGCAAATGGTGAAGAAACAGAGCCTCCTACAGCTGCTGTTCGTTCCCCTGCTGCAGTCCCAAATCTTACACATCCTGCTCCAAATGGTGTTTCATCTGAAGAAAATCGAGCTCAAGCTCCACAGGTACAAGGGCAGGAGAGGCGTGGCACATGGGCAAATCTTTTTAGAGATAATCGAAGAACAAAAATGGACAATTTCTTGCAACAAACACAGCCCACTGGAAAAAGACTGAGTTTTGATTACGAAGACATTGAAACGGTTGAGGATTCAGTTGGTTATTGTCTTGTTGGATGCTTCATGGGGAGACATCCAGGGAGAAATGGTGTACACGCAATTGCCTCTAGATGGCGTGCCCCTTACAAATTCTATATGCATAAGAGCGGATGGGTAGTTTATCGCTTCGACACGCCGGAAGATCGGGACAAAGTATTGCGTGGTGGTCCATATTTTGCATTTGGGATCCCTTTGTTCTTGAAGTTCATGCCGAGATGCTTCCTATTTGAGGAGGATGGACGTTATATCCCCGCTTGGATCCAAATTCATAAATTGCCACCGGATTGTTGGACTTCGAAGGTACTTGGTCTCATCGGTTCGGAAATTGGAAAACCTTTGTATACCGACAAGTTGACTCAAACAAGGGAACGATTAACATATGCTCGCCTCTTGGTTGAAGTCTCGGTCATTGGAGAAAAGGTCAAAATGGTTCCAATAACATTGCCAACCGGAGTTCAACTTGATTTAGAAATAATATATGAATCAATGCCCGACTTTTGTGAGGAATGTCGAAGAATCGGACATCAAAAGGAAGCTTGTATAAATCATGGACGGGAACCCACACAAGGGGATGCACACCGTAATCGATCACAACCCACAAGAGGAAGGCAACGATCGAGATATAGAAGAGCACATCCACAAAATGGTAACAATCCTACTCATCCCCCGCCAATGGCTCCTACAATGGCATTGACGGTTGTGGAGGAGGCTGTCCCAGTGGCCATAGCACCACAAATAACGCTGCAACATGGAGAAACTGATGTGGAAAACAGTGTTTCATCACCTAAGACACCTACTGAACCTCAGCAGGGGCCGTACATGGAAAACAGTGGCCAATTTGCAGCAGAAAGCAGTGGGGCTGCACAAAATCAGCAAGCTGAGCAATCTAAACAATCTGAAGGAAGTTCTTTGCATTCAATCACTTTGGGCACAGAGGATACGGTTAGCATAAACACGGAGAGCAGCAGCTTCGTTGATATTGAACAAGGGCAGGAAGCATCAAGTTCAGAAGCACCACTGTCTATGGAAACCGACAACCGAAATGGGCGACAATCACGGGTCCGAGCAGCCCGCTCTACACGTGGACGATGAAGATAGCCTCATGGAATATTAGGGGCTTTCATAAAGCCCTAAAACATGGGGGGGGGGGGGGGTCCAACACCTCCTCAAACAAAAAGAGATTCAAGTGATGACGTTGATAGAGACCAAACTCGATGATGATACGTTGGATATTATTATGTAAAGGAGATTCTCAGGTATGGGAATGACAAATAATTTTAATTATTCTAATCGAGGTCGTATGTTGCTCCTTTGGGATATGCACAGGGTTTCTTTGGATGTTCTTATGACAACAAGTCAATACATGCATTGTCGGGTGCGTTGCTCCATTACGGATCGGATTTTCTTGGCTACTTTTGTTTATGGTTTTCATTCTATCATGGCAAGGCGACCTTTATGGAATTCACTCACACTTCTTGGTGAGAATATAGTGGAGCCTTGGATCATCATGGGGGATTATAATTCTTTATTGACAGTACAAGACAAAGAGGGTGAGCAACCGGTTTCCAACTATGAGTTGCATGATTTGAAGCGGTTTGTTCATACTTGTGGCTTGGTAGACCTTCGTTTCATCGGATGTCGGCTAACGTGGACTAATGGATCAGTTTCTTCAAAGCTTGACCGTGCTATGGTGAACTCCCATTGGCTTATAGTGGACTATGAGAGTTATGTGGAATTTACACCACCCGGATGTCTATCGGACCACTCTTGTGGTATTGTTTCAACACTTGCAAGGGAGAAGAGATGCAATAGGCCTTTCAAATTCTACAATATGTGGACATTACATGAGGGGTTCCAAGATTTGGTGGCAAGTTCATGGGATGAGCCTATTTCTGGAAATGCTCAATTTGCACTTAAGGCAAAACTTACAAGACTAAAGGGCAAGCTGCGAGAACTTGATAAATTACATTTTCAGCACATCTCGGAGCAAGCTTTAAGGGAAAAATCAGTACTAGAGGATGCTCAACGAAGCCTTTTATCTGGGGCCGGTCCTCCAAATGATTATGAAGTGATAAGAAAGAGGGCAACATTGTTAGCGGAGGCGGAAAAACTATTCTATCAACAACGTGCAAAGAGTGTTTATCTCAAGAATAGTGATAGATGTACAAAGTTCTTTCATGACTTGGTGAAACGCAACAACAAAAGAAATGCAATCATCAAACTCACCAAGCAATCCGGGGATCAAACAACTAGTCTAGATGAAGTTGTCGAGGAGTTTGTGGGGTATTTCCAAGACTTATTGGGCAAAACCGTGCAATGCACTCCTTTGGACAGCAATAACATTTCTGGGAATCACTTATCTCAAGCTCAAAGGGAGGAGCTAGTTGTCCCAATCACTAGTGAAGAGATAAAAAATGCCCTTTTTGATATTGGGGTCGACAAGGCACCCGACCCGGATGGTTTCAACGCAAAATTCTACACTGCAGCATGAGACAAGATAGGAGATGATTTTATAGCGACGGTAAAGGAGTTTTTTCACCATGGAAATCTCTTAAAGCAATGGAATCATACCTCTATTGCTTTAATCCCCAAATCTGATCACTCTCCGTGTGCCACTGATTATAGGCATATTTCATGTTGCACGGTCTTCTACAAAGTCATTTCTAAAGTATTGTCGGCAAGGTTGGCAAATGTTATGAGTAGCTTGTTGGATCTGGCACAAGTAGCCTTTGTTAAGGATCGGTCCATCGGAGAGAATATACATCTAGCCCAAGAATTATTGAGGAAGTATGCTCGCAAGCGAATTTCCCCAAGGTGCATGATTAAAGTTGATCTCAAGAAGGCTTTTGATACGGTTGATTGGGGTTTTCTCATGTACGCACTTGTTGGTTATGGTTTTCCCCAACAATTTTGTGGATGGATACATGAATGCATAAGCACGGTCTCTTATTCGGTTAGTCTCAATGGAGGATTGTATGGCTTCTTTAGTGGGAGAAGGGGCTTGAGGCAAGGTGATCCCCTCTCACCTTTATTATTTGGGTTATGTTTGGAGATTTTCTCACGCTCTATGAAGGAGGCATCAAGGCTGGACGGATTTCACTATCATCCTATGTGTGCGGAGGTGGAACTCACCCATCTAGCCTACGCCGATGATCTATTACTGTTTGCTAGGGCGGATGTCTCCACTTTGAACCTCATCATGGGATGTTTAACAAATTTTAGTGATAAGGCAGGGCTTAGAGCAAATCCATTGAAATCCAATTTATATGTTGCTGGAATTGAAGAGCAATTGCGTGGAGAATTACTTCACATCACCGGTTTCCAGCAATGAGCTTTTCCTTTTCGATATCTTGGCATTCCCTCAGCCACGGAGAGGTTACGCATCGCAAACTATGGGTCGCTCCTTGAGGCAATCACAAAGAAGGTAATCTCTTGGCCGAAGCACACCCTATCACATGCTGGCCGGATAGAATTAATAAGATCGGTGCTCCAAGGTGTTGAATGTTTTTGGTTATCCATTCTCTCTATTCCTAGTGGAGTGATAGATAAGATCTATGACATTTCTCGATCCTTTGTTTGGTCTACAAAGCACCCTCCTATCTCTTGGTCAACTATATGTTTACCAAAAGAAGAAGGGGGTTATGGGTTGCGGGACTTGCAAGCATGGAATATGGCTCTCTTATGTTGGACCTTATGGAACATACAAAGCCGGAGGGACTCTCTTTGGGTGAGGTGGATTCATCAACACTATCTCCGTTTTGTGGATTTTTGGCATTGGAGGGGTAAGCCTTCAGATTCTCCCCTTATCAAATGTTTACTTCAGATTAGGGATGTTCTCCTACAGCGTACTACCTCAATTGGAGCAGCAAACATGAAGCTCACAGAATGGTTCATGGAAGGAGAAAACGGGACAACTTTGGCCTATGACTTCTTCAGGCCGAAAAAGCCCAAAGTTCCTTGGTTTTCAGTGATTTGGAAGTCAATTTTAATGCCTAAACATCGATTCACAGTTTGGTTGCTTGCTCACGGAAAGTTAAGGACAGCAGACAGTTTGTCATATGAGCCAAGCTGTTGGGTTTTTCGGGCTGCGAAAATCGCATTTTCGCGTCGCGGAAACCCCGAAAGCCCCAAAGCCAACGGATCTGTGCAAAGAAAAATTTCGAAAACTACGAATACGAGTTTACTAAAACTTAGATCTACTCCTAGATCTACATGGAAGAGATCTATACCTTCGTTGCGTGCCCTTTTTCGTATCCCGCTCGTCCAAGATTTGTCGGATCTCGAAAGTATCAAAATAGATACTTCTCTATACGTATCCACACGAACACACTAGATGGAGATGAACAAAACAAGGTGTGTTAGCACCTTATGGGATTCGGCCAAGGAAAGGAGAGGGAGAGCAAAAATGGCTAGAGGAAGGAGATGAAGTGAATGCACATGAATGAGAAAATGAATCCACATTCACAACAAAAAGTGGCCGACCACTTTTCCAAGTGTAACCCCCATTTTTGTTGGTTGCTACTCGGAAAACCTAGAGGTTCCACTGTACAAAAATTTTGTACAAAGGTCTGAACCTTTTTCCTAGCTACCATGTGTTCTTTTAAATTAAATTTTGGATCGCCTGCGGAACTTAACACGTTTGATCCAAAACTTAATCTATTTGTTCTTTTAGATTTTAACTTGGATCTCCTGCGGAACTTAACACGTTCGACCCAAGTCTCCTTAAGTTATTAATTCCATTAAATACTAATTTCCATAAAAGGTTCCCAGTACTGACGTGGCGAGGCACATGACCTTCTTGGATATGGGAGCAACCACCACCGACTAGACAAAACCTTTAATAGAAAGCTAATATTTAATTTCCTAAAATAACTTTAGGTTAACCAAAGAGAACAATCAAATCACAAGGAAAAGAAAGAAACAAAAGAACACAACATCGAAAAACATATTTGAAATACTAGATCATAAGCCTCTTGTATTTGGTATTATTTCCATAAATAACTAGCATGATGCGGAAATAAAAATTACTAATTATACCTTGTAGAAAAACCTCTTGATCTTCTACCGTATTCCTCTTCTAACCTCGGACGTTGTGTGGGCAACGATCTACCAAGATGAGAAACCACCAACCACCTTCTTCTCCTCCAAGCAAGGTTCGGCCACAAAGGAAGAACTTTACCAAAGAAGAAAATCAAAATACTAACCAAGCTCCAAGAGATGCTAACTTTCTCTCCTTCTTCTTCTTCTTCTCCAAGTAGTATCTGGCCACCACAAGAACTCCAAGAGAGATGAAGTATTCGGCCACCACAAGAGGAAGAGAGGGAGAGGGTAATGGCCGGCCACAACACCAAGGAAAAAGGGAGAGAAAACAATAGATGTTGTCCCTCATGAAGGCACCCCTACCCCTTCTTTTATATTCCTTGGCCTAGGCAAATTAGGAAATTTAATTACAATAAATTTTCCTTAATTTCCTTGACTTGATTTAATTGAGAGAAATAAAATAAAATTTCCCAAATCAATTTCAAGTGGCCGGCCACATCATTGGAAAACAAAAGAGGACAAGTTTTAATCAACAATTAAAACTTCCTAATTTGTTTCCGGAAATTTTAAAAAATAAAATTTCTCTTTAAAATCTCTTCATGGTTAATAAAAGGAAATATCTATAATTTTAATTTTATTAACATGTGAATAATTTTAAAGAGAAAATAAAACATCTCTCCAATCTACAAATAAGGAAAGAGATCTAATCTCTTTCTTTAATCTTTTGTAAATATTTTACAAGAGAGATATTTTAATTCTAATTCTCTTTAAATTATATCTTCCACATTATAATAAAAATTAAAATTAAATTTCTTTTTTTTTAATTTATTTTGGCCGGCCCTACTAGCTTGGGTTTAAGCTAGGGCCGACCACCCAATAATATACCTAGGCCGGCCCTAGCTTGGTTCCCAAGCTAGCTTGGCCGACCCCTTATTGGTGGGTATAGAAGGTGGGTATAGGTGGGTATAGAACTCTATAAATAAGAGGCTACGATAGGGACCGAGAGGAGGAATTGGTTTTGGTCTCCCGATAAAATTAAGCATCCCGTGTTCGCCCCGAACACACAACTTAATTTTATCAATGATAATTCATTCCACTAGAGAACTATCATTGAACTACCGCACCAATCCCAAATTACATTTTTGGGCTCCTTCTTATTATGAGTGTGTTAGTCTCCCTGTGTTTAAGATATCGAATGTCCACTAATTAAGTGAGTTACTAACAACTCATTTAATTAATATCTAAGTCCAAGAGTAGTACCACTCAACCTTATTGTCATGTCGGACTAAGTCCACCTGCAGGGTTTAACATGACAATCTTTATGAGCTCCTCTTGAGGACATTATCAACCTAGTATCTCTAGGACACAGTTTCCTTCTATAATCAACAACACACACTATAAGTGATACCATTTCCCAACTTATCGGGTTTATTGATTCAACGAACTAAATCTCACCCATTGATAAATTAAAGAAATAAATATCAAATATATGTGCTTGTTATTATATTAGGATTAAGAGCACACACTTCCATAATAACTGAGGTCTTTGTTCCTTTATAAAGTCAGTATAAAAGAAACGACCTCAAATGGTCCTACTCAATACACTCTGAGTGTACTAGTGTAATTATATAGTCAAGATAAACTAATATCTAATTACACTACAACCTTCTAATGGTTTGTTCCTTTTCCATTTTGGTCGTGAGCTACTGTTTATAATTTATAAGGTACTGATAACATCATCTTCTGTATGTGACACCACATACTATGTTATCTACAATATAAATTAAATGAACAACTACAAACAAATGTAGACAATTAGACCAAATGTGATTCTTTATTCATAATAAATGTTTACAAAGCTTAGGCTTTCAGTATACATTCCAACAATTTTTGCATTAAGTGTGGCCATTAAGAGATTTGTAACCTCCATGAGGTGGCACACACATGTGCTAAACATGATGATGTGTCACCTCATCATTGACCACTTAATGCCAACTCACCAATGAGGTGGCATAAAGTCAAGTCAAACTCGACTCTTCATCTTCCTCTCAAGTCAAGTCAAACTTGACTTAATCTCTCTCATGGTTGATCTAATCCAACCATTTAATTCAAGCCAATTTAATATAATGAATCTAATTCATTTAATTAAATTGATTCAATGAGTCATAATCTAAATTAGACTCATTGAACACATGAATCAACTTGAGTCCAACTCAATTAGTCCAATTAGGATTACTCTTAATCCAATTTGATTCATCAAATGAATCTAATCCTCTTGGTTCATCATATGAACCTAATCTCCATCTAATTGTCCTTAGTGTGTGACCCTATAGGTTCTTGTAACGTTGGCAATGCCCCTAAACCCATTTAGGAGCATAAGTAATGAGCGGTATCTAGCAACACATCATTACTACCCAAGTTACAAGAATGTTGAGATCCAACATCACCTTGTGACTACTAATTATAACTCCTCATAATATATGACAAGTGCCCTTCTATCCTAGACATCTAGATTGATCAATGTGAGGTATAGACCGTGTCATCCTATGACCAATCTAAATCTTGAACTCCAAGTAGACTCACTCAATCAAATGAGCTCAATATCTCATATTGACTCATTCGGGCATGACCATGCACTTCGTGGTCTCACTCTATCAAGAATATCGATGTCACTCCCGTCATATAGGAGGGATAGATCTCATCTACATCACTCACATCCCTCTACATAATTCGTTACATACCCAGTAATCGCCTTTATAGTCCACCCAATTACGGGTGACGTTTGACGAAACCAAAGTACATAACTCCTTATGTAGGGATCTATGGTGACTTCAGGTCTAAGGACTAGTAGTCATACTAATAGCCACATGAGAAAGTATATGACACTCATATAACGATCCATGATACTTTCTCATGGCGGGTCATTTAGTATACATTCTCTAATGTATACCCATGTGTCAACTTGATATCTCTATATCCATGTCTTGTGAGATCAAGTCATCGAGTTGACCTACATGCTAGTCTTATTGCATTAACATTGTCCCTGAATGTTAATACTCGACTAGGAATGATTAAGAGTAGTGTTCCCTATATCATCTCACTATCGATTCAACTAATTGATTGATATAGGTAAGAACCTTTCTACTCAAGGACGTTATTATACTTAGTTTATTTGACACCAATACAAGTAAGTATAATAACCAAAAACTAAATGCCTTTATTTATATAGAATATGATACAACAAGTCCAAAAATACAATCATCAAATGATTGGCTCTAGGGCTCTAGCTAACAATCTCCCACTAGCACTAGTGCCAATCAGTGTAGGCTCTAAGCCCCAATGACCTAGTGTGACCCTCATGCTTCCTCTGTGCCAAAGCCTTGTTCAAGGGATCTGCAATGTTAGCCTCTGTAGGTACTCTGCAAATCTTCACATCTCCTCTCTCGATGATCTCTCAAATGAAATGGAAGCGCCGTAGTATGTGTTTGGTCCGCTGGTGTGAGCGAGGTTCCTTTGCCTGTGCTATAGCTCCATTGTTGTCACAATAGAGCTCAATAGGGTTAGCAATGTTAGGAACCACCCCAAGTTCAGTGATGAACTTGTGAATCCAAACTGCCTCCTTTGCTGCCTCTGATGCAGCAATGCACTCGGCTTCTGTTGTAGAATCAACTACTGTGTCCTGCTTCGAACTCTTCCAGCTGACAGCACCACCATTAATGCAAAATACGAACCCCGACTGCGATCTATAGTCATCCTGGTCGATCTGGAAGCTAGCATCATTGTAACCCTTTACAGCTAGCTCATCATCGCCTCCATATATCAAGAAATATTCTTTAGTTCTTCTTAAGTACTTAAGAATATTCTTGACTGCTATCCAGTGACTTTCACCTGGATCTGACTGGTATTTGCTCGTCATGCTCAAAGCATACGAGACATCAGGTCGAGTACATAGCATGGCGTACATGATCGATCCTATGGCTGAGGCATAAGGGATCTGATCCATGCGGTCTCTCTCCTCTCTAGAAGAGGGACCTTGAGTCTTCGAAAGACTCACGCCATATGACATCGGCAGAAATCCCTTCTTGGAGTTCTGCATGGCAAACCGTAGAAGTACCTTGTCAATGTATGTACTCTGACTTAGGCCAAGCAATCTCTTAGATCTATCTCTATAGATCTGTATCCCTAGAATGCGAGATGCCTCACCTAAGTCCTTCATTGAGAAGCAACTCCCTAGCCAGGTCTTGACAGACTGAAGCATAGGGATGCCCTTCCCAATGAGCAGTATGTCATCCACATACAATATGAGGAAGACAACTATGTCCCCTACAACCTTCTTGTAGACACAAGGTTCATCTTCGTTCTTGATGAAACCAAACTGTTTGATTGCATCATCGAATCGAAGATTCCAGCTCCGAGAAGCTTGCTTTAGTCCATAAATGGACCTATGCAGCTTGCATACTCTGCTAGTATGCTGTGGATCTACAAAACCCTCAGGTTGTGTCATATACACATCCTCGAGTAGGTTTCCATTCAGAAACACGGTTTTGACGTCCATCTGCCAGATCTCGTAATCGTGGTAAGCTGCAATAGCAAGCATGATCCGAATGGACTTAAACATCGCTACTGGAGAAAAGGTTTCATCATAGTCAATACCATGAATTTGCTTGAAACCTTTAGCTACCAAGCGACCCTTATAGATAAGTCCATCCATGTCAGTCTTTCTCTTAAAGACCCACTTACACCCAATGGGTTTTACTCCTTCAGGTGGATCAACCAAAGTCCATACTTGGTTGGTGTATATGGATTCCATCTCGGATCTCATGACTTCTAGCCATTTCTCGGAATCTGGTCTCATCACAGCTTCCTGATAAGTGGTGGGCTCATCCTCTATGAGCACAATGTCATCATGGTCAGACAAGAGAAATGAGTATCTCTCAGGCTGACGACGTACCCTATCAGACCTGCGAAGAGGTATGTCTACTTGAACTGGTTGATGTTCCTCAACTCCTTGTGGAACAACATCATCCACAACACTTTGTGATTCCAGTTCAATTTCTATCGAGGCATCAGTGCTATTGTTCACATCTTGAACTTCTTCAAGATCGAACGCGCTCCCACTAGTCTTTCTAGAAACAAAGTCTCTTTCTAGAAAGACCCCAGTCTTTGCCACAACTACCTTGTGCTGACTGGGAATGTAGAAGTAATATCCCTTAGTTTCCTTGGGATATCTAATAAAATAGCACTTGTCGGGTTCGGGTCCTAACTTGTCTGAGACTTGACGTCGAACGTAAACCTCACAATCCCAAATCCTCATGAAAGACACCTGGACATCTTTCCCAGTCCATATCCTATATGGTGTCTTTATCACGACCTTGGATGGAACTCGGTTGAGTATAAAAGCTGTCGTGTCTAGAGCATAGCCCCAAAGGTATGTCGGAAGATCTGTGTGACTCATCATCAATCGTACCATATCTAATAAGGTACGATTCCTCCTTTCGGATACACCATTCCACTGTGGTGTTCCAGGAGGAGTGAGTTGGGATAGAATCCCACACTCAGCTAGATAGTCACAGAACTCATGGCTAAGGTATTCTCCACCTCGATCGGATCGAAGTATCTTAATACTCTTGCCAAGCTGGTTCTGTCCTTCATTCTTGAATTTTTTGAACTTTTCAAAGGATTCAGACTTATGTGTCATCAAGTACACATAACCATATCTACTGAAGTCATTAGTAAATGTGATGAAGTACCTATAACCACCTCTAGCAACGACATTGAAAGGGCCACATACATCACTATGTATGAGTCCTAACAAATTAGTCGCTCTTTCGCTGTGCCCACTAAAGGGAGTCTTGGTCATCTTGCCTCGTAGGCATGACTCGCATATCTCATATGATTAAAAATCAAATGAGTCCAGCAAACCATCCTTATGGAGATGGGATAAGCGCTTGTCATTTATATGACCTAAGCGACAGTGCCAGAGGTAGGTTTGGTTCATGTCATTTGACTTGAACCTCTTGGTATTTATGTTATAGATAGGGCTCTCAAGGTCTAGAATATAGAGTCCGTTTATCAGAGGTGCATTACAATAGAACATATCGTTTAAATAGACGGAACAACATTTGTTCTTTATTGTAAACGAGAAACCTTTCTTGTCCAAACAAGAAACTGATATAATGTTCTTAGTTAATGCAAGCACATAACAACAATCGACTAACTCTAGTACAAGCCCAGAGGGCAGAGATAGAAAGTAAGTCCCTACAGCAAGAGCAGCAACCCGTGCTCCATTGCCTACTCATAGGTCCACCTCGCCCTTTGTCATTGCTCTGCTATTTCTCAGCGCCTGCACATCAGTACAAATGTGAGAAGCACATCCAGTATCTAATACCCATGATGTAGAAATAGATAGATTAACTTCTATAACATATATACCTGAAGTGGAAGTCTCACTTCGCTTCTTCTTAAGATCATCCAAGTATACCTTGCAGTTCCTCTTCCAGTGCCCGGTCTGACCGCAGTGGAAGCAGGTAGCATCCTTGGCGACCCCTCCTTTAGGCTTCAGTGCCTTGCCTTGGCCCTTGGCCTGGGACTTTCCCTTGCCTTTGGGCTTGCCCTTGCCCTTATGTTTCTGAACCATCAGAACAGTGTTGGGCTTAGCCTTCTTAAGGTTCAGCTCAGTAGTTCGCAACATACTAAGCAGCTCGGGCAGTGGCTTGTCAATCTCGTTCATATTGTAGTTTAGAACGAATTGACTGTAGCTATCCGGCAAGGATTGCAAGATCAAGTCAGTGGCCAGCTCTTGGCCAAGTGGGAACCCAACCTTTGTAGGTTCTCTATATACCAATCATTTTGAGTACATATGGCCCTACAGGAGTCCCGTCTGACATCTTGCACTGAAACAGTGCCCTTGAGATCTCAAATCTCTCATGCCTCGCTTGACCTTGATACAGTTGACGAAGATGTTCAACCATATCATAAGCGCCCATTAACTCGTGTTGCTTCTGAAGCTCAGAGTTCATGGTCGCGAGCATTAGACAAGACACATCTAATGCGTCAGCTTGATGCTTCTTGAAAGCATCTCGGTCAGCTCGCGGGGCAGTGACCGGAGGAGCCTCCGGAATGGGCTGCTCCAGAACGTACAGTTTACGTTCTTGGGTGAGAACTATTCTCAGGTTCCTGTACCAGTCCAGGAAGTTTGCTCCGTTGAGCTTGTCCTTCTCGAGGACAGATCGCAGGGAGAAGGTGTTCGTATTCGACGTCATGGTAATCTACAACAGAAATAAATGCAGAAATAAGTATCATATTCTTAATCATTTAATTAGACCTTTAACTAAATGATGCTCCCACTGAATTCTATAATTCATGTGGGACAAGATCCACATCATACTAACCCTTTAGTTAGCTTTGGCTAATACGCCCAAGACTTAGTATGATCGGTAGGTAACGATTACCAATTACATCTCTATGTAACTCTTGTTTATAGGATCAAAATCCGCATTTATATTAAAACTCGAGTTAGCTTTGGCTAATACGCCCAAGAGTTAATATAAACGTGATTTTGACCTATCTACCAACCATTGGATAATGCCTATAGTTAAACTCGATCCAATTGAGTTAACTAGTTACTCAATCTAATTGAGTTGTACTCACCCATGCATTGATAGGCGGGACCAAAATTGTCCCTCCGTACCCTACCAAGATAGTATGTGTTGCTCTGCTTTGGCAGATTCAACAACAACATGCGATCGAGGTAGTGGTAGGTATCACAGCATGGTAGGCATTACGAGTTGACGTGATTTAGATCTAATCTAAATGATGATGCGTATCAAATACTTGATTTAGATCTAATCTAAACGTGGGGTGCATCATGTGCACGATTTAGATCTAATCTAATCGCTAGACACTAATTAACTACTTAATTAAACATGCATCACATACATATAAGCAATTAATTAAATTATTTTGTGATTGTGTCATGGCCCTTACTACGATCTTCTCAAGCCAATGAGAAGATCGGATGGTCAACCTAAGGTCAACAACTTCTCAAGCTTCTTCCTCTGACCACCTTGTGTTGCTCGAGCCCTCCTCGTAACTCCGTCTCGTGTGGACCTTCCACCGCTTCAAAATTACATTACAATTTTGAAACTCGAGTTACATTCGAGTCTAAATCTAATTTACAACCAGAATATAAGAGAAAGGCACGACGCGCAGGTCGTGAAAATAAAATAAATAAAAGAATAAATACAGCACACACATCACATAACGGCACGTAGGCCGTATTATGAATTACAACACATTTCCAAATCCAATTTGGGTCGTTTGGGTCATGACTATCACAAAATTAATATATAATTCAAAATTATATATTTCTATAATTTTCTGTAATTTTTCTATAATTTTTTACAATTTTTACAAGTACAATTTCCCGGCGGTTCCGTTTAGCGGTTTTCGGGCGCAATCGCGGAACGAATCCCCTTGCAGGGACAGGGGCAACGCCCCTACCCGCGATCTAACCATCGCGAGGGTTCCATTGCGATCTAACAGCGCCTTAGCCTGCTGTCCCAAAAAATTTTGGGGCGAAACTTGGCCGTTTTGGAAAAATCTTCCCGGTAGCGGAAGCCTACAAGCGCCGAAACACTTGTGCTTCGCTTCTACGAGAAAATTACCCATAAAAACTATAAAAAAAACTAAATTTACAGAATATTACAGAACTGAAAAGTTTTCATAAAACACAAAATAAACTCGTATTCGTCTTTGCACGTGGCTCTGATACCACTGTTGGGTTTTTCGGGCCGCGAAAACCGCGTTTTCGCTTCACGAAAATCCCGAAAGCCCCAAAGCCAACGGATTCGTACAAAGAAAAATTTTGAAAACTACGAATACGAGTTTACTAAAACTTAGATCTACTCCTAGATCTACATGGAAGAGATCTATACCTTCGGTGCGTGTCCTTTTTCGTATCCCGCTCGTCCAAGATTCACCGAATCTCGAAAGTATCAAAATAGATACTTCTCTATACGTATCCACATGAACACACTAGATGGAAATGACCAAAACAAGGTGTGCTAGCACCTTATGGGATTCGGCCAAGGAAAGGAGAGGGAGAGCAAAAATGGCTAGACGAAGGAGATGAAGTGAATGCACATGAATAAGAAAATGAATCCACATTCACAACAAAAAGTGGCCGGCCACTTTTCCAAGTGTAACCCCCATTTTTGCATTAAGTGTGGCCATTAAGAGATTTGTAACCTCCATGAGGTGGCACATACATGTGCTAAACATGATGATGTGTCACCTCATCATTGGCCACTTAATGCCAACTCACCAATGAGGTGGCATAAAGTCAAGTCAAACTCGACTCTTCATCTTCCTCTCAAGTCAAGTCAAACTTGACTTAATCTCTCTCATGGTTGATCTAATCCAACCATTTAATTCAAGCCAATTTAATATAATGAATCTAATTCATTTAATTAAATTGATTCAATGAGTCATAATCTAAATTAGACTCATTGAACACATGAATCAACTTGAGTCCAACTCAATTAGTCCAATTAGGATTACTCTTAATCCAATTTGATTCATCAAATGAATCTAATCCTCTTGGTTCATCATATGAACCTAATCTCCATCTAATTGTCCTTAGTGTGTGACCCTATAGGTTCTTGTAACGTTGGCAATGCCCCTAAACCCATTTAGGAGCATAAGTAATGAGCGGTATCTAGCAACACATCATTACTACCCAAGTTACAAGAATGTTGAGATCCAACATCACCTTGTGACTACTAATTGTGACTCCTCATAATATATGACAAGTGTCCTTCTATCATAGACATCTAGATTGATCAATGTGAGGCATAGACCGTGTCATCCTCTGACCAATCTAAATCTTGAACTCCAAATAGACTCACTCAATCAAATGAGCTCAATATCTCATATTGACTCATTTGGGCATGGCCATGCACTTCGTGGTCTCACTCTATCAAGAATATCGATGTCACTCCCGTCATATAGGAGGGATAGATCCCATCTACATCACTCACATCCCTCTACATAATTCGTTACATACCCAGTAATCGCCTTTATAGTCCACCCAGTTACGGGTGACGTTTGACGAAACCAAAGTACATAACTCCTTATGTAGGGATCCATGGCGACTTCAGGCCTAAGGACTAGTAGTCATACTAATAGCCACATGAGAAAGTATATGACACTCATATAACGATCCATGATACTTTTTCATGACAGGTCATTCAGTATACATTCTCTAATGTATACCTATGTGTCAACTTGATATCTCTATATCCATGACTTGTGAGATCAAGTCATCGAGTTGACCTACATGCTAGTCTTATTGCATTAACATTGTCCCTGAATGTTAATACTCGACTAGGAATGATTAAGAGTAGTGTTCCCTATATCATCTCACTATCGATTCAACTAATCGATTGATATAGGTAAGAACTTTTCTACTCAAGGACGTTATTATACTTAGTTTATTTGACACCAATACAAGTAAGTATAATAACCAAAAACCAAATGCCTTTATTTATATAGAATATGATATAACAAGTCCAAAAAAATAATCATCAAATGATTGGCTCTAGGGCTCTAGCTAACAAGATGTGTGCTTTATGTCAGCAACATGAAGAGTCCAATGGACACATTTTCTTTGAGTGTGCAATTGCCAAGTCTCTTCTTGATAGGGTTGTGAGATGGATGGACATCAAATTTGATATCACTAGCATGGCAAAGTTACTTGCTGTGTTTCAACGCCATTATGAAGGCAAAGGGCGCCAAGTCAAGGCCCGATATCTTGCTGTATCTTCGATGATTTATCTTATATGGGAGGCACGTAACCGATCACGTTTTGAGGGCATTGTACCTTGTGTTGAGAGGATGTTTCACAAAGTTTAGATTCATGTCTGACGCTTTGTAGACATCAAGTAATTTACTTTGTACTTTGTACTTTGTATTGTTTTAGTTCTAGTAGCATAATACATTTACCTTCCCCCAAAAAAAGAGAATTGCCATCTAGTTTCGTCTCCAATAATATCATCACTTGAATATTTTTTTGCTTGAGGAGGTGTTGCATGCCCCTATGTTTTAGGGACTTATGAAAGCCTCTAAAGTTCCATGTGGTTACCTTCATTTGACACCTCCCAATCGGACTGCTCGGAGCGTAGTTGTCATCCACTTTGTAGGGCCGTTGTACTTCCAATCACTTTCTTGTTCTTCACTCTATTGCTCACATAATCAACCTGAGAGGATGTTGAAGAAGTCGATCCCAGTGTCACTGATGCAGGCAAAGATGATTGTGCCGAAGATCGAGTTGCACCACTACTAGCTATTTGGGACTGATTATCCGCTAAAGAGGAAGAGGCCTCCTTGTTACTTGAAACCTCTGATATAGCAGACAACTCTTCTGTGTTCGACACCTCTTCATGATGTACATGTTGCATGCCCACCTCTTCATGATCTAGGGGAGGTTCAACCGCCACAAGCGTAAGATTATGCATCACCATAATTGCTAATCCATTCTGTGCCACCGGATCCTCCACATTCAGTGGTTGTTGATTGGTTTGCCTTGTCTGACTTCTGCATCTCGGTCTTGGTCTCGATCTCCTTATCCCCCAGTGACCCGCTGACTTAGATCTCGACCTTTCTGTGTGAGGCACATTTATATTTGATTGCATTGCACCATCACAATCTTCTTTTCGATGACCAATCTTCTTACAAACATCATAATATTCGGGCATCATTTCATAAACAATTATGAGATCAATCTGCACTCCAGTAGGTAATGTGATTGGTACCTCATAAACTCTATTCTTAATTATCAGAACCTCCACCAAAAGATGAGCATACTCCAGTCGCTCCCTTGATCTTGTCAAGTTGTCCATGTATAAAGGTTTCACAACCTCCGAACCAATCATACTCAATATTTTCTGTGACCAACAATCTGATAGTAAACCATGGATTTGGATCCAAGCTGGGACTAGCCGACCATCCTTATGGAAGAGAAAACACCTTGGCATGATCTTCAAAAAAATGGGAACTCTAAAAGCAAAATAAGGCCCTCCTTGTAATACTCCATCTCGATTCTCTTTTGTATCAAAATGATAGACCACCCACCCACTTTTGTGCATGAAAAATTTGTAGTGAACCTTCCATTGATTGACTATCGCATAGACTCTGTTTATCTTAGATGTTGGCCCATGAAACAACCAACAAGACAAAAATCCAAGGTGTCTTCGATGTCATCAATATCATCAAAATCGAAAGATATTTTCTTGCCTTTAGCATCATATTGTTCCAAAGACAATGCCTGAAGTTGACTTTTGGTTGTTCTTGAATAAGCTTACCCAAGTCTTCTTTTGTGTTGGGTAGGATGGTTAGCAACTCCTGCAGCGTCATTGGCTTCTAATCAATTAGTTTTCTCCCATTGTTGCACTACCTCCATCATGATTTCTCCTCCCTTTAGTGGTGACACTGCCTTCACATGTATCTGAGCTTGCTGCACAATAGGCCCTTGTGGAAGGTCACTAGAGACTCCGTTTCTAACTACAACATCCGTCAATTCACTAGCCATCTCATCGCCAATAACATCAATGTGAGGAGAGACACCATCATCAACATGAGGAGGGACACCATCATCTAGATCCACATCATTACACTATTCCCCACCATAGGCTTCATTAAAGTCAAGTGCTACCAATTTTACCGCATCTTGCATTTGGCCAAATCTACATTCTTCAAATGATTCCTTGGTTTGACTCAAAGGTGAATACTTAAGCTTTTTTTATTTTTTCCCATTGTGCATAGGAGTCCACTTGGTTGAATCAAGGAGTCTTCAATTGAATGTACACAAAATTAAGAAATGACGAGCACCAATTTAGAATGATTGAATGTGAACTTCCAACAAAAAACATGTGTGTGGTCCCTCCCAGCCAAGTACCAATTCAAATTTACCACTAGCTTTCCAAAAACTGCACCACTTCAATTAATGCTAGAATCTGGTGCAATTACTGACCATTAAAGCTGATTAAATTGTCATGAAATTTCCTTTTCTACAATAGGTTGGTCGAAGATCTAGTTCGTCGAAAAATCTTCAACAGAGAACATTGCAATGGGAATTTGACCAACCAAGAGCCTTCTTTTGAGCACCAGAATAGAGGGGAGAGAAAGGGGAAGCCAAAGAAAACCAAGGAGATGAAATCGAGGAAAACACGAAGAAGAAGGGGAGGGGAGGAACAGGTGTACCGAATAGATGAACGGTATCGCCAGTAAGAAGACGCCCCTATGCCGGAGATGAACACTTCACAAGCATCAAAATTTGCAATATAGTGCAAGAATGGTTTGATAGACACCCAGGCATCGTAAATTCCGCATAAGCATCAAAATTTGCCATTAACCAAAAAGAGTTCACTAAAGTTCTATCCAATTTATAAAAAATTATGCCATTAGTCCAAGTGAGCTGACATCCAATGGAGCAAAGATCCACCAAACCGTATACTTGAGTAAAAATTTAGAAATCCTGTATTTCATAATTGGAGATCGAAGAGCCACCTTGCTTATCCAGTGGCGATATAATGGAGTTAAAATTTCCTAGAATCAACCATGGCTCCGATATAGATTCCCCAAGGTCCATAAGAGCCTCACATAACGACCTCTAAATAATAATAAAATGAAGTCCATAAACAAATGTTACCAAGAAATCCCTCTAAAAAATCTGACACCGAACCCGACAATGAATGAATTGTTCGTGTAAAAAGAAGGAGAAGAGGGAGAGAGCAAGACATAATATAAGAACAATAAAATCTATTGTTCATTGATACTTGTCCTCAAGACAATACAATATATAGGGCTTAAACAAGTACTCGGCCAATTAACCAATTATTAAATAACAGAATAATTTTAAAAATTATTCTGAGAATTATTCTAATAATTATAACAGAATTATTAGAATAATCCTAAAATTAATTTGATTTGATTTGATGATTTGATCCGATCAATTTTGGTAATTCTCTTTCATCTCTTTTACCTCCGACAAACTCAACGGGAGATCTTTGACGTTGAGTTTGCTTGCTAACTTATTGAAACGTTATTTGGATAATGACTTAGTAAAGATATCAGCAATTTAATCTTCAGCAGAGATATAAGAGACGGATAATTGTTGAGTTGCCACACGTTCACGAACAAAATGAAAATCAATCTCCACATGTTTTGTACGAGCATGAAAGATTGGATTTGCTGTGAGATATGTTGCTCCAATATTGTCACACCAAATTTTTGGTACAATATTTGATGCAAGATGAAGTTCAGAGAGAAGTGATTGAAGCCAAATAATTTAAGATGTTGTATTTGCTATAGCTTTATATTCTGCCTCAGTACTTGAACGAGATACCGTAGGTTGCTTCTTCGAATTCCATGAGATAAGATTTCATCCAAGAAATATTGCATATCCACTAGTAGAGCGTATATCTTCAGTAGAACTTGCCCAATCCGCATCACTATAGGCATGTAAATCTCGAGACGATTGACGATATAAAAGAAGACCATGTAGAATAGTACCTTTGAGATAACGAAGTATTCTTTTTATATTATTCCAATTTTGTTCAGTTGAAGCATGCATGAATTGACAAGCACGATTTACTGCAAAAGTAATATCAGGGCGTGTGATAGTGACATATTGTAAGGCTCCAACAATGCTTCGATAAATCTGTGGATCAGACAGAGCAGGAGAGGATGAAGATGGAGAGTTGTTTATTGCAATTGGTGTAGAGAACAGACATGCTCCATCCATATTGGCTTTTTGAAGAAGTCCCGTAATATATTTGCTCTGAGAGAGAAGATAGTCATCCTCATGTGGAATAAGCTCAATACCAAGAAAAAAATGAGCAATGCCCAAATCTCGGATAGGAAATTCTTGATTGAGAAGACTTAATAAAGTTATGATGTCTTTGTGATCATTACCGGTTATCAGGATGTCATCCACATAAATAAGAAAAAATATCATAGACCCATCATTATATTTGTGAAATAGAGACGAGTCAGTTTTTGATCAAGAAAATCCTTGAGCTTGTAACCAATTGGATAGTCGATGAAACCATGCACGAGAAGCTTGTCGAAGACCATATAAGGATTTCTTAAGTTGGCAAACATGAGATGAAAATTATGGAAGAATGAACCCAGGTGGTTGCTCCATAAATACAGTTTCCTCAAGATGACCATGGAGAAAAGCATTTGAGATGTCCAATTGGCGTACAGGCCAAGTGGAACTAACAGCTATCGATAATAAAAGTCTGACAGATGTAATCTTGATGACTGGACTAAAAGTCTCATTGAAATCAATACCTGGTTGCTTACTAAAACCTTTGTCTACAAGTCAAGCTTTGTGTTGTTCAAGAGAACCATCAGCTCGATACTTAAGACGGAATACCCATTTAGAGCCCACAACATTCATTGAGGAAGTGCGCGGAACTATACTCCATGTTCCATTGCGAAGAAGTGCATCAAATTCTGTAGCCATTGCACTACGCCAATTTGGATCCTTGTTTGCTTGTGTAAAATAAGTTAGTTCAATAGATTTTGAAGAGACCACTAGAGCTCGTGGAAGAGGATATCGAGTTGCATTTGGTGGGCAACGTTCATAAATGTCACTAATGGGAAGCATGCGACGAGGAGCATTATCATCTGAATCACTTGTTGATAGTGATGAGGAAATAGGCTGACATGGTGATGTAGATGATGAACTTGCATTATCCAAGGATCTAGAGCTAGAGAGCATATTATCTTCGACCGGTGAGGCTTCCAAGATTGGAGCAGCATCCTGAGGTGATTTTGATGGTATAGGGGAGTTATTAGAGAGCGGAGCAGGACCTAGGATGTCATCATTTCTGACAATATTAGGTGGTATTAAGAAGGTGTCACCTGTATCTGGAGGAGAGATCAAAGAAGATACTGAAAAAGGGAATAGAGCCTCATTAAAAGTAACATGTCGTGAAATATAAATTCGACCTGTTGGTATATGTAAGCAATGATAACCATGGTGCAAATTGCTGTAACCAAGGAAAACACATTGTAGTGAACGAGAGTCAAGTTTGTGTTTAGGGTAGGGGCGTAACCATGGATAACATGCGCAACCAAAAATTCGAAGGAAAGTGTAATTAGGAGTTTGATTATAAAGTGTTTCAAAAGGACATTTATGATTGAGCAATGGAGTAGGTGTTAGGATCCTTCGTACTCGGCTAGAGAGGGGGGGTGTGAATAGCCGCCCCAAATTCTCGCGTTCTTCCTACAGTTAGGGTTAGTCGCAGCGGAAATACAAGGAAGAAACTAAGGAGAAGAAAACCAAACCTTAACACAAGGATGTAACGAGGTTCGGAGATTAGGGCTCCTACTCCTCGGCGTGTCCGTAAGGTGGACGAGTCCAGTCAATCCGTCGGTGGATGAGTCCCCGGAGAACCGGCTAATACAATATACTCCTTCTGGGTGGAGAAACCTCACCACAATCTTTGCAACAGCAATAAGGAGTACAAGAACAAAGAATAAGCAAGAAATACAGTAAGAATACACAAGCACTCTACCAAACTTGCTTTCTCGTCTTCAAAAACCCTAACAGCAGCAGCTGTTCCAGTCGGGGAAGCTCACGCGAAGCTTTTGGAAGGAACTCACCAGAGCTCTTATCGCAGCCCACAAATCTTCAGCAGAAGAGAAGGAAGAAGGAAGGAGAGTCTATACAGCAGCAGCCCTCGACCCCTTTATACCTGCGAAGAAGAAGCGAGCAGCGAAGAAACTGGCCGTTGCGTCGCAGCGGTTAGAACCTGATCGATGCGTGGACCGATCGAACATCTGATCGGTGCGACCGATCGGGAAAAAGCCTTGTTCCATCCTGATCGGTCCATGGACCGATCGAGAACCTCTGATCGATCGGGGACCGATCGGGATTATCGGTCCCGGGCCGATCGGCCCCTCGCCTCGATCCTGTTGACACGATCGACTCACGATCGGTCACCGGATCGATCGGTTAACACCTGATGCTACGATGTATTCTGATCGATCATCGACCGATCGAGAATATTCGATATCCTGGATCGATCTCGGATCGATCCGACTCATGGTTTCGCCCAAACCAAGTCCAAACCAACATCCGGTCAATCTTGACTGTTGGTACATTGCGCCTAGCATCCGGTCACTCCCTTGACCTGCTAGGATTCCCGCTAAGTGTCCGGTCAATCCCTTTGACCCACCAGACTTTTCTCTCCATGTCAAGTATCCGGTCACCCTTTGACCTGCTTGACCTTCTCAACACCGGATGTCCGATCACCCTTGATCCATCTGGATTTTCCTGCCGGCTCACTCACCGGGACTTCCCAATTGCCTAACATCCCGGTTAGGACTTTCCCATGGCTTCACTCACGGGACTTTCCACACCGCCTAACATCCCAGTTAGGACTTTCTCGTCTTCACTCACCGGGACTTTTACCTAGCTTCACTCACTAGGGTTTTCACAGCTTCCTGGTTTCACTCACCGGCTTCACTCACCGGGACTTTTCCACTTGGCTTCACTCACGGGACTTTCACTTTCACCTAGCTTCACTCACTAGGATTTTCACAGCCTCACTTCTCATTGTCTGGCTTCACTCACGGGACTTTTCCGTGCCAAACTCCTGTTTGGACTTTTCCGATCCAAGTCTCCATACTTGGACTTTTCCTGTGCCAAGCTCCCTGCTTGGACTTTTCCGTTGCCAAGTCTCCATACTTGGACTTTTTCCCGAATCAGGTCAACCAGGTCAACCTTGACCTACGGTTGCACCAACCATCTCCCAAACATCTATTCTTGTCAAACATCAAGAATAGAACTCTCTTTCGAGTGTCAAACATCAACATGCAACTCAACTAGGTCAACCTTGACCTAAGGTTGCACCGACAATCTTCCCAAGTCAAACATCAAAATACAACTCGGTCAAGTCACCTCGAGTCGGTCAACCAGTCGACCTCGACCTAAGGTTGCACCAACAATCTCCCCTTTTGATGTTTGTGAAACCCATAATCAAGTTAGGTTAACGATAACCTAACTTAGGTTTTCAACCATCTTCCAATGTCGATGTTCTTTCCTTGAACATTCTCTGGACATTCTCCCTTAGGTTAACCCGATAACCTAATTTGGGTTCTCGATAATTCTCCCCTTTTGACACACATCAAAAGAATTCCAATGTTCTTCCTCGAATATTCCTTGACATTCTTCCCTAGCTTAGGTTAACGATAACCTAACTTGGGTTCTCCAATAATTCTCCAATGAACACTCTCCCTTTTGACACACATCAAAAGGAGGAAAAGAGTCAAGGTCAAGAGTTTCTTCTAATGAAAGTCCCATACATTTCATTGAAACTCTTAATTTCCCCTTGATACTAAACTCAACAATCGACTTAGTGATAATCTCATATCACTAATCCTCAAAAGTCTTAAGGAGTAAAACTCCCCTAACGATCAACTCCCCTTGACAATTAGGTAAAACTCCCCTAAAGGTTAACTCCCTTGACCATTGCACCAACAATGTCTTTGTGAGTTCAAACCTTTAGAAATCCAAAACCCAACTTCCTGAAATTTCAGACCAGCTGAAAATCGAAGCGGCACGCTCGATCGGTCCCGGACCGATCGAAACCCATGGATCGGTCCCGGACCGATCAGAGGTCGACCAAGCTCTAGGATTACTTTTGGATCGATCTGCAGACCGATCCATGCTTCACTGATTGGTCCACGGACCGATCAGGGACACTGGATCGGTCCCCGGACCGATCCAGACTCTGATAAGCAGATTTCTGAAATTTCCTTCCCGAAATTCAGAAACTCCTAGAAAATTTCAGAAAATTTCAAAAATTGTGAAATTTTGAGGATACATTCCTCATAACATATACTATCATGGAAAAATAGTTTTCTATGAAAATAACTTCCATTTTTCAATCTTGATACAAAGTTCAAAAACTTTGAAATAGTTCAAGTTTAACTCAACTTTGTATCACAATGTTCAATGATGAATGCAATCACTAAGATGGCTTCATCAAGGTTTTCCAAATCAATTTCAAAATGATTTTAAACCTTTTAATTTAGGACCATAATCTTAGGGCTAAATGTACATGACTTGTACACAAGCTTTCCCTATGATCCTCCAATTTTGAATTAGGTTCATCTAGGTACAAGAACTATGCACC
Organism: Zingiber officinale; assembly: GCF_018446385.1. Lineage (NCBI taxonomy): Eukaryota > Viridiplantae > Streptophyta > Magnoliopsida > Zingiberales > Zingiberaceae > Zingiber > Zingiber officinale. The sequence continues at coordinate 96,132,932 of NC_056005.1, forward strand.
TTGATCCTAACTCATCATCCTAATATCTCACACACATCTAAGGTGTATCAAACACATTCAAGTCAATTTTGATGTGAGATATGAGTTTAGGTCAACTTAGGCTAAGTTCTCATGCATTTTCTAAACACCAATTTGATCTCAATATCAAAATGTGTTTTTATCCTTAAATCAATTTCATTGATTATTAATGCAAGAGATGATGACATGACATAAATTTTGAAACTAAACTAACACATGACATATAGATAACCTAAGCATTATCATGACATTTCAAATGATAATAAAATAAATATGATGTCATGGCATGACATATGACAACCAATCATGGCAAGTTAGCACAAATAAAATACCTAAATTCCCTATCTAAGTATCCTTAGCCTTAGCTAACTTAAAATCTAATCCTTCCTAGATTGCCCATATATCCCTAAGAGAAAACCAAAATCCCAATTATGGTATTTCTCTAGGTTTTCTTAAATTGTGCCAAATAAGATTAAAATCGATATTTTTCAAATATGACACAATTTACTTTTCAAGGAGTAAATAATAATTCTTTTTCATTTTCAAAGGTTATCAAAACCTTGAAAATGCTCCTTGAGTGTCAATTTCCTCAAAGTTGGGTTAACTACCCTTCTAATTGGAGTTGATACTCTCTAACCCATCTATGGGATAGAGAAGATGCTCCTAGGAACTCAATATCTATGTGAGCTCATTGGGTTCACTAAATATTCACTAGGGATGACTTCCCTAGCAACCCTCCTAATGACCCTCTTAGGCTTTGAAGCCTTGGTCATTTGAGACTCATCAAGATCAACTCTAGGGGTGACTCCCCTTGTGACCTTGGTGGTGGTCTTCCTAGCCCTAGGTTTTGTTCCATAATCGAATGGAACACTATGATAAGTGGGCTTGACCACTTGGGACTTAGGTTTGTGACCCAAACCTTTCTTGTCCTTGGACTTGGGTTTTTGACTCTTAAACCCTAGAGATGACTTCTCCATGTTTTTAAGAGCCTTTTCTAAATTATCAAGTCTTGACCTCAAGACTTGATTTTCCCTCTCTAATACCTCAAGTGTTAATTTGTCATTTTCTCTTGAGATATTCCTAGGCATGTGTCTAGTCTTCTTGGGATTTCTACCTAGGTTTTCCTTAACTTTAGAAGCGTTAATCTTAGGGTTGGTATTTCTAGTGTTATCCTTACCTAGGCTAACATGTTTAGCTCCTAAGCACATGTATTGGTTCCTAAAGTTAACATGCTTCTCATTATTAACAATTGCAACAAAACTACTAGCATGAGTTTTATTAGAATTGCAATAATGAACCTTAGAGATTACCTTAGGGTTTGCCTTAGCCCCCCCTATTGATGTGCTTGGTTTCTTGTCCTTGTGAGGTTGCCTCCCCCTCGGACATTGGCTCCTATAGTGTCCCCTTCGCTTGCATTGGAAGCACACCACGTGCTCCTTGCCTTTGCGTATCGGGCCTCCGGCTTCCTTGACCTTAGGCGCCGGTGGAGTCTTCCTAACTCTCTTTGGACATTTGCTCTTGTAATGTCCATACTCCCTACACTCAAAGCATAATATATGTAATTTGCTCGAAATTAAAGTGTTTGAGTTACCTAGGGTTGAGGATGGATGAACGCTCTCATCTTCATCCCTTCCGGAGGTAGAAGCTTCTTCTTCTTGCTCCGATCTTGAAGAGGAACTCTCCTCCTCTTCTTCTTTAGATGTTGAGTGGCCCTCAACTTCTAAATCTTCTCCTCCATGATGTGAGCTACTTGGCTCACTTAGCTCCTCTTCATGGCTTGAATTTGAGCTTCCCTCATGGAACTTGGCCAAGTTATCCCATAATTCCTTGGCATTGTTGTAACCTATCTTACACAAGATGTTAGTAGGCAATGAAAATTCAATTATTCTCGTTACCTCTTCGTTGATTTCGGATTTGTGAATTTGTTCTCTTGTCCACTCCTTCTTCTCAAGTGGTTTTCCTTCCTTATCCACCGGAGGAGTAAAACCTTCTTGTACACAAAACCAATTCATTATGTTAGTCATAAGAAAGTACTTCATCCTTACCTTCCAATACGCGAAGTCGCCGCATTCGTAGAAGGGTGGAATGGTGACGTCTTCTCCATAGAGATCCATTCTCTAGCTTTGCTCCCACGGGTGTGAATCCGATGAAGAGCAACCTTGCTCTGATACCACTTGTTAGGATCCTTCGTACTCGGCTAGAGAGGGGGGTGTGAATAGCCGCCCCAAATTCTCGCGTTCTTCCTACAGTTAGGGTTAGTCGCAGCGGAAATACAAGGAAGAAACTAAGGAGAAGAAAACCAAACCTTAACACAAGGATGTAACGAGGTTCGGAGATTAGGGCTCCTACTCCTCGGCGTGTCCGTAAGGTGGACGAGTCCAGTCAATCCGTCGGTGGATGAGTCCCCGGAGAACCGGCTAATACAATATACTCCTTCTGGGTGGAGAAACCTCACCACAATCTTTGCAACAGCAATAAGGAGTACAAGAACAAAGAATAAGCAAGAAATACAGTAAGAATACACAAGCACTCTACCAAACTTGCTTTCTCGTCGACTGGAGTCCGGATGAAGCAGCAGCTTAAAAAAAAACCCTCGGGGAAGCTCACGCGAAGCTTTCGGAAGGAACTCAATAGAGCTCTTTTCGCAGCCCACAAATCTTCAGCAGAAGAGAAGGAAGTAGGAAGGAGAGACTATACAGTAGCAGCCCTCGACCCCTTTATACCTGCGAAGAAGAAACAGCGAAGAAACTAGCCGTTGCGTCGCAACGGTTAGAACCCTGATCGGTCTGCAGACCGATCGGAAGAAGAACAGGTTCCATCCTGATCGGTCCATGGACCGATCAGAACCTCTGATCGGTCCGGGGACCGATCGGCCTGATCGGTCCCCGGACCGATCATGTTCCTCGATCTGATTTTCGCACGCCCGATCGGTCACCGGACCGATCGGTTAACACACGATATGCTGCGATGTGTTCGATCGGTCATCGACCGATCGAATATTCTCGATATCCGGATCGATCTCGGATCGATCCGATCATGGTTTTCGCCCAACCAAGTCCAAACCAACATCCGGTCAATCTTGACTGTTGGTACATTGCGCCTAGCATCCGGTCACTCCCTTGACCTGCTAGGATTCCCCGCTAAGTGTCCGGTCAATCCTTTGACCCACTTAGACTTTTCTCTCCGTGTCAAGTATCCGGTCACCTTTGACCTACTTGACCTTCTCAACACCGGATGTCCGATCACCCTTGATCCATCTGGATTTTCCCTGCCCGGCTTCACTCACGGGACTTCCCAATTGCCTAACATCCAGTTAGGACTTCCCATTCATGCTTCACTCACCGGGACTTTCCACACCGCCTAACATCCCAGTTAGGACTTTCTAGCTTCACTCACCGGGACTTTTACCTAGCTTTACTCACTAGGGTTTTCACCGCTTCACTCACCGATTTCCACCTGGCTTCACTCACCAGGACTTTTCCCACTGCCTGGCTTCACTCACCAGGACTTTCACTTTCACCTAGCTTCACTCACTAGGATTTTCACCTGGCTTCACTCACCAGGATTTCCTGACTGCCTGGCTTCACTCACCAGGACTTTTCCCGTGCCAAACTCCCTGTTTGGACTTTCCCAGTGCCAAGTCTCCATACTTGGACTTTTCCTGTGCCAAGCTCCCTGCTTGGACTTTTCCGTTGCCAAGTCTCCATACTTGGACTTTTTCCCGAATCAGGTCAACCAGGTCAACCTTGACTTACGGTTGCACCAACCATCTCCCAAACATCTATTCTTGTCAAACATCAAGAATAGAACTCTCTTTCGAGTGTCAAACATCAACATGCAACTCAACTAGGTCAACCTTGACCTAAGGTTGCACCGACAATCTTCCCAAGTCAAACATCAAAATACAACTCGAGTCAAGTCACCTCGAGTCGGGTCAACCAGGTCAACCTTGACCTAAGGTTGCACCAACAGTAGGGAGTCGATTTATGAGATATAAGCAGTGGTAACAGCTTCATCCTAAAATTTACGTGGAGCTGATGCATGATGAAGAAGAGCTAAGGCGGTTTCGACTATGTGTCTATGTTTCCTCTTAGCAGAGCCATTTTTTGTTCTGGAGTGTGAGGACAAGAGACTCGATGAACAATTCCACAAGAGACAAGATAATGATGGAGAGCTTGATATTCACCTCCCCAATCAGAATGAAAAGAAAGTATTTTACGACTAAAATATCGTTCAACTTGATTTTGAAATTTACAGAATATATCCAATAAATCAGATTTTCTTTTCATAGGATAGAGCCAAGAATATTTACTAAAATGATCAATAAAGGTAACATAATATTGGAAACCTTGGTTAGATAAAACAGGTGCAGGGCCCCAAACATCAGAATGAATTAATTCAAGTGGGAAATTAGAAATATAATCAGATGAATAGAAAGGTAGCTTATGACTTTTAGATTCCATGCAGACCCTACATGAATGAAATGGAGAGGAGGTAATGGAAGTACGTAAACCATACCTATTGATGATTGATTGGACAATATGAAGAGAAGGATGTGTTAGGATGTATACTAAAAGCCTAGCTTTTGGTATAAACATTTATCTAGAAATAAGAATCACATTGGTCAAATGTCTACATTTACGATAAATGTAGTCGCTCAATTAATTTATATTGTAGATAACATGGTGTGTGTTGTCACACACAGAAGATTATGTTATAGGTTCCTTATAAATTATAAACAGTAGCTCACGACCAAGATGGAAAGGAACAAACCATTGGAAGTGTTAGAGTGTATACTAAAAGCCTAGCTTTTGGTATAAACATTTATCTAGAAATAAGAATCACATTGGTCAAATGACTACATTTATGATAAATGTAGTTGTTCAATTAATTTATATTGTAGATAACATGGTGTGTGGTGTCACACACAGAAGATCATGTTATCAGTACCTTATAAATTATAAACAGTAGCTCACGACCAAGATGGAAAGGAACAAACCATTGGAAGGTTGTAGTGTAATTAGGTATTAGTTTATCTTAACTATATAATTACACTAGTACACTTAAAGTGTATTGAGTAGGACCATTTGAGGTCGTTCCTTTTATACTGACTTAATAAAGGAACAAAGACCTCAGTTATTATGGAAGCGTGTGCTCTTAATCCTAATATAATAACAAGCACATATATTTGATATTTATTTCTTTAATTTATCAATGGGTGAGATTTAGTTCGATAAATCAATAAGCCCGATAAGTTGGGAAATGATATCACTTATAATGTGTGTTGTTGATTATAGAAGGAAACTGTGTCCTAGTGATCTAGGTTGAGAATGTCCCCAAGAAGAGCTCATAAGGATTGTCATGTTAAACCCTGCAGGTGGACTTAGTCCGACATGACGATGAAGTTGAGTGGTACTACTTTTGGAGCTAGATATTAATTAAGCGAGTTGTCAGTAACTTACTTAACTAGTGGACATTTGTTATCTTAAACACAGGGAGACTAACACACTCATGATAAGAAGGAGCCCAAAATGTAATTTGGGATTGGTGCGGTAGTTCAATAATAGTTCCCTAGTGGAATGAATTATTATTGATAAAATTAAGTTGTGTGTTCGGGGCGAGCACGGGATGCTTAATTTTATCGGGAGACCAAAACCAATTCCTCCTCTCGGTCCCTATCGTAGCCTCTTAATTATAGAGTACTATACCCACCTATACCCACCGTCTTACCCATCCTATAGGGGTCGGCCAAGCTAGCTTGGAGACCAAGCTAGGGCCGGCCATGGGTATGTTCATGGGTGAATTCATGTGGCCGACCCTATTAAATAAAAAGGAATTTTAAATTTTAAAATTTTTCTTATGTGGATAATATAATTTAAAAGAGAGTTTAAAAATTTAAATCCTTCTTTTTATAAGATTCTACAAAAGATTAAGAGAAGAGTTAAAATCTCTTTCCTTATTTGTAGATTAAAAGGTTGATTTTAATTTTGGTAAAAACTTTCCTTTTAATTATATTCATGATTTAAAAGAAAGTTTAAAAATTAAAAATTCTTTTTTATTAGTTTCTACAAAAGATTAAGAAAAGATTTAATATCTTTCCTTATTTGTAGATTGAAAGGAGATTTAATTTTTAGAGATAACTTTTCTTTTTGGAAATTATCCACATGTTTAAAAGAAAGATTTTAATTTATAAAATTTCTTTTTATTAACCAATCATGAAGGGATTAAAATTATTGGAGAAATTTTTATAAATTTCTAGAAACAAATTAGGAAGTTTTAATTTTTGTTTTAATTAAAACTCTCCTTGTTTTGGGGAGAAGAGTGGCCGACCATTATAATTTGAAAAGAGAAAATTATTTTAATTAAATAAATTTTCCTTTTCAATGGCAAAAGAATTAAGGAAGTTTTTATTAAATTTTCCTTATTTGCCAAGACCAAGGATTATAAAAGAGGGGGTAGAGGAGGCTTCAATGTGAACGACTCTATTCTATTTTTCCTCTCTTTTCTCCTTGGGTGTGGCCGACCCTTTCTTTCCTCTCCTCTCCTTTGTGTGGCCGAAACCTTCTCATGGTGGAGATAGCTTTGGTGGCCAGATCTAAGAAGGAGAAGAAGGAGAGAAAAGAAGCCTCTTTTCTAGCATCCCTTGGAGCATGGTGGTGGTGGCCGAACCTCTTCATCCTAGGAGAAGTTTTGATGGCCGAAACTTGTAAGGAAGAAGAAGGTGCTTGGTGGTTCTCATCTCGGAAGATCGTTGCCCACACAACGTCCGAGGTTAGAAGAGGAATACGGTAGAAGATCAAGAGGTCTTTCTAAAAGGTATAACTAGTAATTTTTCTTTCCGCATCATACTAGTTATTTTTGGAAATAATACTAAATACAAGAGACATACGATTCTAGTGTTTCGAATTTGTTTTCGATATAGTGTTTCTTTATTTTTTTTTCCTTGTGATTTGATTGTTCTTTTCGGTTGACCTAAAGTTATTTTAGGAAATTAAATATTAGCTTTCTATAAAAGGTTTTGTCTAGTCGGTGGTGGTTGCTCCCATATCCAAGAAGGTCGTGTGCCTCGCCACGTCAGTACTGGGAACCAATTATGGAAATTAATATTTAATGGAATTAATAACTTAAGGTGATTTGGGTCGAACGTGTTAAGTTTCGCAGGAGACCCAAGTCAAAACCTAAAAGAACAAATAGATTAAGTTTTGGATCAAACGTGTTAAGTTCCGCAGGCGATCCAAAATTTAATTTAAAAGAACACATGGTAGCTAGGAAAAGGTTCAGACCTTTGTACAAAATTTTTGTACAGTGGAACCTCTAGGTTTTCCGAGTAGCAACCAACAGGAAGGTCGTAATGTAATTAGGTATTAGTTTATCTTAACTATATAATTACACTAGTACACTTAGAGTGTATTGAGTAGGACCATTTGAGGTCGTTCCTTTTATACTGACTTTATGAAGGAACAAAGACCTCAGTTATTATGGAAGTGTGTGCTCTTAATCCTAATATAATAACAAGCACATATATTTGATATTTATTTCTTTAATTTATCAATGGGTGAGATTTAGTTCGATAAATCAATAAGCCCGATAAGTTGGGAAATGATATCACTTATAGTGTGTGTTGTTAATTATAGAAGGAAACTGTGTCCTAGGAATCTAGGTTGAGAATGTTCCCAAGAGGAGCTCATAAAGATTGTCATGTTAAACCCTGCAGGTGGACTTAGTCCGACATGACGATGAGGTTGAGTGGTACTACTCTTGGACTAAGATATTAATTAAATGAGTTGTCAGTAACTCACTTAATTAGTGGACATTCGACATCTTAAACACAGGGAGACTAACACACTCATAATAAGAAGGAGCCCAAAAATGTAATTTGGGATTGGTGCGGTAGTTCAATAATAATTCTTTAGTGGAATGAATTATTATTGATGAAGTTAAGTTGTGTGTTCGGGGCGAACACGGGATGCTTAATTTCATCGGGAGACCAAAACCAATTCCTCCTCTCGGTCCCTATCGTAGCCTCTTGTATATAGAGATTTATACCCACCTTCTTACCCATCCTATAGGGGCCGACCAAGCTAGGGCCGGCCATGGTTTGGTTCATGGGTGAATTCATGTGGCCGGCCCTAGCTTGAATTCAAGCTTAGGTGGCCGACCCTATTAAAATAAAAAGGAATTTTAATTTTAAAATTTTTTCTTATGTGGATAACATGATTTAAAAGAGAGTTTAAAAATTTAAATCTTTCCTTTTATAAGATTCTATAAAAGATTAAGAGAAGAGCTAAATCTCTTTCCTTATTTGTAGATTAAAAGGTTGATTTTAATTTTGGTAAAAACTTTCCTATTAATCATGTTTATTATTTAAAAGAAAGTTTAAAAATTAAAAATTCTCTTTTATTAGTTTCTACAAAAGATTAAGAAAAGATTTAATATCTTTTCTTATTTGTAGATTAAAAGAGATTTTAATTTTTAGAAATAACTTTCTTTTTATCCACATGTTAAAAGAAAGATTTTAATTTATAAAATTTCCTTTTTATTAACCAATCATGAAGGGAAAAATTATTGGAGAAATTTTTTATAAATTTCCGGAAGCAAATAAGAAAGTTTTAATTTGTGTTTAAAATTTTATTTGCTTGGAAATTTTATGGTATGGCCGGCCATTGTAAATTGAAAAGAAAAATTGTTTTTTAATTAAATAAATTTTCCTTTTCAATGGCAAAAGAATTAAGGAAGTTTTTATTAAATTTTCCTTATTTGCCAAGACCAAGGATTATAAAAGAGGGGGTAGAGAAGGCTTCATGGTGAATAACTCTATTCTATTTTCTCCCTCTTTTCTTCCTTGGTGTGGCCGGCCATCCTCTCCTCCTCTCTTCTCTTTGATGGCCGAACCTCATCCTTCTTGTGGAGATTCATATGGTGGCCGGATCAAGTTTAGAGAAGAAGAAGAAGGAGAGAAAGAAAGTTTTGTTTCTAGCATCCCTTGGAGCATGGTGGTGGTGGCCGAACCTCTTCATCCTAGGAGAAGTTTTGATGGCCGAAACTTGTAAGGAAGAAGAAGGTGCTTGGTGGTTCTCATCTCGGAAGATCGTTGCCCACACAATGTCCGAGGTTAGAAGAGGAATACGGTAGAAGATCAAGAGGTCTTTCTAAAAGGTATAACTAGTATTTTTCCTTTCCGCATCATACTAGTTATTTTTGGAAATAATACCAAATACAAGAGGCATGCGATTCTAGTATTTCGAATTTGTTTTCGAGGTTGTGTTCTTTTGTTTTTTTTCCTTTTCCTTGTGATTTGATTGTTCTTTTCGGTTGACCTAAAGTTATTTAAGGAAATTAAATATTAACTTTTCTTAAAAGGCTTTGTCTAGTCGGTGGTGGTTGTTCTCATATCCAAGAAGGCCATGTGCCTCGCCACGTCAGTACTGGAAGCCAATTTTGGAAATTAATATTTAATTAAATTAATAACCTAGGTGATTTGGATCGAACGTGTTAAGTTCCGCAGGAGATCCGAGTCTAAACCTAAAAGAACAAATAGATTAAACTTTGGATCAAACGTGTTAAGTTCCGCAGGCGATCCAAATTTAATTTAAAAGAACACATGGTAGCTAGGAAAAGGTTCAGACCTTTGTACAAAATTTTTGTACAGTGGAGCCATTAGGTTTTCCGAGTAGCAACCAATAGGATGACCAAGTCGAGCATGTTAAGCTGGTTTATTTGTGCGTTCACCAACAAAATATTTGATTGAGGAACTTTGAAGATAGTAGAGGCCATTTTTGATTCTCCCATGAAACACAATAACATTAGTTCCTTTATCTTTTATAAGATAATGATTATGATGAAACTCAAAAATGACATTGTTATCAAGATAAAACTGACGGGTAGAAAGTAAATTTTTAGTGATAGATGCAACATGAAAGATATTGCGCATGTGAAAAGTTCGATTAGATAAATAAATATATGTGTTTCCAAGATTAATAATTTGCAAGCATGAGTCATCGCCTACTTGAACCGTATCTGAGCCATAATATAACATTACGTCTGTAAGGATATTATAATCCGATGTGACATGATGAGTTGCTCCGGTGTCAATATACCAATCAGTAGATGAAAACTCTGGGGTTTTACCGCAAGTAGACACAGATGAGAGAGCCTTAGGATATGCTTGTGAAATAGACGGTTGTCTTGAGACTATAGAACTACCAATGAAATTTGAGGCAAATCTTTTAGGGCATAGATTTCCAGGATGACCAATGATGCGACAAATTTGACATCGGACTGAATTTCATTTTTGGCCTTTTGATAGTGTTGAGTATTTGACATCTAAAGGAAAATAACTTATCTTGTAGAGAGACTGGATCGCCGAAGAAACTCCCCTTAGAGGAAATAGAAGTCTTGGCCGACATTTGGTGGACATCGGTGGTGGCACAAAAGGAGAAGCCCTTTTGTTTTGGGCGGCGGCAGAAAGGGAAGAGGATTTCTTCTTTGATCGACAGCAACTCTAGAGGTCTGCAGCTTCTTTGATCAGCACCTGGGTCGGAGAATGAAAGAGGGAAGGTGAACAGCAGGTTGCTATTATGGACAAGCAACTCAATCCTTTTCTCGTTCTTCTTCTATGCCAATCGCAGCGGGAAAAGTAAGTGAGAGAAAAAGTGGAGCAATTTTGAAAAGCTCAGCAAATTTGAAAAGCAGAAGAGAAAAGTGCTAGCAAAGGCTAATTAGAAAAGTAGAGCAGTTTCGAAAAGCTTGGCAAATTCGAAAAGCAGAAAAAAAAAGTGCAAGCAGTGATTGAGGGAAGATAGAAAAAGATGGCTTTGATACCATGTAAAAAGAAGAAGAAGAAGAGGGAGAGAGCAAGAAATAATATAAGAACAATAAAATCTATTATTCATTGATACTTGTCCTCAAGACAATACAATATATAGGGTTTAAACAAGTACTCAGTCAATTAACCAATTAATAAATAACAGAATAATTTTAAAAATTATTCTAAGAATTATTCTAAGAATTATTCTAATAATTATAACAGAATTATTAGAATAATCCTAAAATTAATTTGATTTGATTTGATGATTTGATCCGGTCAATTTTGGTAATTCTCTTTAAAATTATTCTGAAAATTATTCTAATAATTATAACAGAATTATTAGAATAATCCTAAAATTAATTTAATTTGATTTGATGATTTGATCCGGTCAATTTTGGTAATTCTCTTTCATCTCTTTTAGTTCGGTTATCGAAAGCACATTCATAACAACTCTGTGGAAGTTCCAAAGAAGCAGTATATGACCATGATTAGACATATCAAAATTATGAACATGCCTCATACCTGAAAATCGTCTATGTATAATAGAATCAAGAGAATTGTCATTCAACTTCATCTCAAATAATGTCATCACTTGAATGTCTTTTTGCTTGAGGAGATGGTGCACCCCCCTCCCCCCATGTTTTAGGGATTTATGAAAGCCCCTAATGTTCCATTCGGCTACCTTCATTTGACATCTCACAATTGGACTGCTCAAACCCGTAGTTGTCATCCACTTTGTAGGGGCACTGTACTTTCAATCACCTGTTCTTCCCTCTATTGCTCACAGAATCAGCCTGAGAGAATGTTGAAGAAGTTGATCCCAGTGTCACTAATGCATATAAAGATGATTGTGTCGAGGATCGAGTTGTACCACTACTAGCTATTTGGGACTGATTATCCGTTGAAGAGGAAGAGGCCTCCTTGCTACTTGAAACCTCTAGTATAGTAGACAACTCTTTTGCGTTCGATGCCTCTTCATGATGTACATGTTGCGCATCTACCTCATCATTATCTAGGGGAGGTTCAACCGCCACAAGAGTAGGACAATGCATCACCACAATTGCTAATCCATTCTGTGCCACCGGATCCTCCACATTCAATGGTTGTTGTTTGATTTGCTTTGCCTGACTTCTGTATCTCAATCTCGATCTTGATCTTCTTCTCCCCCAGTGACCCGCTGACTTGGACATCGACCTTCTTGTGTGAGGAACATTCATATTTGATTATGATGCACCACCACAGTCTTCTTTCCGATGACCAATCTTCTTGCAAACCTCAAAATATTCCGACACCATTCATAAATAATTCTGAAATCAATCTACACTCCAATAGGTAATGTGATTGGCACCTCATAAACTCTATCCCTAATGATCAGAACCTCCACCAAAAGACGAGCATACTCCAGCCGCTCCCTTGATCTTGTCAAGTTATCCGCGTATAAAGGTTTCCCAACCTACGAACCAATCATACTCAATACTTTCTGTGACCAACAATCTGGTGGTAAACCATGGATTTGGATCCAAGATGGGACTAGCTGATCATCCTCATGGAAGAGAAAACACCTTAGCATAATCTTTAGAAAAATGGGAATTCCGAAAGCAAAATAAGACCCTCCTTGTAATACTCCATCTCGATTCTCTTTTGTATCAAAATGATAGACCACCCACTTACTTTTGTGCGTGAAAAATTTGTAGTGAACCTTCCGTTGATTGAATATCGTATAGACTCCATTTTTCCTGGATGTTGGCTTATGAAACAACCAACAAGGCAAAAACCCAAGGTGTCTTCGATGTCATCAATATCATCAAAATCGAAAGATAGTCTCTCACCTTTAAATGTGGAACCACCACATCAGCGGCCCCCCTAGAGTCGGTCTCACAGATATGGAGGGAGGTAAATGCAGGTACACAGCTGAAAGTGTAGGACCGTGATCGTTCGATAGAGGGGGGGGGTGAATATCGATTCGAAAAGTCGAGTAAAACTACGCAGCGGAAAAGTAAATGAACACAGTTGTTTTTACTTCGTTCGGAGCCTGTGACGACTCCTACTCGAAGGCCCGTGGTCCTTGACCACTTTCGTTGGGCAATCACTAGCAATTCGAATATAATTACAAAATGAATACAGGAAATGCAAGTGAAACAAAGTAATATCGACAAAGAAATTAACTAAAAACCGAAGGAGCACTTTGTCGGAGCTTTGTTGGCATCGCAGGCACGTAGAGCAGTAGGACCAGCAGTAGAAGAGTTCTCAGATTGATTGTTGAAGAAGCTCCATCCCTGGGGCTTCTTTTATATGCTGCTCCGGGCGCCTGGACCCCTTCCGGGCGCCTTGGTGAGACGTGGCAGGTCTAATCAGCGAACTCCACGTGGCGACGACTCGACCTGGATAAATTTCACCTCCGGGCGCCCGGATCCCTTCCGGGCGCCCGTACCTCCTGTTTCCAAAAACTTCCTTTCCTGCAAAATAGAGTTAGTCTGAGGTACATATGTATTCTGCAACACAGATTGTTAGCACAATTTATGAAATAGAATTAACAGTAAAAATATGACTTAGATTCCGTCTTTCCGAGACCAGAATCTAGTCACGATCTCGACTTAGATATCTGAAATGGATCTAAGCCGGATCGACGCCTAATGTTCCCTTCCCGGGAACGCGTCCTCGCAGTCACTCCCCTCCAGTGACTTACCTCACTTACCTGCCAGACGTCCGGTCAGCCCTTCGACCCGTCTGGACTTCTCGCCAGCTATCCGGTCAGCCCGTCGACCTAGCTAGACTTCTCGCCAAGCGTCCGGTCAGCCCATCGACCCGCTTGGACTTCTCGCCAGCTATCCGGTCAGTCCGTCGACCTAGCTGGACTTCGTGCCAGACATCCGGTCAGCCCGTCGACCTGTCTGGACTTCCCCTGCACACTCGATCAAAGTGTCAGACAACAACAAAACTAACTTAACCTATTTGTCATTCATCAAAACCTAGGTTAGACCGTTAGTGTTACCCGCACCAACAATCTCCCCCTTTTTGATGGAATGACAACCTGGTTAAGTTAGTGAAAGAACGTAAAAAACAGGTACATCAGTTTTAAAGTTAGTTTTAGTGTTTTCAATTTTGGTTTATCTAACTTAACCACCTAACCCTCCCCCTTTGGCATTCATCAAAAAACAAGGATAAGCAATCATAGTGTAGAATTACTGTAAAAAATAAGCACAGCTAATCTTGAAAAAATATTTGAGGTTGGCTCAAAATTCAAAGATAAAAGTATAATCTTTAAATCCAAGTAAAAAAAATAAGTTGACTTGGGGGAGACAAGTTGAATTTTGAAAAGTATAAATTTAAAGTTAATCAAGTTCAATTTTTTCAACTTCAATTTAACGTATAAAAAAAATTTTCAACTTTAATTTTTCAAAACAAAGCAACAATTAAACAAGTAAGATTAAATTTGCAATGAGGTTTAAAAATTAGGTGGGATTAAACTTCCAAGTTTTTTTTACCACTTAGTTAAATTAAACTTTTTATAAACTAATGGTCAGACATAAATTAGTTTTAAAAAGCATTTTTCAAACACACAGAATTTTAATTAATTTCTCCCCCTGAACTTGATACTTAAATTTAAACAGCTGTCTAACCAATTAGGTACTAACTAACTATCAGAAGATAGTAGCTTTCACTTGGTTAGTCAGATTAAGGTGATTATAAACAGTCAGTGTTTGACTTGACTGATGATCTTAATCTGATTACTGTCTGATTTGTATTTAACTTCCAGACTTATGCTGATGCACTGAAATAAGCATCTTAAGTCCAGACAGTTGGCCTATGCATCTCACCCCTTTCTATGTTCGTCAAACACAAGCAAGGTAAACCTATGGTGTTGGTGAGATGCTCAAAAACTAGTCCTATGGGTACATGCTTTCTAAGGATTCAAAACTAGTCCAAGGCCAAAAGTGTTTTTGAAAAACTAAAAATAGGAAAGTTTTGAAAACAAACAAGTTTAACTTATAATTTGAAAAAAAACATGTTTGAAAATAATTTAAAAAATCCTAGTCTATTGAGCACATCCCTAATTTTCGACGTAAGTTGCTAAACTCACTTTCAGGGAGTGGTTTTGTGAAAATGTCAGCTAAATTTGATTTGGACTCAATGTATTTGAGTTCAATATCACCTTTAGTAACATGATCCCTGATAAAGTGGTGCCTAATTTCAATATGTTTGGTTCTTGAATGATGCACAGGGTTCTTGGTTAAGTTAATTGAACTTATATTGTTAATTAATACTTTTACATTTGTGATGTTTAAGTTGAAATCTTTTAGAGTATGCATCATCGATAATAATTGTGCAACACATTCACCTATAGCTATGTATTCTGACTCAGTTGTAGATAGAGCAACACAATGTTGCTTTCTACTAAACCAGCTAACAAGTGATGAACCTAATAATTGGCATCCACCACTTGTGCTTTTGCGGTCTAATTTACATCCAGCATAATCGGAGTCAGAATATCCTATTAGTTCAAAATTATTGGTCCTAGGATACCAAATTCCTACATTTGTTGTTCCTTTAAGATATCTAAAAATTCTTTTAACTTGTGTCAAATGGGATTCCTTAGCACAAGTTTGGTATCTAGCACACATACTAACTACAAATAAAATATCAGGTCGGCTTGCAGTTAAGTACAGTAGGCTACCTATTGCACTCCTATTTTCCATTTGAGTCATTATCTAAGATTGTGTTTACTGCCATAGGTGTTTTTATTTCTTTTGTATTTTCCATCCCGAATTTTTTAAGTAATTCTTTAGTGTATTTGTGTTGATAAATATAGTTTTCTTCATTTGTTTGTTTGATTTGTAATCCTAAGAAATAAGTTAATTTTCCTACTAGGCTCATTTCAAATTCTTTTTCCATTAGATTAATAAATTCCTCTAAAAAGTCTGAATTTGTTGAACCAAATATTATATCATCTACATATATTTGTGCAATAAATATGTCTGTATTTAATGATTTAACAAACAAGGTTGGGTCAATTTGACCTTGGTTGAATCCTTTAGATGTTAAGTAAGATGTTAGCCTTTCATACCATGCCCTGGGTGCTTGTTTAAGTCCATATAATGCTTTCTTTAACTTAAATACATAATCAGGGTGTTCTAGACTTTCAAACCCAGGAGGTTGACCTACATAAACTTCTTCTTTAATTAGTCCATTAAGAAAGGCGGACTTAACATCCATTTGGTATAGTTTGAATCCCTTATGGGCTGCATAACTTAGTAACATTCTAATGGATTCTAATCTGGCTACTGGGGCATAGGTCTCATCATAGTCAAGCCCTTCAACCTGACTAAACCCTTTGGCAACTAGCCTAGCCTTGTTTCTAGTAATTTCTCCAGTTTCACTTAATTTGTTTCTGAATACCCATTTTGTTTCTATTATTTTCTTATTCTTAGGTGGTGGTACTAGGTCTCAAACTTCATTACGCTCAAATTGGGCTAGTTCTTCTTGCATAGCTATAATCCAGTCTGGGTCTAGTAGGGATTCATCCACTGTTTTGGGTTCTATTTTTGAAATTAAGGAGATTTGACTCAAGTTTCTAAAAGATGATCTGGTTTGAACTCTTAGGTATGGGTCACCAATTATTTGATCAGTTGGATGGTTGGGATTCACTCTTATAGTTCTAGGGGGTTTATTTTCTTGATGTTGTTCCTCTTCTTCATGACTTAGAGTTTGGTTGGTTTCTGGAGCAAATTCAGGTGGTTGTGTAAGTTCTAAGTTTTGTTTAGTTTCTTCAAATTTTACATTAGTAGTTTCTTCAATTTTTAAGGTAACCTTATTGTAAATTCTATAGCCTCTACTATTTAGGGAATATCCTACAAAAATTCCATTTTCAATTTTAGAGGAGAATTTTCCTAAGTGTTCTCTTGTATTTAAGATGAAAACTGGGCACCCAAACACTTTAAAATATTTTATATTGGGTTGTTTATTATAAAATATTTCGAAGAAGGTTTTGTTGTGGGTTTTATTTATTGTAGTTCTGTTCTGTACATAGCAGGCTGTACTAACAACTTCTGCCCAAAAGTATTTAGGTAGGTTATACTCATTTAACATTGTTCTAGAGGCTTCAAGTAAGGTTCTATTTTTTCTTTCTACAATCACATTCTGTTGGGGGGTTTTAGGGCATGAAAATTCATGATGGTAACCATTTTCAAGACAAAAACTGTTAAAGTTGTGATTTTTAAATTCTCCTCCGTTGTCACTCCTGATTCTTTTAATTTTAATATCTTTTTCATTTTCAATTTGTTTACAGAAATTTATAAAAATTTCAAAAGTTTCATCTTTATGTTTTAAGAATTTTACCCAAGTAAACCTAGAATAATCATCTATAATTACTAAACAATATAAGTTTCCATTTATAGATTTGACTCCATGGGAGTCAAAAAGGTCTAAATGTAGAAGTTCTAATATTGAGTTAGTTTGTGGTTGATTTGTTTGTTTGTGAGTGGATTTAGTTTGTTTACCTTGTTGACAAGCATTACATATGGTTGAATCTAAGTTAGGTAATTTTGGTAAGCCTCTCACAAGTCCATTTAGTTTACTTATATTTCGAAAGTTGGTGTGAGACATTATTCTATGCCATAACCATGTTTCTTCTTTTTGTGTTAAGTAACACTTAATGGAAGAAGTGGTTAAATTGATGGCATAGATGTTGTCTTTTCTAAAACCTTTTAGGCTTATGGTAGGAGTATCTAGATGTTTGATTAAACACTCTGTGGATAGAAATTTAACCTTATACCTAGTATCACATAATTGAC
Organism: Zingiber officinale; assembly: GCF_018446385.1. NCBI lineage: Eukaryota > Viridiplantae > Streptophyta > Magnoliopsida > Zingiberales > Zingiberaceae > Zingiber > Zingiber officinale. The sequence continues at coordinate 96,150,548 of NC_056005.1, forward strand.
TTATACTTAGAAGGTTGTATTTAAAATTTTCAACAAGTAAAACATTTGTAATTATAAAGTCTATTTTTAATTCAATATTACCTATACCAATTACCTTGAGTTTGCCGTTGTTTCCAAAGGCAACTGTTCCTAAGCTTTTGTAAGTGAGTTGAGTGAACTTGGTGTGATCTCCAGTCATATGTTTGGAGCAACCACTGTCCAAAATCCACTTGGTTTCCTACAGTAAGTAGGATTTAACGTTAGTCATTTTATTTATGACCAGACAAAATTTTAAGTTTAAAATTGGAGTTTTGACATTAATTTTTAAGTTTAAAATTGAAGTTTTGAAATTAATTTTTAAGTTTAAAATTAAAGTTTTGAAATTAATTTTTAAGTTTAAAATTAAAATTTTGAAATTAAGTTTAAAATTGAAATTTTGAAATTAATTTTTAAGTTTAGAATTAAAATTTTGAAATTAATTTTTAAGTTTAAAATTAAAATTTTGAAATTAATTTTTAAGTTTAAAATTAAAATTTTGAAATTAATTTTTAAGTTTAAAATTAAAGGTTTGAAATTAAATTTTAAGTTTAAAATTAAAATTTTGAAATTAAGTTTAAAATTGAAATTAATTTTTAAGTTTAAAATTAAAATTTTGAAATTAATTTTTAAGTTTAAAATTAAAGTTTTGAAATTAAATTTTAAGTTTAAAATTAAAAATTTGAAATTAAGTTTAAAATTGAAATTAATTTTTAAGTTTTGAAATTAATTTTTAAGTTTAAAATTAAAATTTTGAAATTAATTTTTAAGTTTAAAATTAAAATTGAAATTAATTTTTTAAGTTTAAAATTAAAGTTTTGAAATTAATTTTTAAGTTTAAAATTAAAATTTTGAAATTAAGTTTAAAATTGAAATTAATTTTTAAGTTTAAAATTAAAGTTTTGAAAATAATTTTAAGTTTAAAATTTTGAAATTAATTTTAAGTTTAAAATTTTGAAATTAATTTTAAGTTTAAAATTTAGAATTTAAGCCTTATTCATCTCACCCGATCTATATTATCAATATGGGAATCCTATGATTTTGCGAGATGAAATTTGATTTTTAATTATGGAGTTTTGGTTTAACTTGTGTTAGATTCAGGTTTAGTCTTGGTCTCTACAAACATGCATTTTTCGGATAAACTTCTAAGCTTGGTGAGTCACATGGACGTCATTAGAAGTAACCAACCTTTCGAGGTTTTCCGAATAGTCCTATCCACGGAGCTTAGTACTAAACCTTGGTCTAACTGATTAGGATCCATTTAAGGGTAGCTTCGGTCAGTTCCACTTGGCCAAATGCACCAGATCGAAACCATATCTTTCTAGACATGCGATGCCCAAGTTTTCCTAACGTACTATCATCCAAAAATTTCACCAGTATCATTGATTCAAGTTAAACTTGGTTTCTAATCCTAATTACCCTGCCGGGTTAGTTTATTTTGGGTTACCCTGTCGGGTAAGTTAGTTTTGGAGGTGCCAGCTATTTTGGAGCCTCCCCCTGAATTATTGGCCATTAATTTAAATTTTGGTTTTAGGTTTGTGTCGATTCTTTTTATAGTTATGGTTAACTTGGTGATAATTTTGTTGATTTTTAAGGTGTTTAAATTTTGAATTTGATTTAGGTTTGTATTTTGGATTTTGGTTTGGTTTATTCGATTTTATATAATGTATTTTTTCTTTAGGTATATAATATTGATTTAGTCCTATTTGCGTGGTTAAGCACGCTTTCGGAACCCAAGCTAAATTGGTTGATTTGTATTGGGTTATTAATGATTTGAAGGTTTTATTTGAATTCGACTTATATCCTAGTCCGGTTTTATTATAGCATGCTTTTTGATTATTTAGGATTAAGTTTAGATTTTTTGATCTTGTTGTGAATTTTTCTAACATCTCCTTTAAATTGTTTATTTCATTTTTTAATGATAAATTCTCCTCCTCAAGTGTTAGATCTTGAGTTGGATTCGAATTTTTTATTTGTTCCTTGAGGTCTTGATTTTCCTCAAGAAGTGATTTGTTTTCATTCTCTATTTTAATTAATTTACTATTTAAACAAGAAATAATTCTAAAAAAATTTTTGTTTAAATTAAAGTATACCTCATTAGGGCCTTCGGAAACGAGTACGGACTCGTGGCTTGTTTCGGGTTCAGACCCGTCTTCATCTTCCGACTCATCTTCTGTTTCGACTTCTCAATGCGAGGTGGCTCTGATGTTTCTGCTCTTCTTCCTCTGATTCGTCCGAGGAGTCGTCCCATGTTGCTTTGAGGGCCTTCTTTTTGGTTGGCTTCGGTTTATCGAACTTCAGTTTTGGGCATTCGTTCTTGTAATGTCCCTTTTTGTTGCAGCCGAAGCAAGTCACGTTCTTTTGATCTGATGGAGAACTGATCTTCTGAAGGTCCTTTGTGCTGAAGCTCATTTTTCTCCTGGTGAACATTTTTCTTACCAGGTTCACCAGGTGTTCTTCATCTTCGGAGTCTTGGTCGGGATCTTCTTCATACTCAGGCTTACTCTTCTTTTCTTTGGAGGAACCTGCAAATAAAGCTATACCTTTTTCGGCTCCAGCATTAGTTTGTTCATGTAATTCTAATTCACAGAAAAGCTCATCTAATTTTAATTTAGAAAGATTTTTAGAAATTTTGTAGGCATCTACAATTGATGCCCACAAACTATTACGTGGAAAAGCATTTAATGCGTACCTTATTAAGTCTTTATTTTCCATCTGGTGGCCTATCGCATGAAGCCCGTTAAGGATGTCCTTGATTCTTGCGTGGAGCTGATTCGCCGTTTCACCTTCCTGCATTTTTATATTAAAAATTTTATTTAAAAGCAAGTCTCGTTTTGTTACCTTGGCGTCGCTCGTTCCCTCGTGCAGTTCGATCAATTGTCCCATAGCTCTTTAGCGTTTTTGTGTGGACCGACTCTGTTCAGTTCTTCTCTTGTCAATCCGCACTGTAGAGTGTTGATCGCTTTATTTTTTTCTTCAAGTCTGCTGTCCAGTCTTCAGGATCCAGTAGATTCCCGGAGTTGTCCACTGGAATTTTGTAGGGTCTCGTAATGCTCATCCACTGGTCGAAGTCTGTTTTGAGGTAAACCTCCATCCGCTTTTTCAAGTACGGAAAATCGTCCCCGTTGAAGAGTGGAGGTCGTACTGTGCTGAATCCTTCTGTCTGAGACATTTTAGTCCTGCGCACAGACGAAAGAGAAGAAACAAAAAATCCCAAGACTTGGTCTTGGATTAGTAGTGCGGGAAGAGAGAAAAAATAGTAGTAAAAATCTAGATTCGTGTTGCACCAATTTAGATTAATTAAAAAATATTAAAGTAATGATACACCAGTTTTAGAATTAAGCGTCGAACTGAAAACAAAAAAGGAAAAAAAAAAATTTCACCCCCAGTCTGATTGGTGGTTGCACCAAATCAGAGCGGTACCTGCTCTGATACCACTTGTAGGACCGTGATCATTCGATAGAGGGGGGGTGAATATCGATTCGAAGAGTCAAGTAAAACTACGCAGCGGAAAAGTAAATGAACACAGTTGTTTTTACTTCGTTCAAAGCCTGTGACGACTCCTACTCGAAGGCCCGTGGTCCTTGACCACTTTCGTTGGGCAATCACTAGCAATTCGAATATAATTACAAAATGAATACAGGAAATGCAAGTGAAACAAAGTAATATCGACAAAGAAATTAACTAAAAATCGAAGGAGCACTTTGTCGGAGCTTTGTTGGCGTCGCAGGCACGTAGAGCAGTAGGACCAGCGGTAGAAGAGTTCTCAGATTGATTGTTGAAGAAGCTCCATCCCTGGGGCTTCTTTTATATGCTGCTCCGGGCGCCTGGATCCCTTCCGAGTGCCCTGGTGAGACGTGACAGGTCTAATCAGCGAACTCCACGTGGCGACGACTCGGCCTGGATAAAGTTCACCTCCGGGCGCCCGGATCCCTTCCGGGCGCCCGGACCTCCTGTTTCCAGAAACTTCCTTTCCTGCAAAACAGAGTTAGTCCGAGGTACATATGTATTCTGCAACACAGATTGCTAGCACAATTTATGAAATAGAATTAACAGTAAAAATATGACTTAGATTCCGTCTTTCCGAGACCGGAATCTAGTCACGATCTCGACTTAGATATCCAAAATGGATCTAAGCCGGATCGACGCCTAATGTTCCCTTCCCGGGAACGCGTCCTCGCAGTCACTCCCCTCCAGTGACTTACCTCACTTACCTGCCAGACGTCCGGTCAGCCCTTCGACCCGTCTGGACTTCTCGCCAGCTATCCGGTCAGCCCGTCGACCTAGCTGGACTTCTCGCCAAGCGCCCGGTCAGCCCATCGACCCGCTTGGACTTCTCGCCAGCTATCCGGTTAGCCCGTCGACCTAGCTGGACTTCGTGCCAGACATCCGGTCAGCCCGTCGACCTGTCTAGACTTCCCCTGCACACTCGATCAAAGTGTCAGACAATAACAAAACTAACTTAACATATTTGTCATTCATCAAAACCTAGGTTAGACCGTTAGTGCTACCCGCACCAGCAGAAAGCGCATAGCCGGGACGCTAACCCCAGGCAAAGACATCTCGAGGATTGAACCCTGGACCTTTCGACAATGAAACTATGCACCCCCAGTTGTGCTATGCCCTGGGGACATAGTCTCTCACCTTTAGCTTCATATTGTTCTAAAGACATGCCTGAAGTTGGCTTTTGATTGATCTTGAATAAACTTTCCCAAGTCTTCTTTTGTGTTGGGTAGGATGGTTAGCAACTCCTACAGCGTCATTGACTTTCAATGAATTAGCTTTGTCCTCTTGTTGCACTACCTATGTCGCAGTTTCTCCTCCCTTTAGTGGTGACACTGCCTTCACATGTATCTCAGCTTGCTGCATAACAAGCCCTTATGGAAGGTCACTAGAGGCTCCGTTTCTAACCACAACATACGCCAATTCACCATCATCAACGTGAGGAGCGACACCATCATCTAGATCCACATCATCACATTGTTCCCCACCATAGGTTTCATTAAAGTAAATTGTTGTCAATTTTACCCATCTTGTATTTGGCTAAATCTGTATTCTTTAAATGAATCTTTGGCTTGACTCAAAGGTGAATACTTGAGTCATTTTTTCTTTTTTCCTATTGGGTATAAAAGTCCACATGATTGAATCAAGGAGTCTTCAATTGAATGCCCACAAAATTAATAAATGTCAAGCACCAATTCAAAATTTTCGAATGTGAACTTCCAACACAAAACGTGTGTGTGGTCCCTCCCAACCAAGTACCAATTCTAATTTGCCAACTAGCTTTCAAAAAACTGCACCACTTCAATTAATGCTAGAATCCAGTGAAATTATTGACCATTAAAGCTGATTAAATCGTTGAGAAATTTCCTTTTCTACAATAGGTTGGCCAGAGATGCAGTTCACTGAAAAATCTTCAATAGAGCACGTTGCAATAGGAATTTGACCGGCCAAGAGCCTTCTTTTAAGCACCAGACAAAGGGGAGAGAAAGGGGAAGTTAAAGAAAACCGAGGAGAGGAAACTGAGGAAAACACGAAGAAGGGGAGGGGAGGAACAAGTGTACCTAATAGATGAACGGTATTGCCAGTGAGAAGACGCCCCTATGCCGGAGAAGAACACTTCGATATAGCTAGTGAGATATCCCTTGGCACCCTCTGAATCCACCCAAGAATCAACGGAGAGAGGCCATCACCACGAGTGGACAACCGCTGCCAAGAGGAAAAGTAAACCGGGGAAAAGCCTTCCAAAGTCATCAGAGAAAAAGCCCAGGAGTCACTCACCTCACTATGTGGAAGATGTCCGAAAATCCTAGAGAGATGTTGGAGCTTCTCTCTTTAGAAAACGGACACCCATCGAGAGTTGACTGACTGACTAATACTAGCAATCACTTACATACGTTACATGTCTAATACATATAAATTAGTGTCCCAAACCCATAAATTAGACTTGGCATGGGTGCATAAGGCACATGCAGTAGTACAACACAAAGGCGACGCTCGAGAACTCTAGCAGTAAGTCACTTTAATGAACTCTCCCAGGTAAAAAAATAATTTAATTTTTTATCTCAAATATTAAAATGATAAGAACAGACACTACACTTAATCTTAGCCAAAATGTCGAGAAATGTATGCTTTTTAATGTCACTAGCTCAATGTATTTATAAAAGTTCCTCCGCTCGTGGTGTTGTAAATTCTAAGATGTGGGACTAAAGTGAACTATGACAATGTATATTTTACTAGAAAAAATTGCTAATAAGTCTTAAAATTATTTTTAGTGTGAAAAAAAGGATATTAACATAATTTAATTTTAGATTTCATCAAAATTAGTTATTAAAGGGTCCAGATTCTTTATTAAATAGTAAAATATTTAAAATCATATCCCTCTATAATAATGGTATAGTGACATAGTGCTTTCTTAGTTTCCTAAGCATCTGAAGATCTTTAATGAGTTAATGAATAAAATTTTCTTAATGGACAATTGACATAAGGACACTGGACTGATGAACCACTCGGTGTGAGCGCTTCTTGATTTATCTTAACAATCAGTGAAAAATTTTTATAGGGCCAAATCGATCATCCCAGAATTTGTCAGATCTTGTTTAGAGTTGTCTTGTGCTCCGATCTAATTCAATTTTTTATTACTTATATACAAATTTTGATCGAATAAATGTTGTTTCCTGATAAATTTGGTATCACATGTTATAGTTTCTTGTAACCATGGTCCTTTTTACTCATTACTATTAATGATTTGACATTATTATATGTTAGGATGGAGCAAGATCAAAGAGTTCGAGGACGTGGGATAAATAAATGCTTCTAGACAGAGAATGAGGTCCAAGTACTAATTGCAACTCTTCAAGATATGACTTGTGATCCTTCATGGAAGACAGATGGCGGTTTTAAAAATAATTACATGGCTAAGGTGTATAATGTAAGTACCCCGGATTAGTTTTGATGTAATCAACTTAGTTAAGTTAGGCTCTATGGTTTGATCCCTTGTGTCCAAGTATGCAGGGATTTAAGAATACAAAAATTCGAGCGGAAAATGCAGCGAACGAGAGAGATGACACATCAAGCGAGTCAACAGGCTTGATACATCCGAGGGATGAGGAGCTATGGAAGAGTATATTGGTGCACGAGATGGACGTGCTTGTTGCTTCCAAGGGACGAGAAGTTGGGGAGGAAGTTTGCTCGAGGAGAAGACCAGAGTTAGGTTTGGATGAGCTCAACTCTGAATGACTGAGTATCACCGAAGCGATCGGACAAGAAAATAGTCAACTTCATAGTTGACCATCTTCAGGCGCTTGGACTAGGTCCAAGCGCTCGAACTTCAAGCGACTGGACTAGGTCCAGGTGCCCTGACTAGGTCCAGGCACCCAGACTTCAGGTGCCCAGACTAGGCCAAGGCACCCGAACTTCAGGTGCTCGGACTTCAGGTGCTCAGACTAGGCCAAGGCACTCGGACCAGGTGTAGGTTCTCGGATTATTTCAGGCACGTTAGCATGCCGTTGGTTGTAGAGGATTAGTACGGAGTCCACTCCAGCTGATTTCAGGTGCCTAGATGGGGTCTAGACGCCCGAGGAGCTTAATTCGTTGGAAAAAAGTCATTACGGAGTGAATTGAGTCCAGGTGCCTAGACCAGGTCCAGGCATCCGAGAAGCACCACATTAGCAAACAACTAGTTATGACTAATGATCTATAAATAGAGCTCTGATGCTTAAAGTTTGAATAACACAAATTTTATTTTTCATTTTGTAAATATATTTTTGTTGTTCTACGCGTTCAACATCTATAAAGAGGTTATTCCGCCTATTTCGAAGGAAAACTTTTTATTGAAACTTTCACTGCCTTGGATTAGCAACATCCTCGATTGCAAATCAAATAAATCTTTGTCTCTTCCTTTAATTAATGTTTTTATTATTTTTAACTAATTAAATATGTTCTTGCTAAGTTCAATAGCAAGAGAAGGTTCTAATTTTTATTGCATGACTATTCACCTCTCTTTAGTTGACCTACCTGCATCTACACATAGGAGAATGCTAAGCAAGAACCCCACCCTTCCAAACAAGTTACACCTCATCTTGAGTAAAAAATTGAGTGGTTAAAGACAATATTTCATATTATTAATGATATGTATAGGTAAAGTGGATGTCAATGGAATTATGTTGAGAACAAATAACATGTGAAAAGCAATGATTTGATAGCTATAAAGCAATGGTTTGATAGCTATTGTTAGGTAATTTTATAAATTGTGTCCAAAATTTTTTACTCTCTCAAATATTTCATTTTTATTCTGTAAGCTTTTTCAATCACGTATATTTTCAATTTTGTAAACTCACAAAGAGACAAAAGGAATGTGGGATTTCAAATTTTTGAAATCAACTTAAATTAGTCTATGGAAGGGATATAGCTATTGGTGTTGTTGTTTAGGGGCACGTACATGTTATTTACAATTTGAAAGTTGGTCAAAATAATGAAAGTGGAGGTGAAAATCTAAGCGCATTATGTCATTCTTCAAATGAGTACGATGAAGATAATAATGTATTTTTTTGAGTCAGATTCAAACCCAACTGCTTCATAGAACACTGATGTGACAAAATCAGCTACAAAACAAAAACAATCATTAACAACTGGAGATAAAATTATAAAGAGAATAAAATCAACAGTAACACATTTGGATATTATGACACAACTATACGACATGAAAAGTGGATTTCATACTTTTGTGGATAGTTTTAATGCACATTTTGCAACCATTGCAAATATCATGGTAGAAGATAATTTACGAAAAAAAATGACTTCAAAAAGAATGAAAGATGTGATTGTTGAGCTAATAAACCTTAGCCTTTCTAGTGGTGATGTATTCAAAGCAACTAATTATTCATTGTAGATAAGGACAAGATTGATGTGTTGTTCAATCTTCCTTTAGAGTTGCGAAGGAATTACGTGATTAGCTTACTCGTCACCTCCCCAAATATGTAGATAATAGTACTAGATTTTGTGGAAAACACATTGGAGATGATTGTTATGCTGAATTTTATGATAACAATGCTGGTTTTTGTGATGGTTTTGCTAGATTGTGTGAAAACTACCTTAGGGATGACCATTGACTATTATGCTTTATTTTGTGATAGCATTGCTGAATTTTATAATGATTTTGTTAGATTTTGTGAAAACTATCTTGAGGATATCTATTATGTTGGATTTTGTGATAGCAATGTTAGTTTTTTTATTGTATTATTGTGCTATGTGGAAATAACTTTAGAGAAGAGTATTGTTCTAGATTTTGTTGTAGTAGTAATTCTTCTCCCCTATTTCTTTTATCTTTTATTGATACAATTTTTCTCATCCGGTGTCATTTATTTGAATTTGACAAAATATTATGTTAAAGTTCATTTGTATTGAGCTAGTAGGATATTGAATTTCATTCCTTAGTTGCCCAATCCCAAGATCTATTTTATAAGAATCCAGTTCACTCCACTTAATTTTCTTTTAGTTTGTACAGGAGTTAGTAGAGCCGAATAATTAAAATTAATTTTATTTTAAAATAATAGTAATAAAATATGTTTTAAGTTATCAGGAATAATAGTAAATAAGAAAATAATTATAAAATATCATAGAAATAATTTTGGAGACAAAATATATAGAAATATTATGGTTTATTTTAAAGATAAATATGATTTTTGTTATATTTGTACTTTCAAACCTCTAGCAAACCAAACAATAATATTAACAGTCATACTTAATTCAAACTTATAAATTAAATAATAATATTAGAATGACTCATTCTCATTCTAATCTATTATTATATTCATTTTCATTCTTATTCTTACACTCTAAACTAAATACCACATTAATCCACCCTATTAAATTATTCCTCCCAATTCTAATTCCCGGATTTATTTCTATCTGAAATTCATTTTCTTCTTATAATAATGAAGTGACCATCGGATAATCCATATTCATCATTGTAATTCAACGAGAGTTTCTATAACGATTTTCAATGGAGGGTACTTATTGTTAATATACATATAAAAACAAAGATGAACATAATAATGATTCCTATTACTAGTCTCTTATGTTTGCATTTGTTTTTTTAATATTTTGAAAAACTATTTAACTTTTTTTATAATTGTCAAATATTTTTAATTAAAATGATCTAATAATAACAATTAAATCTCTCTCTATTATATAGTACATCGGGATCTAGTTATCTCGGCTTTAAATACATTCCTTATATGCTAATCACTATTCCAAAGATTAGTAGCCGTCCGTGATTTACCTCTCTATGTTGACCCTGAGATGGGTTGGCGGGGGTGCTGGGGGCGAGCGTATTCACCTTTTATCATCATACATCAGGAATCTAATTGTCCCCAGGCATAGCACAGTTGGGGGCACATGATCTTATGGTCAAGAGGTCCAAATTCGATTATCGAGGTGTTACAGTCTGGAATTAACGTCTCTGCTATGCGCTTTCAATTGTTTACCTGCATTTATCTCCCTCCATATCCGTGAGACCGACTCTAGGGGATATATCGGGAATCTAGCCCCTATGCTAGATTCCCCTCAGGACGGTCTAGTGAGCTCATGAAGTGTTACCACCATGAGGTCTGAGGTTCGAATCTTAACATAATTGAGATAAATGTCTCCCTCATGTGCTAGTCACTATTCTAAAGGTTAGTAGTCACCCGTGATTTACCTTCTCCGTATTGACCCTGGCACGGATTGGCGGGGGCACTGGGGGAGAGCATAGTCGCCTTTTACCACCATAGATCGGGAATCTAACCCATATGCTATTCAACTGCCTAAGGCTAATAATCATCTATGATTTATCTCTTTTGTGTTAGCATGGAAACAAGGTTGGTGGAGGTGTTGTGTAAGTGAATCACCTTTTATTATCATAGATCAAGAATCTAGATTCAAGATTTATTATGACACATTATTAGAATTTTTTCTCCTTAATGGATAATAGACCTGACCTGAGAATGTTGGCTGTCTAGATGGATCTCCATGTGCACTTTTCTGATTTACCCTAGCGACCGGTGGAAAACTTCAGTCGAGCCGGACCGATCTCCTCATATTTGATGTTACCTTACTTGGTTAATCATTTATTCGCACTCAGGGATAACTCACCCCCATCCACTTGTTTCTTTAGTTACCGTGATTTATCTCCTTCGTGTTAGTCTTGGCGCGGGCTGACGGGATCTTGAGGACGAGCGTTTCAATTTTTTTGTCACATTATTTATTGATCCGGTGGTAAGGACGGGGCACCCACGTCGGCCATGGTCAACGACACATGGAGGTCAAAGGTCAATAGAGGCGGCCCCAAGGTCCCACCAAACAGACCGGCTAGTAGCCCGGTCGGCAGGATGCCCTCCAGGCCGACCGGAATATAGCTCGAACATAGATCGAGCTTCCGACGCTTAAGGTAAAGGAGCTTATGGGCCGAGCGGATAGGCCGCTCGGTCGAAGCATAGATCACTGAGGTGCGATCCCATCCGAGCACAGGACCGAGGATCTTCCCGCTCGGTCCAATACATACACGTACCCGAGTGCTGGGAGCGCCAAGCGGTCGGACCACTTGACCCTGGAACTGACAAGAGACGCAAAAAGACGAAAGGGATAGCTGGTAACATCATCCTCGAGACGCCTGCCGCCGACAAACAGCATGGTCGGCGGCCGGATCAGACAGAATATCGTACGGTGGAAGTTTCCACCATCACGTCAGGGATATGCTCGGACGATTACGGAATGACGTCAGACGTGCTTTTCTGACATACTCATTTGGAGGTATGTTTGGGGAAGCGGACACGCATCGAGAAGCGTGCCCGCGCCTCCCCGGGTCCTATATAATGACCCCAGACTTCGACGGAGGTATGCAGAATTCTCATCACTGTAGCCACAGTTATTCTGCCTCTTTTCTTCTTCGCCTGACTTGAGTGTCGGAGGGTCGTTGTCGGGAACCCCCTCCGGCTCGGCTTCTTTGCAGGTTCGCGGAGATCCACATCACCATTCGGAGTCAGCGGAGAGCGCCATGCACCCCAGCGTCTATCGACTCAGTGCTCGGACAGGATCAAATTGACGCCGCATGTGGGAACGCACCTGGAGCCGAGCCGAGAAGATGGAAGAAGCTGGACGCCAACTCATGGTAACGCTCTCTCCCGAGGAACTAGAGGCACTCATTCAGGCACGAGCCGCGAAGATGGTGGAGCAACAACAGAAGGCTCAAGCCGAGAGAATAGCGCAGCAGGTCGCCTCGGTTTCTGGAGGCCGAGCGGCAATGGAGGACCAACCGAAACAATATTCTACCTGGGCTCAGAACAAGGGGCAGACCGGCACGCCAGGGGATGCGCCAACCACCCCTATTCCATTCCATCGAGCATTGTTCCAGACGCCGTCGGAATTGGCCCTAGCCAACCAGGGATCGTCCGATGAAGCACCCGTACGGGACGCCAGAAAGGGGAGCACCGCGCACGGAGTCATCCCCCGAGCGGGTTAATCGCCAGTTCTCGGAGGCGATCTTGCAAGACCCTCTCCCGAAGCATTATGCTCCAATATCGATCGGGGAGTATAGTGGTGTGACCGATCCGGACGACCATCTTGGTAAGTTCAATAACGCAGCCACTCTTCACTAATACACCGACGGGGTCAAATGCAGGGTTTTCCTTACTACGTTATCCGGTTCGGCTCAACGCTGGTTCCGGAGGTTGCCGGACGGATCAATTAAGAGCTTTATAGATTTCCGCATGGCTTTCCTCCATCATTTCGTAAGCAGCAAGCGCTACCAGAAGGCCAGTGTCAGCCTGTTCGCCATCAAACAAGGTTCGAAGGAGCCACTCCGAGTCTACATCCAGCGCTTCAACCAGGTGGCCATGGACATCCTGTTGGATCGTTAAACGTCGATAGAGGGGGGGGTGAATATCGATTCAAAAAATAACGAGTATAAACGCAGCGGAATAAAAATTGGACACAATGAATTTTACTTCGTTCGGAGCCTGTGACGACTCCTACTCGAAGGCCCGTACTCTGTGAGTACTTTCGTTGGGCAATTACTAGCAGTTCAAAAATGATTACAATTTAAGGTACAGTAATGCTAGCAAAATAACGAAAATACCGACAAGAATTAAGAACAGAAAAGGAGTATATCGTCGGATCTTTGTTAGCGTCGCAGGAGCAAAGAGCAGTAGAGCAGGCAGTCTGAGAGTTCTGAGTTGATTCTGATCTCTGCCTCCACCCCATCTTTTATATGAAGCTCGGGGCGCCATGGATCCCTTCCAGGTGCCCTGGTGAGACATGGCAAGTCCAACCAGTGAGCTCCAAGTGGTGACGCGCGGTCAGGATATTTTTTGCCTCCAGGGCGCCCGAGTGCCTCCCGGGCGCCCGGACCACCTTTTTCCAGCGAACAACTTTCCTGCAAAACAACGTTAGTCCGAGACAAAATAGATCCTGCAAAACAAAGTGTTAGCATAATTAAAGTTCAACAAAGTAATAACAAAGAGTATGACTTAGATTCCGTCTTTCCGAGACCGGAATCTAGTCACGATCTCGACTTAGATATCCGAAATGGATCTAAGCCGGATCGACGCCTAATGTTCCCTTCCCGGGAACGCGTCCTCGCAGTCACTCCCCTCCAGTGACTTACCTCACTTACCTGCCAGACGTCCGGTCAGCCCTTCGACCCGTCTGGACTTCTTGCCAGCTATCCGGTCAGCCCATTGACCTAGCTGGACTTCTCGCCAGCTATCCAGTCAGCCCGTCGACCTAGCTGGGCTTCGTGCCAGACATCCGGTCAGCCCGTCGACCTGTCTGGACTTCTCCCGCACACTCGATCAGAGTGTTAGACAACAACATACTAACTTAACCTGATTTGTCATTCATCAAAACCTGGGTTAAATCGTTAGTGCTAACCGCACCAACAATCTCCCCCTTTTTGATGGAATGACAACCTGGTTAAGTTAGTGAAAACATATGCATTTACGTGGTTTTTAAAGTTAGTTTGTATTTTTAGTTTGGTTTAGCTAACTTAACCACCTAACCCTCCCCCTTTGGCATTCATCAAAAAATAAGATGGATTAAGTAAACATAGACTTCAGACAAAGTAAGAAATAATGTCAAGTTAATCTGGGGGAGTTAAACTTTTTGGAAGTTTGTTTAAAGCATTAGCTTTTAGCTTTTATAAAAATAGCTAAGTTTAGAAAGTCTAATTTTCAAATATAAGTATATAAGTTCTAAATTTCAAGATCAAGTTTTAAATTTTCAAAACACGTTTCAACTTTGAAATGTTTTTCAAACATAAGTGTTCAAAATCAAAATTCCAAAACGAAGTTTGAAAAATTTATTTTTAAAAACTGATTGAAATTTATTTTTCAACACTAAGTTTGTAAACTTAAGTTTTGAAAACATCTAATTTCCACAATTTTTCAAAAGTAATTTTTTTTTAAAAACTCATTTTTGCAAAATCTAACTTTCAAATCAAGTACAATCAAATTTTGAGAACTAGATTTCATTTCCAAAACTAAGTTAAATCTAAAAATTAATTTTCAATAAAAAGTGAAACCCAATATAACTTATTGTATACGAGTTAGTTTGCAAACATAGTTTTAAAATATTCACAGTAGATAAAGGAGTTTTAAAATGATTTTGTAAAATTCTTTTTCAGAAATAATTTTAATTTGAAAGACTGAAGTAGTTGTATTTCTCCCCCTGAACCTGACATTAAATCAAATGTCTAACCAGTTTGTTACTGACTGACTTATCAAAAGATAGCAGCTTTCACTTGGTTAGTCAAGTTAAGGTCAACCTTAGCTTGATTAATATATATTTTGTATTTAACGCCCAGACTTATGTCGATGCACTGAAATAAGCATCTTAAGTCTTAGGCAAATGGCCTATGCATCTCACCCCTTTCTATGTTTGTCAAACACACGCAAGGTAAGCCTAGGGTTTTGGTGAGATGCTCAAAACTAGTCCTGTGGGTACATGTTCTCTAAGGATTTTGAACTAGTCTAAGGCTAAAACTTTATTTGAAAATCTAAAAAAAAGGAAGGTTTTAAAAATGACACATGTTTGAACCTATGAGTTGAAACCAATCATTTTTGAAAATATTTTTGAAATTCGAAACTCCTTGTCTATTAGACACATTCCTAGTTTTCTACGTAAATGACTAAATTCATTTTCAGGGAGTGGTTTAGTGAATATGTCAGCTAAGTTTGACTTGGACTCAACGTATTTGAGCTCAATGTCACCCTTAGTAACATGATCCCTGATAAAGTGGTGCCTGATTTCAATGTGTTTGGTTCTTGAATGATGCCCTGGATTTTTTGTTAGATTTATTGAGCTAATATTGTCAATTAAAACTTTTACATTTGTGATTTTTAAGTTGAAATCTTTTAAGGTGTGCATCATCCATAATAATTGGGCTACACATTCTCCTATGGCTATGTATTCTGACTCAGTTGTAGATAGTGCAACACAATGTTACTTTCTACTAAACCAGCTAACAAGTGATGGGCCTAGTAGTTGACATCCACCACTTGTGCTTTTGCGGTTTAATTTGCATCCAGCATAATCTGAATCAGAATATCCTATTAATTCAAAGTCACTGGTCTTAGGGTACCAAATTCCTACGTTTGTTGTTCCCTTAAGATATCTAAAAATCCTTTTGACTTGAGTCAAATGGGATTCTTTAGCACAGGTTTGGTATCTTGCATACATACTAACTGCAAATAAGATATCAGGTCGGCTTGCAGTTAAGTAGAGTAGACTGCCTATTGCACTTCTATAATACTTTAGATCTACTGGTTTTCCATTTGGGTCATTGTCTAAGATTGTGTTTACTGCCATGGGTGTTTTTATTTCTTTTGTATTTTTCATTCCGAATTTTTTAAGTAATTCTTTAGTGTATTTATGTTGATAAATGTAATTTCCTTCATTTGTTTGTTTAATTTGTAATCCTAGAAAATATGTTAATTTTCCTACTAAACTCATTTCAAATTCTTGTTCCATTAGGTTGATAAATTCTTCTAAAAAGTCTGAGTTAGTTGAACCAAATATTATATCATCTACATATATTTGTGCTATAAATATGTCATTTTTTAGTAATTTAATAAACAAGGTTGGGTCAATTTGACCTTGGTTGAATCCTTTGGATGTTAAGTAAGATGTTAGCCTTTCATATCATGCCCTAGGTGCTTGTTTAAGTCCATATAATGCTTTCTTTAATTTAAAAACATAATCAGGATGTTCTAGATTTTCAAATCCAGGAGGCTGACCCACATAAACTTCTTCTTTTATTAGTCCATTGAGAAAGGCTGATTTAACATCCATTTGATATAGTTTGAATCCCTTATGGGCTGCATAACTTAGTAACATTCTAATGGATTCTAATCTGGCTACTGGGGCATAGGTTTCATCGTAGTCAAGTCCTTCAACTTGACTGAACCCTTTAGCAACTAGCCTAGCTTTATTTCTAGTAATTTCCCCAGATTCACTTAATTTGTTTCTAAATACCCATTTTGTTTCTATTATTTTCTTATCTTTAGGTGGTGGTACTAGATCCCAAACTTCATTACGCTCAAATTGAGCTAGTTCCTCTTGCATGGCGATGATCCAATCTGGATCAAGTAGGGATTCAGCTACAGTTTTGGGTTCAATTTTTGAAATCAGGGAAATTTGACTTAGGTTCCTAAAGGATGATCTGGTCTGAACCCTTAGGTCTGAGTCACCAATTATTTGATTAGTTGGATGGTTAGGGTTGATTCTTATAGTTCTAGGAGGTTGGTTTGCTTGAGTGTGTTCATCTTCTTCATGATCTAGGGATTGATTGGTTTCTTTAGAATTATTATTTTCAACAGGTTGAAGTTGAGTTTGTTCTTGGGTTTCTTCAAATTTTACATTTGTGGTTTCCTCGATTTTTAGCGTAATTTTATTATATATTCTGTAACCCCTACTGTTTAGAGAATATCCTACAAAAATTTCATTTTCTACTTTAGATGTAAATTTTCCTAAGTGTTCTCTAGTATTTAAGATGTAGGCTGGAGACCCAAATACTTTAAAATATTTTATGTTGGGTTGTTTGTTATAAAATATTTCAAAGAGAGTTTTATTATGTCTTTTATTTAATGTTGTTCTATTTTGCACATAGCAGGCTGTACTTACAGCTTCTGCCCAAAAATATTTAGGTAGGTTATATTCATTTAACATAGTTCTAGAGGCTTCTAGTAAGGTTCTATTTTTTCTTTCTACAATTCCATTTTGTTGGGGGGTTTTAGGACACGAAAATTCGTGATGGTAGCCATTCTCAAGACAGAACTTGTTGAAATTATGATTTTTAAATTCTCCCCCGTTGTCACTCCTAATTCTTTTAATTTTAATACCTTTTTCGTTTTCAATTTGTTTGCAAAAGTTTGCAAAGATTTCAAAAGTTTCGTCTTTTTGTTTTAAGAATTTAACCCAAGTAAACCTAGAATAGTCATCTATTATTACTAAGCAGTATAGGTTTCCATTTATGGATTTGACCCCATGGGAGTCAAAAAGGTCTAAATGTAGAAGTTCTAATATCGAGTAGGTTTGTGGTTGATTGGTTGGTTTGTGAGTGGATTTTGTTTGTTTACCTTGTTGACAAGCATTACATATGGTTGAATCTAGGTTAGGTAATTTCGGTAAGCCTCTCACTAGTCCATTTAATTTGCTTATATTTCTAAAGTTGGTGTGAGACATTCTCCTATGTCATAACCAAGTCTCTTCTTTTTGTGTTAAATAACACTTAATTGAAGAGGTGGTTAAGTTGATAGCATAGATGTTGTCTTTTCTAAAACCTTTTAGGCTTATAGTAGGATTATCTAGATGTTTGATTAAACACTCTGTGGATAGAAATTTAACCTTATACCTAGTATCACACAATTGACTTATACTCAGGAGATTGTATTTAAAATTCTCGACATGTAGAACATTTGTAATTATGAAATCTATTTTTAGTTCAATATTACCTATTCCGATCACCTTGAGTTTGCCGTTGTTTCCAAAGGCAACTGTTCCTAAGCTTTTGTAGGTGAGTTGAGTGAACTTGGTGTGATCTCCAGTCATGTGTTTGGAGCGACCACTGTCCAAAATCCACTTGGTTTCCTACAATGAGTAGGATTTAAGGTTAGTTTTAAAAATAGTTTTTCAGGTTAATTTGGTTTTAAAATTAAAAGTAAATTAATCGTAATTCATTTTAGTTATTTAATTCGAAATTTGTTTAGTTTAAAATTTAACTGATTCAGTTCGAAATTTAATTTAATTAATTTAATTTGAGATTTAATTTATTTAATTCAAAATTTAATTTAATTAATTCGAAATTTAATTTAATTAATTCAATTTGAAATTTAATTTATTTAATTTGAAATTTAATTAATTTGAAATTTAATTAATTCAATTAATTTTAATTTGAAATTTGATTTTGATTCTTAGTCATCTCACCCGATCTAAGTTGTCAATCAGGGAATCCTATGATTTTGTGAGATGGATTGGATTTTTAATTATGGAATTTTGGTTTAACTTGTGTTAGATTCAGTTTTAGCTTTGGTCTCTACAAACAGGCATTCTTTGGATAAACTTCTAAGCTTGGTGAGTCACATGGACGTCATTAGAAGTAACCAAGGTCCTTAAGGCAAGAGCTTTTTAAAAGGCATGGGAATCAGATGTATGGCAGCAGATATGGCAGCTTAGTCTTTTAGTATAAGTGGGAGATTGTTAGAATGTATACTAAAAGCCTAGCTTTTGGTATAAAACATTTATCTAGAAATAAGAATCACATTGGTCAAATGTCTACATTTGTGATAAATGTAGTTGTTCAATTAATTTATATTGTAGATAACACGGTGTGTGGTGTCACACACAGAAGATCATGTTATCAGTACCTTATAAATTATAAACAGTAGCTCACGACCAAGATGGAAAGGAACAAACCATTGGAAGGTCGTAGTGTAATTAGGTATTAGTTTATCTTAACTATATAATTACACTAGTACACTTAGAGTGTATTGAGTAGGACCATTTGAGGTCGTTCCTTTTATACTGACTTTATGAAGGAACAAAGACCTCAGTTATTATGGAAGTGTGTGCTCTTAATCCTAATATAATAACAAGCACATATATTTGATATTTATTTCTTTAATTTATCAATGGGTGAGATTTAGTTCGATAAATCAATAAGCCCGATAAGTTGGGAAATGATATCACTTATAGTATGTGTTGTTGATTATAGAAGGAAACTGTGTCCTAGTAATCTAGGTTGAGAATGTCCCCAAGAGGAGCTCATAAGGATTGTCATGTTAAACCCTGCAGGTGGACTTAGTCCGACATGACAATGAAGTTGAGTGGTACTACTCTTGGAGCTAGATATTAATTAAGTGAGTTGTCAGTAACTTACTTAATTAGTGGGCATTTGTTATCTTAAACACAGGGAGACTAACACACTCATAATAAGAAGGAGCCCAAAATGTAATTTGGGATTGGTGCGGTAGATCAATAATAGTTCTCTAATGGAATGAATTATTATTGATAAAATTAAGTTGTGTGTTCGGGGCGAGCACGGGATGCTTAATTTTATCGGGAGACCAAAACCAATTCCTCCTCTCGGTCCCTATCGTAGCCTCTAGTATATAGAGATTTATACCCACCTTCTTACCCATCCAATGGGGCCGGCCAAGCTAGCTTGGAACCCAAGCTAGGGCCGGCCAAGACCAAGTGGATGAGCCATGTAGGTGGCCGGCCAAAGCTTGGGTCCCAAGCTTAGGTGGTCGGCCACTAGAATATTAAAAAGGATTTTTATTAAAATTATTTCTTATGTGGATATCATGATTTTAAAAGAGAGTTTAAAAATTAAAAATTTCCTTTTATAGCTTTCTACAAAAGATTAAGAGAAGAGATTAATCTCTTTCCTTATTTGTAGTTTAAAAGGATGGTTTTAATTTTTGGTAAAAACTTTCCTTATTTGTAAATTATCTACATGTTTAAAAGAGAGTTTAAAATTTGAAATCTTTCCTTATTTGTTAACTAAAGGAGGATTTTAAATTTTAAGAAAATTTTCCTTTTTAACCATATTCATGATTTAAAAGAAAGTTTAAAAATTAATAATTCTCTTTTATTAGTTTCTATAAAAGATTAAGAAAAGACTTGATATCTTTCCTTATTTGTATATTAAAAGAGATTTTAATTTTTAGAGATAACTTTCTTTTTATCCACATGTTTAAAAGAAAGATTTTAATTTATTAAATTTCCTTTTTATAAACCAATCATGAAGGGATTAAATTATTGGAGAAATTTTTATAAATTTCTGGAAACAAATTAGGAAGTTTTAATTCTTGTTTTAATTAAAACTTTCCTTGATTTGGGGCTTGAGGTGGTCGGTCATTGTATTTGAAAAAGAAAATTATTTTTAATTAAATAATTTTTCTTTTCAATGGAAAAAGAATTAAGGAAATTTTTATTAAATTTTCCTTATTTGCCAAGACCAAGGATTATAAAAGAGGAGGTAGAGGAGGCTTCAAGGTGAACGACTCTATTCTATTTTTCTTCCTCTTTTCCTTGGTGGTGTGGCCGGCCCTTCCTTCTTATCTTCTTCTTCTTCTCTTTGTGGCCGAACCTCTTCATGCTTATGGAGTTTTAATTGGTGGTCGGATCTAGCTTGAGGAAGAAGGAGAGAAAGCCTACAGGCTAAGCCGAACGTAGGCGAGCCACTCCGTATATACCTGTCCTCCACCGAGCATGCTGTCGGCTCGGCGTTAGTGAAAGGAAGCGAAGAAGAGCAGCCCATATATTTCCTGAGCCACATTTTAAAAGATGCCGAGTCTCGCTACACTAGCCTCGAGAAGCTTGCGTTCGCTCTAGTCCTCGTCGCTCGGAGACTCCGCCCTTATTTCTTGGCACATACGATCATCGTTATGACGAATAGCCAGTTGGGAAGAGTGCTCCTGAACCCAGAGGCGTCCGGGTGGACGACGGAGCTCAGTGAATTCGACATCCAGTATCAAGCCCGCTCGGCGATTAAGGTGTAGTCCTTGGCAGATTTTGTAACTGAGGTACACAATCCTGAGCCCGAAGCTTCGTGGAAAGTATTTGTGGATGGGTTATCCACTCGGCTCGATAGTGGAATCGGTATTTTGCTGCTTTCTCCTCAAGAAGAGCGGATGCATCTATCCGTCCGTCTGGATTACCGGGCAACAAATAATGAGGTAGAATATGAGGCCCTCATAGCCGGCCTACAGGCCACGCGACATGTGGGAGCCAGCCAGGTGATACTATATTCTGACTCCCAATTAGCCGCTCAGCAACTCTCGGGGTCCTTCGAGATAAACAATGCAAGGCTCCGGCTCTACGCGGAGGCCTTTGAAAAGCTCAGAACTAACTTCATTGAGGTTGTCATACAGAAGATCTCCCGATCCGAGAACTAGTCAGCAGATGAATTAGCCAAGCTCGCTAGCTCAATATCGTCGATCGTCTTCCAACATCCAATTGAGCAGATGTCCTTGGTGGCGCACATCGACCGGATGGAAGACCTCACATTCCCGAGCGATTGGAGAATAGCCATAATAGAATTTTTGCGTTCAGAGGCCACGTCGTCCGATCGGGAGGAAGCCCAACTATTGAGGAGAAGAGCCGGTCGGTTCACACTCATTGGGGACCAGCTTTACAAAAAGGCGTTCTCCCGCCCGCTGCTGAAGTGTGTCAGCTCGGAAGATGCAGAATATATTCTCAGGAAGTACATCAAGGATCTTGTGGAGGTCATCCGGGCGGATGATCGTTGGATAGGAAGATCTTGCTGGCCGGATACTTCTGGCCAACTCTACAGGAAGACACCGCTCAGACCGTCACCATAATGCCGAGCGGAGACAGCTGGAGCTGGACCTAGTGGAGGAGGCGCGAGCTAAAGCAGCCGTCCGGCTGATCGCGTACAGGCAAAGAATGAAGCAGAATTACAACAGACGTGTAATTCCCAGAGCATTCCAGGTCGGCGACCTGGTATGCAAGGTGAAGTCGGTCGGCGATGTGAGCAAGATGGAAGCTCCCTGGGCGGGGCCCTTTAGAGTCGTCGAAAAGCTCTGATCGGGTGCATACTACCTGGAAGATGAGGATGGACGGCAGTTAGAACGACTATGGAGCGCAAACCACCTCTAGTCGTACCGAGCGGGGTAAAAGGTGCGCCAGTGTAATTTATTTCATGTGTGCTCCGTTCGTCTGTATCCTTTGGCTACAGAGTAAAAATTAAAAAAGACAAGGGATATGAGCATTTGGCATCGAATGGCAAAGCGCCTAGAAGACCGTCGAACGCCGATGTTAAACTCTAGAGTCGGACCGACGACTATAAATCTCCCGGCTTGAAGACCGTCGAGCAGCGACGTTAAACTCTAGAGTCGGACCGATGACTATAAACCTCCCGGCTTGAAGACCGTCGAGCGGCGACGTTAAACTCTAGAGTCGAACCGGCGACTATAAACCCCCTGGTCGGAAGACCGTCGAGCGGTGACGTTAAACTTTAGAGTCGAACCGGCGACTATAAACCCCCCGGCTTGAAGACCGTCGAGCGGCGACATTAAACTCTAGAGTCGAACTGACGACTATAAACCCCCCGGTCGGAAGACCGTCGAGCGGCACCATTAAACTCTAGAGTCGGACCGGCGACTATAAACCCCCCGGCTTGAAGACCATCGAGCGGTGACGTTAAACTCTAGAGTCGGACCGGCGACTATAAACCCCCCGGTCGGAAGACCGTCGAGCGGCGATGTTAAACTTTAGAGTCGAACCGGCAACTGTAAACCCCCTGGCTTGAAGACCGTCGAGCGGCGACGTTAAACTCTAGAGTCGGACCGGCGACTATAAACCCCCCGGCTTGAAGACCGTCGAGCGACGACGTTAAACTCTTGGGTCGAAGTGGCGACCATAAACACTCCGCTCGGAAGGTCGTCGTGCCACCGCATCAAAGCATGACACTTAAGGGCAAGCGAGCGACTATCCTAAATCCCAGAAGGGACCAACGAATAGAAGCATTTTGGGCATAGACTCCGCTCGGGCCATAAGGTTAATAATGACAAACAGGGGAAAACAAACTAACAGAACAAAAGTTGCATTCAAAAGTAGCAGTTAAAACAAAAGTTGGCCGACCGAGTGGCATAAATACAAAAATGCAAAAGACACTTCATTCGAGATAATCAAAAACGCTCTTCGGTATGTTGGTAAGAAGCGCTGCATGCTCCCAGACGGGGATGACAAAGGACTCCTGCAAATGACCTTGGGCCTTCAGGGGGTCCGCAGTAGCAGTGATGGCCAACTCGAATGCGAGGACGAGCCGGTCGCACACCTTCTGAACAAACTCAGCCGAGTGGATGTACTTCTGTCTTAGTGCGGCGAACCGGCCTGGCTCAACCTCTTGATACTCCTTAAGAGCAGAGCGAGAGGCCTCGAGGGCCTCTTGCAGGGTCTTTAGCTCATCCTTGAGGGCCGCTGCCTTGACCGAACGACCCTTCTTTTCGCGGTCCAGCAGATCCGCCAACTCCTTTACCCGCTGTTCCAGGGCGCGGACCTCCACATTCTTCGCTTCCAAATCGGCGATAGCGGTATTCTTTCGAGTGGTAGCAAGTTCTATCTTGCGGTCATAAGTTTTGACCTGCTTTTCAAGCTAGTCTGGCATGTAGGCCTGGTCGGCCGTCTTCTTCCGTTCGGCCTCTAGCTGCTCCTTGGTCTTGGCCAGCTCCTTTTGCAGCTCGACATATGAGGGGCCCTGAGAAGAGGACGACCCGCTAGAAATCTTGAGATGCTTCAGCTCATCTTCCAGCAGTGCCAGATGAGCGGCAACCGCTATGTCTTCCACCCATCGCTGATAAAAAAGAGCTTTTTAATGCCGAACGAGGGGCGATACAAAGAAGTTTGAGGGGACAGAAGACTTACGCCGGTGGCATGCTTCATGTGATTGTTAGCCAGTAGGGCGGGAGGCATTGTGGTGACATGGGCTCGGGCTTCCGCCCATACCTCGGCGAGCAACCCTCGGATGGCGATAATGTGCTCAGGGGCCTTGGGCCGATCCGACTCCGCGAGGTAGTCCTCAGTAGGAAGATGCAGAGTGGCTTTAATGGTGCGGCGCCCGCCCGACATCGTGTGAGCAGACGCGGAGGGTTCAGATGCGGGGGTGGACGACTTGGAAAGTATGGCCGAGCGGTGAGGCCTCCGAGACACCGAGGCAGGGAGCTAACTGGCTACGTGGCGATGGGGTCCTGAGAGGGCTCTAGCTGTGACGGGGTCCGATCGGAGGATAGGGACTCGACGGAAGGAGCCTGGCCACGAGGGGACAGAGGGCCCGTCCGCTCGGACGCTTGCACCGCAGAGGTAGCCGAACGAAGTGGCATCTCAACACGCCGTCTTTTCCTGTTAAGTGGGAGCTCATCCTCCGGATCGGAGCCTTCCTCCCGAACGGTCGGTTCCCTGCTGGAGGCTGCACCACCGCCCGTCACTTCCACAGGAGAAGTCTGAGCAGCTGACTCCCCCACATTGGTCTCACTCTCACCCTCGTGAGAGCCGACCGGAGCAATACCCATCTGCTCCATTTCCTTGGTCACTGCCGCCTCGATCGCCTCCGCCTTTTTCTTCAGAATCCTGAACAACACAGATTTCATTACGATGTTTGCTGCAAAGAAAATAGAAGGAAATCAGTTAGAACTCAAGGCAAATGCACAAGTAAATTTCTTACCAAAGCTGCTCGGGAGTTTGGTTCGGCTCGGACTCAAGCCGAACATGTACATCACTCCTTCAGGGAGGAGCTTGTTGATGTCGAGCTTCAGACCGGCTAGCATATTCGTCGCTTGAAGGTAGTCCAATCTGGTCTTATACCTCTTCAGTTCGGGAGAGGTGGGCGGTTTGACCTGCCACTTGGTTAAGAAAGGGAGCCGTCCGGGAAAACGGAGGAAGAAAAAATATTCCTTCCAATGTTTATTAGAGGTGGGCATTTTATCGAAGAAGACCAAGCCGATCCGAGACTGGAACAGATAAGTGCCCAGCTCAGATTGCTTGGGGTAATAGAAGTAGTAAAAAACCTTCGGACGGAGGGGAATGTTGTGGATTTTGAACAACACGACAACTCCACACAGAATGTAAAAGGAATTTGGCACCAGCTGGCCGAGCGGAATACCGAAGAAATTACAAACTTCGACGATAAAGGGATGGAGAGGAAATCGTAGACCGGCTGTGAACTGATCGCGGAAAAAATAAATAGTGTCGCGCGGCAGTTTGTGTGGCCGAGTGGAAGGTGAGGGTAAAATAAGTTCGAAATCAAAAGGGTGATCGAAGAAGTTAATTAAGCTCTCTGCGTCACGCCGATCGAACCATGACTCCATGGTAGTATACCATGGGCCAGGAGTGAGATCAGCGGGCTGGGAAGAGCTAGCCATCGCCGGAACAGTGTAGAAGGCAAAGGTCAAAAGAAAAGGTAGGAGGCTTGAAGAGAAAGATGAACGGAACAGTATCGAAAAACACGACTATGGCGAGGAGTGCAAAGGAAAGGCAGGAACCAGGGAGCAAAAGGCAAAGGATCTTACAGAGAGCAGGGCGGGCAAAAGAAAAAGACAGAAGATCGTCGGAATGCCGAGGAACAAAGTCGCCAGGGCACTGAGCGCAAGAGAAGGCTTCTGGACACGCGAAGGCGAAAGTGCGGCGGAGGAGAACGACGAAGGCTTTATAAGGTTGCGCCCGATCACCCCGAACCTTCGGATGCAGGTCGCAGGGACCGAGGCTCGTATCTGGCCGCTCATTTCGAACCGCCAAAGGTCCCATCGGACGCGACGCCGTCGTCGTACGATGACGACAGAGGTGCCACGTGGCGTGGCATGTCATAGGAGTGCATTTAATAAGCCCCATTACGGCGCGCAACTCGCGTGCTCAACCATGATGGCAGGGATTTGCATGCATTCCAAGGGAATCCCTGAAGACGTCAGCGGTGACAGGCGGCATGCCGACCGGGCCATCATTAGTAATAGGCCGAACGACCCCACTTGACATCATACTGATCGAGCGAAAGGGCATTTTAAAAAGCGGCAGAGCGGATGCCACCTAGCCAGACTCATAGTCCAGTCAGTCGGACTTAGCGCCTCCTTCGACTAAACTTGAGGGGAAGGCATGTGATCCGGTGGTAAGGACGGAGCACCCACGTCGGCGGCGATCAATGACACGTGGAGGTCAAAGGTCAATAGAGGCGGCCCCAAGGTCCCACCAAGCAGACCGGCTAGCAGTCGGGTCGGCAGGATGCCCTCCAGGCCGACCGGAATATAGCTCGACCATAGATCGAGTTTCCGACGCTTAAGGTAAAGGAGCTTATGGGCCGAGCGGACAGACCGCTCGGTCGAAGCACAGATCACTGAGGTGCGATCCCATCCGAGCACAGGACCGAGGATCTTCCCGCTCGGTCCAATACATACACGTACCCGAGTGCTGGGAGCGCCGAGCAGCCAGACCACTTGACCCTGGAACCGACAAGAGGCGCAAAAAGACGAAAGGGACAGCTGGTAACATCATCCTCGAGACGCCTGTCGCCGACAAACAGCATAGTCGGCGGCCGGACCGGACAGAGTATCGTACGGTGGAAGTTTCCACCGTCACGTCAGGGATATGCTCGGACGATTGCGGAATGACGTCAGACGTGCTTTTCTGACACACTCATTTGGAGGTATGTTTGGGGAAGCGGGCACGCATCGAGAAGCGTGCCCGCGCCTCCCCGGGTCCTATATAAGGACCCCAGACTTCAACGGAGGTATGCAGAATTCTCATCACTGTAGCCACAGTTACTCTGCCTCTTTTCTTCTTTGCCTGACTTGAGCGTTGGAGGGTTGTTGCCGGGAATCCCCTCCCGGCTCGGCTTCTTTGCAGGTTCGTCGGAGATCCACATCACCAGTCAGACTCAGCGCTCGGACATGATCATTTAGATTTAAATAAATATTATATTATTTTTATATTTAATAATTTTATAAAAATTAAATTTAGAAAATAAATATAATAGTTACAATGATATTCATCTCGTATTATAACACTCATCATATATATTTTTATTTTATAGGTATTTAAAAAAGTTTAGTTGGTGTTGTTGTTGAGATATTTATTTATTGTTTTAATTTATTTAACAACCGTAAAAATTCGTGATCTAAACCGGAATTATCTCGTAACGACAAGTGCTACACTACACCCGTATCGGAAACCGATTTCGATATCTAAATCGGTGACAAGTCGGTCGTCGTGAGTTGACTCGCGATTTTTTAATTATTTTTACTTTCTTCCGTTCCCATTCGCATTCGCATTCCCGTTCCCGTTCTCACCTCCCTGCATTCGTCTCTCTTCGCGAAAGGAACAACGCAGCAGCGATGGTGGAAGACCAGGTGGAGCCCTCGATCGCGCCGGACGCAGGAGGCGGCGCCACCCGGTTTCTCCTTCGCTCTCGGCGCGAGCCATTCGAGCACGGCCTCCTCCCGATCCCCAAACTCATCTTCTCCGATGGGACCGTAACGCTCGCCCCGCTCGTCGACAAGATCCTACGGAGATCCGTCCCGCATCCGCACCGCGTCGACTCTCCTGACCTTGCAGACGCCCTCCAGATCTTGCTCGACCACGCCCGCCTGGCGCTCGACACGCTTGCCTCCGTCCACCCCTCCGACCCAGCCCCAGATGGCACCGTCGACGTGTACGACCTCGTTGTCTTCCTCTACATCCAATCCTACAAGAGGCTCGTCCCCCGGTCGCACAAGGACTCGGCTGCAATCGCCGATGTCTGGCCCTCCACCTCGGCCTTCGACGGGTATCTGTCGGCCCTCTCGCCGCTTCAGGTAGAACAAGAGTCTTGATCCTCTTCGTCCCTTTGGCTGATTCCTTTTCACCTTATTTTGATGAGAATATACATTTTGGTGTTTCTGACCACTGAACTTTCAATTGCAGCTTGCACGAAGCAATAGTCGTCGATTTATGCCTTCACAAGCAGATGAAGAAGCTCATCAGTTGTCGTACTTACAAAAGCATATGGGGAATATACTCGCCCTTTTGGCGGAGCCTATCGAAGAAGAGGGTGACGAATCTCTGGTTCGTCTCACTCAGATATACTTGCACTTAGTGTGATTTTTTCCTTTGGCCTCACATGCAACTTTGAGTTACATTTCATGTTGGACTCATTTTACTTTGCGTCTGGTACATATAATGTTGGCAATTATTAGAATGTCCTAATGTTTGCCTCATATAGTTAGAATGCTAATACAACATTTTCCATCATCCATATGTAAGCTATCTTTATGGATAGGAGGATAATTCTCATCCAAATTTGTATGAAGGAGTGGAATATGATAGAATAATGAAGGTTTGAACTGTGTATCTATAAATTCCTGATTGACAACATGTTCATTGACTATCTCGTAGATTTCTAAATTAGTGACAGCTTGATCTTGTATAATGTGCTTATCCATTTTATCATAAACTCTTGCGTGTTGTTACATAATACTAGGTGTTATGGAAGATAGGTGCCAACACTGGTTATTATAGACTGTTCAAATCATTTGTGTCCTTTTCTTGAGTTTATTATGAAAATACTTATCAAGTATTTAGATAAATTGTTCCATATCAAGCTATTATCTTTTGTAAATCATTGAATTTTGTTGAAGTTATCACATGCCCCACTGTTATTTCCTAATGCATAAGTTGCAACATTTTTTTTCTTCTTATTATTGACTTTTTTATGTAAACATTTGGCTTACAGGTTTTGACAATGGAAAGATTTGAGCATCTTGGTTTCCTCCTCCATTTTTCTGAAGGTATTCGGTTGAGCCAAGCAGCTCCTTTTTTTGCTAATTCAGATCCAGATATGCCAGCTGCACCTGTTTCTGCCACCCAAGTCCATGAATGGGTTGTACAAAACATAATTGCTTCTTTGGAGCACAATGCGGAGAAGGCATTAGCAAAAGAAAATGGCTTTCTAAAAAATACTGCAGATATTGATGTGCCTATGGCAGATGCCAGCCTAAGTCATCCAAAGACGCAAAGCAGAAGCTCTCTTTCTGGGGCCTCATCACCTGTTAATCCAGCTTTCAGGACAAATTTAACCTTTGTGGAGGGTATGATAAAAGCTTCTGTAGTCAAGCAATCATGTGATATAAAAGGAGATTCTATAAAGGTAAGCCCAGAATATTTAATTTATTTTATTTTCCAGGTTACGAAAAATCTCAAGGCCTTAATTCGTTGCTGAAGAATCAAGTCATCTTGATAATCGTCAACTATTGCTTGCCTACATCTATCAAAATTTTGCATATTTCTGTGGTTAGTAGGATTCTTACAAAATGAATAATGGAGGCTAGAGTAGCTATTTGGTTATAGATGCCAAGTATATAAATTTACAAATATCTGTTAAAGAAAACAAAATTACAGATAGAGTAGGATGCTTAAGAATTCAAATCTGGAAGTGTTAATTTTTATATAACTGCAGAGTCTGACACAAACAATCACCTCAAATATTTTATTCATACTTATTCAGGAATGCTTAAGGGAGTAGTAGGTTCTTGGGCAGTCTTGTTGCATTTAAGTATTTTGTTTTATTTTAGTTTTTTTTAAATAACTATGTGATCAAGCTAATTGACAACATTTTTATGGTTTTATCTGTTCATTTCACATTGTTAATACTTTCACATCTGTATCTTGTAGTGCTAACCAAATAAAATATTGAATGGTATGCTACTACTTCCTATTGCTTCCATCAGCCTTGTTTGTGCATTTGTAAAGGGCTATGATACCTGGACAACTACTTCTATGGTACATGACAATTAAACTAAGAATTGAGAATCTCAAACTTGAAATTATAATATCTGTGTTCTGTCAGGCTATGATCGCCAACAGTATTTTGCTTGTAACAATCACTCTTACATTCTGATATGGCATTATAGTTGAAGTTACAAAGTAATCATATGCTTCGTCACAACTCACAAGCTTGCTTTCATGTGCTGGAATCACCTTTGCTTAATTGTATAGTTGTACTGCAGGTGCTAAATTGCCACGATTCAGTGATTTATATATTAGCACCTCTGAGATATGCCACAGTTTATGGATGTTCCGATGCAACTGTTATTCTGGGTGCCGTTGGTAAGGTATGCCTTAATTTTTCCCTGAAGTCTTGGTTCCATTGTGCTTATCACTATTATGAAATTTTTTTTATTTGTCTAAAATGATTAAGTTTTGATCCTCATAAAAATTTAGAAAAAAAGATTGATATTTTAGGTATATTAAAAACAAAGGTGTTAAAAAAGAGTTGCCCCCATTGGAAAAGTTTCCCAAAAGGTAATTTCTATAGAACTTTGCAAGGCATGTAGATATCCATATCTCTGCAAGTGCTTTTCTTTGATGTTTGAGCATTCATGATGGTGAAATGCTTGATGACTGTGTAGGCTGGATTCATGGAACAACTATGTATTTGTCCCTTTTCAATTACTTTGCTAGCTAAATAGCTTTCAATTATCTTTCCTTATCCCAATTTTGTTGTAAGATAATCATATGGAACAACAATTATTAGAGTTTATTTTGTTTTTGGTAAATACCCTGATCTTACTACTCATCTAAATGTTTTTTTTTTCATTTTGACTTGTAACTATTTTATATATACTGTTTTCCTGTTCGTGTTTGTTCAACAGCTGTCTCATTTTGTTGTTTTTCTTAGGCTGTTAGAGTTGAGCACTGTGAAAGAGTACAAATCATTACAGCTGCAAAACGCATATGTATTGCAAACTGCCGTGAGTGTGTATTTTACTTGGGGGTTAATCAACAACCCCTTTTTGTCGGGGATAACCACAAATTGCAGGTTGGTCCTTTCCTTTTTCTTTGTTCTTGTAATTTAACACTGCATGATTTCCATGTTGGGGTTTCATATTCACCTTGTCACTCCTTCAGTTGATAAAAGCAATTCAATTAAATTTGATGGTAGTTTAGATTGAACAATAACTACTGTGTTCTTTTATTGTCTGAGTTTATATTTCCTGTTTCCAAAAATTGTTCCTGACATAGTAGGTTATCTAATCCACTGAAATATTATTTTTCTGTCAGACGAGTTTCAGCTGTGTAATATTATTTTCTGTCAGACAAGTGTCAACTGAGTGCAAGCTGTGTCTCTACTTTCCAGTAATATGTTAGTACAAATAGTGTTGTTTGGGCATCACAATTCATTTTGTTTCTGGTCCTAATCTGTGAAACATACTATTTGATGATGATTAGCTAACCTACTATGGTTATGATTTTATGAAATCATGGCCTAAGATACTTATGCATATTGCGTTAGTGGCAAGATTGAGATTGATTATTTATCGTGGAAAGTTAGAGATCTTAATTTTATAATTCCTGATTTGCCAACCAAACCAAGCAATTCTGATTTTGGTTGGCCTTATAAAAAACTAGCTAGCTGCGTTTCTGTTCATCAGGTCAAAAATTAGAAAATAGAACTGTATCACTTTTAAATTTTGATTCTTTATAGTTTGGAAATGGTTAATCATTCAGTTGTTTGCTCTCATCATATGATCATATAGGATTAATTGCTTATCCTAAGAAGTGGGTACTCCTAGTCCTCCTTGTCTCTTTACTCTGATATATCCATATATTCTGGATGCTAATTCCTTGAACATGCTGAAGTGTCTTTAGATTATTCTGAATCCGAAACCTGGTTAATGTTTATCATATATTCTTTGTTCCTTGAATGATTTTCCTATCATAAAGCTTTCATTATTCGTTTCCATGCAATAGACAGTGATTTGCTATCTGGATTTGGATTTTTTTTAACAGAAATTACATTAAATTCATGCCCATCATAAAGCTTTCATTATTTTGTATTGTTCAGATTAAGGGAAGCAATTCACTAATTTGTTAAGAATATTTACCATCATTGTTTCTGTGTCTGCATGAACGACAATATCCTACCAATTTTTGTTGTTGATAATAGTAGGGATGCCAACGCTATTTCAGTTTCTCAGAATATTGATCTCTTTTTTTAATTCCTTTTAGGTGGCACCATTTAATACCTATTATGCTCAACTGGGAGAGCACCTATCTAAAGTTGGTGTGGACTCTAGCATCAATAGATGGGACGAACCCTTGGTGCTTGGGATGGTGGATCCTCATGATTCACTATCTCACCCTGCGGGAGTGTCTGAAATTCAAGCCGAATCTGCCACGTGCATCGATCCTGATCAGTTTACTAACTTCTTGGTATGGCAAGTAAAAAAATTTAGCACATTTTTTCCCTATTAAAATTTCCTTTTTCAATTAGCACGGACTGCATATTTTCTCGGTTGCTCTAATTATACTCTTGCATTGAATGTCTAACACTTCTAGTTGTCGGTCATCTAAGTACTTATGTGCTTGTACAGATTCCTAACTGGTTTGGAGCTGAATCGCTGCAAACTACAAGATACAATCCATTTCCCTTGCCTGAAATTTATGGAGCATCCCAGCAGAAGAAGGTAACCGTACTACCCTGTTTATTTCAATTGCTTGTATTTCTGCTCCTCATGCTAAACACCTTTTCTTACAATCTTTTCAGCATACAAACTTGCTCGTTGTTCAACAATCTATCAGAGATGTGCTACTTGATGAAAACCGGAAGCGTGAACTAGCATCTGCCCTTCATGGTCATTTCAAAGACTGGTTATACGGTATCATCTTTCTTTCACTAATATCGATCCAGATAAAAAATGGTTACTACTGTTGTATGCATCCAACAATGTGGTAAACAATAACACAAACATAATCTAAACTATCAATATATTTGTCGGAGAAGGGTGATGGCACCGTTACAGTCTGCCATCAGCTTTTGCTTGGAGAGTTTGTTTTAGTGAAGCATTCTGAGCCTGGTCGTTTTTTTGGTCCTGCTCAACTAGTTGATCATGTTGGTTCGGAACAGGTAAAATGAAACATTCAGGTGTGATTTTTTCAACATTGGTTAGTGGAAAGAGAGTAATGACAAGGATGTGGGGAAAATAGTAGCGACAAGAGTAAGAATTAGATATAGATGGGTGAGGATAAAATGCAATGGTGAAGATTTAGGGATCATTTAGTTTATGAGAAATAACTTTCAAGTGTAAAAAAGCTTCGAGGAAATATTAACAATGTGTCAAATGATGGTCTCAGGCAATAGATAGTCGATCCACTATTATTTAGCGCTTAGACAATAGGTAGGCGTCTGGGGAAAAATAAAATCTTGGTTGAACATAGAAGCGAAGAGTCATGCAACATGTTCCTATGAATGAAAACTCTTCAAACACATTGTTAAATGTACACTTTGCATGAAACCTATGAAGCGAGAGCAACACTAGCATCCATCCATCTCTTGAATTTTTTGAACATTCCAAAGATTCTCAATCATCTTTGGGGAGTTTCTCGACTGATCCAAATATATTTTCACAGCTTCTGGGAACATTCGCCAGCTCTATTGTCTACAAGCTGAATGAACTGTGCTAAAGCAAAGGTAATCTCATTCCCACACTCTCCGTTGCTTTCCAAAATAACAGAAAGTTCTCTCCTCCATTACGAATTCTCGGGGTTTTCAATAAAATTTTCAGCTGCTCAGTTTGCAAAATGTTTCAGCGAGATGTAAGTTTATCGAGCTCGTGTATTTTCTTTTTTTGGTTTCCTTAACTCCCTGCTCCTCTTCTTCTGTGCTCTTGTCGGGCCACACTGCTAAATTATAGTGCAATTTTGAGGATTGAATTCTGAGTAAATGTATTCTTCTTTATGAAATTTCATGAATCGTGTGAAGATCGGTTTTACAATAGTATACAGACATGAATATTGAAATGCAATGTGGGTTTCAATGTGTTGGTTCCTGTGTACGTTGATGATGGAAGATGCTCGATAATGGGTAACAACTATTTATTTTTTAATTGACTGAACCCATGAATTATCTTTTTTTTTTTGGAATTATGGTCACATCTATTTCATAATTTCTTGTTTTTTTTTTATAAAAATCCAAATGAAGACAATTTATGGGTCAGCCGGGTCACGCGCCCCTCAGGACGCTACCGTGCACGGAAGGGCCCACATACAATATTGATTTGATATGTTCCTCGACTCGCACGTCCGTTATTGTCGAGCGCGAATGAGTGAGTCGAAGACGTTCGGTCTACAGTCATGCACTAAGCGTGACTCAACATATATAAAAATATATATATATATATATATATATATATATATATATAATGATTGATATATATTTTTTTTAAAAAAATAAAGTTTAAAAATGGGAATATATAAAGTTTTAAAAATTAGTTTCAAGAAGAAAGGAATACCGTTTCCAATTTAAATTATTTTTGGAAAGTCCATTTGCAAGTTATCTCTTTCGATATTTACTGGATTGGAAATTTTTTTCAACCCGCTCCTAGTAGACGATATCATACACAAGACGCGCAGTATCAATTCATTCACCTTCAGCGAGTTAATCCAATTCTCTTATGCTGATTTGCATTTTAGGCGAGTGCTCTCTCTTCCAGTCCTTGGCACAGAATGTTGGTAGCGGGCGGTCATGAGCTAAAGCTCAACTGGAGAAAGTAGCAGGTGCAGTCGTCGTAGATGAGATTGAAAGAATAACCGAATCAATTTTTTTTAACTAATGATTGAATTAAAAAAATAAAAAATAAATTAAACTAATAAAATATCAATTAATTTAATTAAATTAATCATTTTTAATTTAAATTTCCAGTTTGATTTAACAAAATTCAATTTTGATGTAAAAATTAGGGTTTTAAAAAACTATTCTATTTAAAAAATTTAATCTATTAGGTCTATTCAATTTAATCGAATAAAAAATTTTAAAATTAAATCCGAACTGAATTAATTATTTTTAAAAAAAAATTCAAAATAAACTAAATTGAATTAATTTTTACTCAGAGGGTAGTAGCAGATCCGGCCTAGCTATCAGCAGCGAGCTGCAATGTGGTGGGTACAGTGTGATTGACAGCCTAGAGATAGTGGAGTGCAGGAGTGTAAATGAATCGAGCCAAGCTCGAAATAATTAAAAAAGCTTGACTTGAGCTCGAGCTCAGCTCGAAACAATGAATTTAAACAAAAAAAACAAACTGCATAAATTGAGATTCAAACCTTTAACCTTTGATTATCTAATTTTA
The DNA here is from genome assembly GCF_018446385.1 of Zingiber officinale. Taxonomy (NCBI): domain Eukaryota; kingdom Viridiplantae; phylum Streptophyta; class Magnoliopsida; order Zingiberales; family Zingiberaceae; genus Zingiber; species Zingiber officinale. The sequence goes on from NC_056005.1 coordinate 96,185,707, forward strand.
AAGTATAAATTATTTTAAATATTAAAATACTAAATTAGCCTAGCACGAACAAACTTGATGAGCCATTATTAAATGAACTCGAGCTCGACTCGAATATTAAATGAACTAGCTCGAATTCAACTCAAGCTCTGTCAACTCCGAGCTCGAGTCGAGCTTTGACCGAACTGCTCGCAAATAGCTCGGCTCATTTACATCCCCAGTGGAGTGGAGCCATACTACATTAATCAACCCTTTACGCATTGCGCCCACTTCAAAACATCCTTATTCATGTAAGATTTATGAGGGACCCAAAGGCGACAAGAAAATTTAAATTAACCCTTTTTAAATAGCTCTTAGTTTAAGAAAGTTTTCGGGGGCTCTCTCATAAAATAGATCATAAATTAGAAGAAGCTATTTCTTGTAAATTTGTCATCAATTAGAAGAATAATAAACTGCATATACAAACTTACCACCATCCTCCCTCAAGATGAGCATGACAGCATGCAGACGCCGGGCCGGTATGCCCATGCCGGCGGCAGCCGTGCATACTTCTCCATTCCCGGTTGCTCATCGAACGGACGCTCCACTAGTTTCAGCAGCCTGCGAACCTCACCGTAGTCACCTTGCTCAGCAGCGTCAATGGCGCTTTGGCACAAGTAGTTGCGGAGGACGTACTTGGGGTTGACGGAGTTCATCGCGGCCTTGCGTTCATCGTCAGGGATGCCACTTGAAACCAACTTCAGAATGAAAGAAAGAAAGCAGCAGCAATGGTAGAGTTTTAGAAGGTAATCAAATTCAGAAAGAAACATCAAAGTAAGCCAGCAACATTTTCGACCACCTGAATAGCTCAGCAAGAAGGAAAGCACACAGAATTGTTGACTGGTAAAGGATTTTAAATACAACTGGTTAATAAACTGAATGATCTCAGCAATTGGTTAAACTGAAAGATCTCATCGGTTTGGACCATATTTAACTGGTTCATGGGACTTAGATATGATATGATCAAATAGGACAACTAGGGTTGGTAAAAGAGATAAAACCTCACTTTACAGATCAGAAATTTATTTCTTCTAATCCGACATAAAGTACAACCCTGTGTACAAAGCTCCCATCAATATGAGATTTTGAGCAAGGGTCTATTGTACGTCTTTCCCTACATTACAAATTACAAGAGAGAGGTTGTTTCTGTAACTCGAATATGTAACCTCCAGGTCACGCGATAACAACACTACTTCCCCTTATTTCTTCTAACCCATCATACTCTAGTTAAAACAAAGGGCATGCACATTTATCCTTTCCATTGCAATTCATCACTACAGAATCTAATATTACACATTTATATATCCTTCTAAATCTATAAAACTGTCATAAGTACCATTAGCACGAATTAAACTTAGGTTAGGGTAAAGATTTTTGGTTAGGTTAATGGTATGCTTTCACTGAACGAATTAAGCCTTCTGAATGTTTGTACTACAGTGGGTTAACCATTCAAACCATTTCCTGGCAAAATAAGTAATGTTCAAACAAGGGATTTCATATCTTAGTTTAGTTCTGTTAGGAACCTAATTACAAATGCAATATAATACTAAAAACCTATTTATAGTTTTATAAATAATAAATATAGATAGATAGGTCTTACCTCCAACAATTCTTGTTGGAACTAATCTGTTCAACGAGCTAAGCGAGAATGGTAATGATAAATGGTCAAAACAGCCAAGTTGATGGATGTTAGAATGCTGCAAAGAGTAGAAGTGTGGCACAAAAACAGTACCTCCTCAATATATGTTTGCACCCAAGTTGTCCATGCTTCCTTCCTCTCCGGGCCGATGTCCAGCAAAGCAGCTCTAAGAGGAATAAGCAGCTCACCCTTTGGAGTAGTAGCATCGGCCTTGACATTGGAAAGCAACCGGAAGAAATTTGTGTAATCGACTTTGTCGACAGCCATGTTGTTAAGAAGATTGCTTATGAGTTGCTTATTGTATGTGGATAGACCTAGTTTCTTGGTCATTATGGATTGGTATTCATCCATAAACTTGTCTCCATATCTGCAAAGAGGGCAATCATAAACATCCAAATTATCAATGTAGTGATATGCACATGTTTAAAAGTGATTGATAAAAGAATTAAATCTATTACAGTGGAAAGAATAAGGGTTAGAGAGAAAGCAAAAGAATATACAACTTTACTTGAAGTTCAACCAAGGATAAGATTCATATAAATAGTCCGGACAAACAATGTTTAATGGTGATGATGACGTTATGCACATTATGATCTCATAGTGAGAGAAAATCACCTTTCCATGGCATAGTTGGCCTCCTCTTCGCTGATCAGCTTAGCAGATGATAACGTTAGTGTGAATTGTCCGATGTTCCACAAGCCGATATCAGGCTGATTTGCAAAGCAATACCTCCTCCCAGGAAGGTCTGTAGTATTTGGAGTGTAACTTGGATCGAAAGCATCTAAGAAACCAAAAGGGCCGTAATCGATTGTAAGACCCAACACACTCATGTTATCTGTGTTTAAAACACCATGAGTGAAGCCGACTCCCTGCCAACTTGCAACTAAAGAAGCAGTGCGTTCGGCAACCTCAACTGACCAAGCTGATAAGAAACCATTTAAAACAAGCATAATGAATTTTTAGTTATTAAGGATAGAAAAGGAAGCTCAAGCCTATCACGATCTTAGTGTTGAAGATTAGTACCTGCATACTTGTTGGATGTCAAATCTACCACTGAAGATCCTACTCCCCCGACCTTGAAAGACAAATCATCACTTTTGTTCATTATTTCTATGTGAGGAAAATGTTGACCAATGGTGTAATCTGCCAAAGTGCGAACAATTTCAAGGTCTTCTTTTCCCCTGGATGCATGGATCTGATATGAACCAAACCGAAGGAAGGACTGAGCAACACGGCAAACAATTGCACCAGGTTCGTCCTTGGAATTGCCACTATAATATACATGAACAAACACAAGTGAACAAGATATCATTACAAGAGGTTAAGATCTTTCAGTATGGGGATTTGCCATTCCAATTTCCATAGCATATGCATAGAAAGTACTTCCAAGTCCAGGTCAAGTAGAAAAACTAGGAGTGAAGAATTTAAAGACTCTTAGTTATGAAAATCTAAACATTTGACAGTATAGCCTTCATAGATATAGAGATATTATATGACACATCAATCAAGTGCTACCATTTTGACTACCTAAATGTAAAATCGAATGGTAAAAGAGTCCAATTAGCAGGACCTGTCTAAAAAAATATCCATGAACTTCATTAGAAGTTGAAATATAGCAAATTCAATTACATGGATGATTCAAATGACATATGTCCATATTTTCTGATATTTACTATGCTGATGTACATGATCATATGCAAACGTCTACCTACAAAATGTATCATACTATGGATTACTGATAAATTGTTAAATGCAAGTAAATATTGCAGCAGTGACATACTCGTAAAACATGTCTCGATTGACAAGCTTGCCGGTAGTAACAAGGCAGAGTGCACGAGTAGTAGGGATTCCAAGTCCATGCATCGCCTCACTACAAAGAAATTCTCGGATGCTACTTCGAAGTACTGCCAGACCATCTGCGAATCTACTATAAGGAGTCTTCCCAGCACCCTTGAGCTGCAACTCCCATCTTTCACCTCGAGAATTTAGAAGCTCACCGAGAGTAATAGCACGTCCATCCCCTAACTGACCAGCCCACACCCCAAATTGGTGCCCCCCATAGCATTGCGCATAAGGTAGCCTGTAAAAGATAACCTTTATATCATCTTCACAGTTGAAGAAGAGAGAGAGGTGTGCAATTGAAGTTTAGAGTTCACAACTGACCCTCCCTTCAAAGGCAATGCTCCAGAGAATATTAATGGGAAATCAGGCTGCTCAAACCTAGTAACCAAACAAAGGGTGGAGTCACGATAAAAAGAATAAAACAAATGTCATATTATATGTATCCAAACTAGAAGACAAACCCCAACCAAATTGCTAAAAGAATAAAACTATTAGGGTTCCCATGTATCTTTTGAAGGCAGAAAGAAAACAAAATCGGAAACTAGCCATAATATTCTTAGACAGGTTGATGCAGAAAGTACAGTGTGGCACAATTTCGTATATCTGGGTGGAAGAAAAACAAACCACATGGATAGGTCTTACTTCCTAGGAAATTTTCCAGGTCAAAAAAATTGAGTCATAGTAATGATATTGATGAGAGATGGACGGGGGCACATGCTGATTTAATTTTGGAATAGGAATCAATAAAAGGGATTTGGATCTATGCAGGTCTTCAGAAAACATTCAACTAAAAAAGCGAATCGATGTAGTTTAAGAAAAAAAAATGCCAACTTTATGTATCAGAAAGAACAGAATCTTATTCGAGATAAGTCGAGAAGGATGCCTACTCTTTTGGGTCTAAATCAAGCAACTCAGCAGTTCTTTCCGACCAAGCTACAAGTTCAGGATTCTCCACTTCGGCAGATGGAGATACTTTTGTGTAACATGCATGAAGTACCTGAAACCATTTGGAAAAAGGTTTACCTAATAGAAATTGCTAAGATGCAACCATCGATATCCATTTTAGTTTTTTTAGTAAGTGTGACTGAAAACTTATCTTGCTGAACAATGCAGTGTCACTAAGAAAGTGTTCATAAATTCCACATCTAAAAGCATTAAGTTGATTTTTCATTTAGAAAACAATAAAAAACTAATTTCACATCTGTAGGCTTGTTTCTGTCCATGTACAATAACATTCCAAGTCACAGCAAGACAGTGGTTACTTAGGTTATGTTTACTTAGGGAGGGGAATTGAAAGGGAGGGAGGTGAAGGAGTGAAGGAGAGAGATGATCCATTTGTTTTACTAAAAAAGAGACATGGCAGAATGGAAGAAGGAAAATGGTATTCATTTGTGAGGAAAGAGAAGGAAGAAGATCATTTTCTCATGCCATTCATCTTTCACCTTTTCTATTAAATTAAACCAGGGAAAGATGCTTCTTCTCTACTCCCCTTTCCTCCCCCTCCCCCCTCCACCTTTCCCTGCTCTCTCCGATTGAACATACCATTAAGTTGACAGATACACAGCGTGAATCTTGTTAGATCACGGCCACTCTTATTACTCTACAAATAGTTGGGAACTTATTTCAACATCTTTAAGTCATTCTCTAAAAGCCTCAAGTTAAAAATTGAACATAGCATAAACTAACATGAAATATCTTTACAATAACAAGCCTCAGAGACTGAGGCTTAAATGTGAGACAGGATATCTTATGGCCTGATAAATAAGCCACTCTTTCAAACTGAAGGAATCTATAACAGCCTTAAACTCTATTATTAAACCAACTTTACTTTGAAAATGTTCACAGCCTTAAACTCTATTATTAAACAAACTTTACTTTGAAAGTGTTCACGCAACAAAAACCCAACTTTATGGAGAGCCAATGACGGAAATGGATATGGTAATTACCACCGCGTCTTGCTCCCAAAACACACTCTATCACTATCCTGCTCATCGGAGACATTGGAGTGCGAAGTTCTTGACAGAAACTAGGAAGTGAACAAACTTCTTAAAGATAATTGAAAACATACATAATCGAGACACGCGGTTCCTTATAGCAGATGTCAGGAAACCACTAACTCAAGGTTATCTCCAGCCACCAATATGCCAAATCTAGCATGACCAAGCAAACTATCAAAACCTTCTTGTTTATTTTTTTACCCAAAAAAGGATTTTTCCTAAGTTATTCCAGAAAATACATCAAAACAAATCAACAGCCAAAAGAATCTCTCTTCCAAACGCGGATTCGAATGGGGGGCGAACTTGACAGAACGCCTATCCATGGAAAGAGAAGAGGACTTCACCTGGCGGGATATCGTGTCAGTTCTGGGATCCCCAGGCAACTCTCTCGCAAAGGAGTGATCCCAATTCAGTTCCTCGAGACTCAACCTCGCGGCGCCGCTACCACCATCAGCAACCGAGGCCGCAGGATCCCGCGCCTCCGTCGCGGACTCCATCGATCCAACAGCAACCGAGTACCTTCGCTCTCCTGGCCCGTATCCGATCCGGCAATCGGGTCGCCGGCACCGCGCGAAAGGGGAACCGAGTCCGACCGCTAGCCGAGGGGGAAGGCAAACTGGTTGAGAGATCGGGGAGGGGAAGAGTGAAACGAGAGGGGAAGAGAGACGGAGGCGATGGCGCAGCTGCATCGCCTTCCTGTTGGAGCAGCTTCCCCTTTTGTAGGGGGCGATCTCGAGCGGTGCGAAAGGAGAAGAAGTGCGGAGTCGTAACGGAGGCGGTCAAAGCAACCGGTCGCGCCGAACCCGTTCGATCTCAAATCCGACCGAACAGAAACCGGGTTAATTTACCGGTTCAGTGAAAATGTGGGGCCTCCATCAATCCTCTGGCCGATTCGCCTGCTGTGCACGTGACCACACGTGAAGTCCCACTCCTGAACCCGGGTAATTTATCATGATTCAGCGCGCAATCCACTACGCTTCATTTGAAATCTGACGGTACGAATTCGTGCTATAAATAACCATCTCACTACCAGCATGCCACTGCTGTCTCTCTCTCTCTCTCTACCTTGCTGTCGCTCCGCCGTCCTGTCCCAGAAACCCTAGTTAGGGTTCTTCCGGATTTCTCGCCCTGACTCCACCTCCAAATCTTTCTCCGATCACGCAACACTTCGTTTCTCTGTCTCTTTTTTTATTCAGATCCTTTCGTCGCCGCCATGGATGTAGCTCGCAAGAGAGGGAGGCCGGATGCCACCAATGGGAATGGTGTTGATTTGAAGCGGAGTAAACGTGATTAGTCTTATCTTCGAGCTTTGTTTGCGATTCCTGTTCTTCTCTCTCATTGTTTTTCCGTTTTATAGGTCGGTCATAGGATTAGACAATCTGGCTTGCTCTTTTTGCCACCATCTCAGTGTCTCTAGCTCTCATTGATGGTCTATGTTCTCTACTGCAGTAGCATTTTAACGCACGCTTCTTGTTTGTTATTTTCCCGTAAAGTTAAATAACGTTTCTCTAAGTAAAACACAAAAACATGCAGTTTATTACTTCTTCCTGAAGCTCTAATTACATGCTTGCGTTTTCATTAAGTGCAGTTCTTGATTTTTTTTTTCCCCTTCAAAATTGTGGTTGCAAGTTGATTTTATGTATTTTTATTAGAACGGCAGTTACCATATTATTTTGACACTTTCTAATCTTAAATAGTAAGCCTTAACGTAAATTGGTTGTTCGCATCGTCTACTTCAGCAAGCCATTTTGGTTGGCAGATACCTGTATGAACTTGAAATTTTAATTGGGAATTTCTCATCTAACCATTCTCTTGGTTCCCAAAGAGGATGCTGGTCTATTATGTTTAGTATCGTTAAAGATTACAGGGGCCTCACATTTTATTCCCTTCTAAAATCATAAGCTCTGTGCAACATTAATATTTGAATTTGACATCATTATGCTTCAAATGCATATCATTACAGGGGCCTCATTATTGTGACAGATGGATTGGCTGCAGAATAAAACTTGTATCCAAAATTTTATAATTTAAATCTGAAAGCAATAGCTTCTTATCATAGGGCAGTAAAACTTGTATTCAGAATTTGATAATTCAAATCAAACATATATCTAGATATCTATTAGATTATAATATTTTCCAGTTTTCAAATTTATTGTTTCTCTATTCTATTAGTTTTTATTCCTAAAGGCATCTTCAATTAATTTTGAGCTATCAATAGTAAATGTTCAGATCTCAACTGAGGACGCATAATTAATGTTATACAGAAATGGACTCATTCCAACCTGCTATAGGAAGTAAATTGAAGCCATGCACCAAGTTTTTCAGGTTCAAATCTTAACTTTTCTAAAATAAATCTGTAGTTATATAATATTGGAAATAAAATTCTTTGAATTTATTTTAAACTGTTTTAATGCTAATCCATCAGTCACTTAAGATTGTGACACAAAATGTGTTCTAAGAAACTGACTGATCCGGTGATAAGGCCGGGGGGCCCTCACGATGGTAAGGTCAACGACACGTGGAGGTCAACAGTTAAAGGGAGGTTAACCCTATGGGCTCGATGAGCGGGCGGGAAAGGCCGAGCACTAGGCAACGACCTTTGTCCGAGAGAACAACCATCTGGCCGTGAGCCTAAACTTCCAATGAAGGGAAAAAGATCATATGGCCGAGCGGACAGTCCGCTCGGCCGCATTACAAATCAAGAGTAAGAGCCGAGCGGATGCCCGCTCGGCCAGGGTGTCAGGCTATGAGAGCCGAGCAGGCGATGACTCTAAACCATCCCGGACGGACGACCACCGACGCCAGACCAAAGGCGAATGGTCTGGCCGAGCGGTTTGTTGGCCGATCCGGGAAGAGGAAGTCAAAGAGTGTGGGACAGCGGGTACGTCATCTTAGTAACCCCTGCTGCTGACAACATGCATGTTAGAGGACCAGGTCATACTCAGTATCGTACGACAAAGGATTCTGCTGTCCCATCAAGGAGATGCTCAGACTATAGCAGTATGGCGTCAGACATGCTCCTCTGACAAGCCCATGCTGCGGCATGGTATAGGACACGTGTACACCTCGGTTTGTGTGCACCAAGCTCCCATAGCTCTATATAAGAGCTCTTAGACTTCACCGGAGGTATATAATCTCGAATCCTGGAAGCCACCCTCTTGTTTTTTTCATCTGCCTGACTTGAGCGTCGGAGGGTCGTCGCCGGGAACCCCTTCCCGGCCCGACTTCTGTGCAGGTTCGCTGGGGCACCTTGCGATCAACCGGAGATCTACGTCAGCAGCTTGGAGAGCGCCACGTGCCCAGCGTCCATTGATTCAACTTTCGGACAGGATCACTGACTAATACTGAGTAAACTGATATTCACGAGAATATTGTCGGTCAAAATTCTTAAGCAATATAGAACAGCATTTCCATCTTTACTTAACTCTATTCATCCAACAAGTTTGTAATTTCCTAGTCCAATCTCCATCGAATATTTATGGCCTGTAGGTTGAGTTCCCATATCACTATATAAGCTCACTGCTCGCCTGGATCTTATTTAATTTGTGAGATCTATAAATTTTACCACTTCTTTCCTGTTTTATTCACAATTTCCTACAAAGAAAAGAAAAGGTTTCTGGGGATGCTTCTTCTCCGTCTGCCTAGGCAATAGCAGAGGCAGGGAAGAAAGAGGCTGGCTATTCCTCTCATATTTTGAAAAACTAGTAAATTAAACAATTTTCATGTTTTAAATATTGTTTTTTCCTTGCTTTTTCTTTCTTCCCAAGTAATTTCAGAATAGGGAAATAGTTCCCTATCCTTTCCAATTTCTTCGTGGGTACTTTCCTTGCTAGAAGGAACTGCCACTTAGCCGTAAACAAAATCTTGCTCAATTGAGACAGATGAAACTTGCCCACAATGATGTGGTTTTAGATATATTTGTAATCTCCATGTAAACAAGTAGATTGGATTTTTTTGGCATTTTCTGTAATTGGTTGGATTATCAGGTTGTTACATCTTATTTCTTCAATTAGGAGAACATCCATCTTCTATCTTGGCCACAATGACATAGAAATACATGCAAGCGTCTAGATTCAGAGATCTAAAGAAATTCTACCCTTGCATGCTCAATACCTATTCCTATCTAGAGTGCGTGGAGGTACAACATGTGTGCTATAATATTACATTGCTCTGAAAAGGTTAACTGTACGCTTTTGCTATTGCATAGTGCATGATTTACAGTTTGTAGTGGTGTCCCGTGTACTTGAATGATTCATCGAAAATAAGCTTTAGGCCTTACAACCACAACATTCTATTAGTTGGTGATCCTTCAACTAATAGTTGTCATTGGTCTAGGTGAACAATTGATTGACAATGTATATCCCTTCAAAGTTGGTGGCTTAAACTGCTTGTTTGCTAATTCTATTTTTACTGTTCTAGTATTATACTGGAAATTATGACAGTGTTAACTCAGTCTTCAAATTTGGAAACTAGATCAATTTGGGTTTGGGGAATTGGTATCATTTCAGAATTGTGTGATAAATATATGATTTTAAATATAAGAAGTGGAATTCCTACCATGTTCTCTCTTAAACTGGAAATGCATTACAATTGGAGTTTTTAATTCAAAAGAATTGTGATCTAATATTATGAAATTGAAAATGTCTTCCCATTAGGAATTGATGCCGAACTAGATGTACTACGTTGTTTGTTGAAATGAAGACTAAAGCACAATTGTATATGAATTGTTTTTCCCTTCGCATAATAAAGAATAACTTTTCCTCATTTCATTCTAGAATAATTAATCCCTCCTATATTATGAACAAGTAAAGGAATTTGAAGGTACCTATCAGGTTGGACAACTGGTCGGCAGGTCGGGCTAGGCCCAGAAGACTAGTTGGGTTTGGCCAAGCTTGGCGGACTTGTTGGGCTAAGTTGGGCAGATTGGATAGATCAGCCATCAGTGGGTCAGCCAAGTTGAATCATTAGTTGATCTATTCAAGGAGGGTTGATTGAAGTGGTGGAGACTAGCTGATTGGGTAGAATTGGTTGGGCTGCCTGTTGGGCTAGGTAGATCACTCGAGCAAAGCTCTGCGGTTAGTGCAGATTGAGCAAACTTAACTGAATATATATTATGATTGGCCAAAGTAGGCTGGACAAACCAGTCTGATTGGGAGGAGAGTAGTTGGCTGGGAAGGAACAGCAGGCTGATTACAATAAGCTGGGCTAGTGAAAACAAGCAGATTGGGGGCAGATGGATTTGTTGGGTTGATTTCACTGGTTGGGCCAGTGGGGACGAGGCAATTAAGCTCGATTGATTGGGGGTAATTAGATCGGTAGGGTCTAGCAAGCAGAGTGGTAGCTAGATGAGACAGTTCGAGCATAGTAATTGATATGAATCATCTATTTCCATGATAAACCATTTCTATTTATCCCTGAGACCAAATTGACCACACAAATTAGCAGCAGCAGCAGTTCTTTGCAGGTTCATTTCACTCGAATTCTAGTAATAATCAATGTATTGCATCCTTTTGATGAGCTTTCCTTGAGCAGTAGTTTTTTTTTTTTTTTTGCTTAGTGTTTGCTGAATCTGTTTCAAAATAGTTGCTTCAGTGTCTGCAGTATCTTTTTTTCACTATCATCTATTTGTTGATGTGGTTTGTAGATTTGTTAGGAGACCTCAATCCTATTGATACCAATGTGTTGTTTGTTTATTTATTTATTGTGGTTGTATATTTTCTTGCTATGTAAGTAGTTTCCTACACTGATTTACTACTTTGCAGCACTGCTGGTTGCCCCTACGGAGAGGGTTGTCATTTTCTCCACTATTTCCCTGGAGGTGTTCAGGCTGTGCAACAGATAACCGGCCTAGGGAACTTGCCATTAGTGTTGCCTGTGACAAACCCAGTCGCCCTTCCACCCTTTCAAAACAGTGCTTCTGCCCCCATTGTAAAGACCCGTTTGTGCAACAAATACAGCACTGCTGAAGGTTGCAAGTTTGGAGAGAGATGTCGTTTCGCCCATGGCGAGTGGGAGCTTGGCAAACCCGTTTTATCATTCAATGATGCCCCAATCACAGCGCCTCCATCTTTGGGAGTTGGGCTTCGGTTTGAACCTACTCCCCATAGTGTGCATCTAGCTGCCAGCTTTGGAGCCTCTGCCACTGCAAAGATAAGTGTCAATGCATCCCTTGCAGGCATCATAATCGGTAAGGGCGGAGTCAATACTAAGCAGATATGCCGCTTGACTGGAGCAAAGTTATCGATACAGGACCATGATTCGGATTCGAGCCTCAAAAACATAGAGATGGAGGGAACTTTTGATCAGATCAACCAGGCTAGTGCAATGGTAAGAGATCTCATCATCAACATCACTGCTAGCACTAAACTGCCAGTCAGGAATCCTGCTGCATCCAAAACTGCTCTCGGGAACAACTTCAAGAGCAAAATTTGTGATAACTTTACTAGAGGTACCTGCACTTACGGCGATCGATGCCATTTCGCTCATGGAGACAACGAGCTGCGCAAAGTCCCTGTGTGATGAAACCTGGTAACAGGTAACGTTTGACAACTTGTGTTGTTTTTTGCCATCATCTGCCATTTTTGATTTGTGAGGTGGTGGAAACATTTTAGATGCTTAGTATCCATGCAATCTTAGACCTTTTAGGTCTCTTAAATCCTAATGCTAATTCACACTGCAATATTCTGTTCTTTTAGTTACTCAATGAATTTGTCTGAAGTGTAGGAGTAATTTCATATTTGATTATGTAGCTTGCTTTTATCACCACTAACTGTTGGTATTGATGGCATTGCTTACTTGCAGGCTATATTAATCCCATTTTATTATGGCTATGTAATTTTATTTTATTTTTAATGAGCTAATTCTACTTCTAATTAGGGCTTAAAATTAAACACATGATTTAAATTTTTTTTACATTCTTATCTTTTATATGCATATTTTTTAGGTTTTACTAAGCATCATCTTTTTTTTTTGCCTAAATCTTTTTTCTTGGTGAGAAACATGCTTTAAATATCTTGAGTTCTATGCCTGTGCGATGTGAAAAAAAGAAGCTGAGAATTGTTAGAATTACTATTATCATTGTCATTTGAATTTATTTATTTTTATAATTTAATATTCTTGATTGGTTACGTCTTCAATTATTAAGTTTGATTGAGATTCATTTTATTTTCAACAATTTGTAATTTTACATATTTTAAAAATCCAGTTTTTATTAGCTCAATCTTTTAATTCTGAATTTTTTGTGAGTCACCAATATATTTTGTTATCGAACCAATTAATAGTTTGAAAACTAAGTTTAAAATAAAAAATATTTTGATTATTATACTTTAGTAAAAATATTTTTTTTTTGATAAAAACATATTGACATTTTACTGAATTATTTAAGTACTCAACTTTTATAATATCCAAGTCATTTATTTTATTTTTGAAATATCTCTCGTCTTTTTTTAATAGATTTATCGGTTTCATTTGAAATTGTTTGATGGATTTATATAATTTTGATTGATTTTGAATGTAAGTTAATGTTTTCTTGAAAATCTATTCATGCTTTCTAAATTAAATTTGATAGTGTAAATTGAGTTTATTTTGTCAATTTTAAAATTTTATTGTTACGAATTTACTCACATATTTTTAATTTTTATTTTATCAATTTAAAAAATTTATTATCTTCAATTTGTACTATCAAATTTAATATTAAGGAGACGTTAAGGAATGATATTTAAAGTTCTTCAGTCTAGAGGTGAGCATTCGATTAATTCGGTTCATAAGTTAATCGAATTAATCGAAAATCGATTTAGTGTTAACTAATTGAATCAAATCAAAGTTTTATTAAAATTGAATTAACCGAATTAGTTATTTCAGTTAATAGCATGAATTAACTAAATTTGTTTAAAATAGCAATAAAAAGAATTTATACAAAATTAATATCGAATTAACTGAATTAATCGAATGCTCACTCCTATTCTAGTCCGTTGAACAATTTAATATTTTTTTGAATTAGGAGAGTTTTAGGAATTCATTAGAGATATTGATTAGTGAGTTTTTACAAATTTAGAAATTAATTGTATTGATTTATCTCAATGTGGTTTTTAAGAAGTACATTGGACATCAATGCAATTTGGATATTATAAAAAGTTGAGTATCGGATTTAGATGATACCGAACGGTAACAAATATTTTATGTGAGCATATTTTAATTAATTTAAAATGTGTAAATTATCTCCCAAACAGGGGTGTCTAAAATGAGAACAGATCTTTTTTACTAAGATGGATTACGGTATTGATTGATTGATTCAAGTTCGGTTCAAGGTCTAGGTCATTAATGTTTATACCTAGGGTTTCAATATTATTGGAGCTCATTGATTAAATAATTAAATAAAGATATTAAAAAAAATTAAATTGAGTCATTGATATTAATTAATAATATCTTACACATTAATAAATATCATATTAATTAATTTATCATATTAATTCATTAATAACATCTTATTAATTAATTTATTATTCTTATTTACATATTACACATATCCTTATTTTCTTATAATTACAATTAACTAAGATTTTATTTTATCTATTTTTTTTCTTCATTAATTTTATATGTTTATATTTTCTCGTCGGTATCTTTTTTTCTTTTCTCATCAATAATTTATGCTCTCACCGATGATACTCTCTGCTCCTCCCTTGCTGATAATATTTTTTTCTCACGTTTTTTTTCCTCGATAATAGTATGAATTAAAGATTTTTTTATCCATAAATACAAAGTAAAATATTTCATAAAAAAATCAAAATTAAAATTAATAAAGTTTTATTTAAATTTAATATCTCAAAAAGATTAAATAATTTAACAATGTTAAAAAAATTATCTAAATATTAACGAAAAAATTAAATTTTATATAAAAATAATATTTTATTTTTAAAAAACAAATCAATTTATTTAAAATCGGTCATTTTCAACCCTAAATTCAAATGAAAAAACTTGAGAAATTTTTTTTAAAATATATTAAAAAAATTCTTTTTAATTTATTTTTTCCTAACACCTCAGAAAATCTTGAGATGGCTTGAATTGATTTATATGGATCTAACCTGTTAAATCAACTAATAAATTTTCATGGTAGATCCTTTCATCCTCTGCAAATCTGATTTGCAATCAGAAGACGTGCCACGTCCTCCGTATAGGTAGATTAAAAAAAGCGATCCTACCGATTTTAATGGATAGATTAAACAATAATGCCATATGAAAATTTATTTTTAAAAAATTAATAGAGAGAGATAGCGCGCGCTCTTTGTTTTATTCAGATGAATCAGATCGGCGTTATCTGTGGCAGTGGATGGGAGTCCTGTGGTATCGTATTTCCAAAACACCTTGTAGGAAGGCAGCAGCTCCCTTTAATGGTGTCCAACAGTCTTTGGATGGAGTAAGACAGCAACTCCAACATAAATAATAGCAGAATATTGACTCTTCCTACCAACTAATCAAAATTTAATTTAAAATTATGAGCAAAGTTAATTTTTTATATGATTATAAAAATTTCAATAATAATATTTTTTTTCTCTAAGTCAAAAAAAAAAAATCCTAAATTTTTATACATAAATTGATTCGGCATTAGATAAAAAAATGAAACAAAGTTCTCTTTTTTTTTAATCTAGTTTCAATTTATTTATTGGTACAAGTGTTATTTATCAAAATCAAATAAATTATCAATTTGTTTTGAACTATTTGATTACTAATGTAGTGGTATAAAGAATATCATGTTTTGTCCTAATTTTAAACAATTTAGGTTTAGTCATGTCTCGCATTATTGGAAGGGATGGGATGGGAAAGTACGGATAAATTCCAGCATAATTATTTTATTTTTATTTTTATTTTTTTATAAGGGTAGGGTAAAGGATGAGTTCTTTCCATAATTGGTCATGGTCATGGTCCTCTTTCCATAATTGGTCATGGTCCCGTTGACCAATTATGGAAAGTCATTTTGTCGATGTGTGATTCATCCTCTGGATCGTAAATTACGGTCCAGAGAATCTTGACTGGTCTCTTTGTGGGGTGCCAATCAATTTGTGTGGATCAGTGGCGGATCTAGGGAAGAGTGGGGGTGCGCTTGAGCACTCTCTTGCTCCCGAAAAATTCCACAAGTATGTTGCAGTCTGAGGGCAACGAGAAGGAAGACAAGCTCCAATTCCTTTCTTTGAGCACCCTCTTTCTTTTTTGTCTGAATCCGTCATTGTGTGTGGTCATCCTCTAGACCGTAAATTGATGGAGAGTGATAACCTCATGTATAAAATAAGTAGGGATCATCACTCTCCATCAATAATGGAGAGTGGTCCATCCTCTAGTCCATGTTTTGTGGACCAAAGGATCCACGCTAGTTGTGTAGCTTAGATCAGCAAAACGCGGATTAGAGGATGAATCACTCTCCATCATTGGTAGAGAGTGATGACCCTATGTATAAAATAAGTGGGGGTCATAACTCTCCATCATTGATGGAGAGTGACTCATCCTCTAGTCCGCGTTTTACAGACCAAAGGATTCATGCTCGTTGTGTAACTCAAATCCTATGATCCGTAAAACACGGACTAGAGGATGGGTCACTCTATATCCTTGGTGGAGAGTGATGACCCCATGTATAAAATAAATAGGGGTCATCACTATCCATCAATGAGATAGTGACTCATCCTTTAGTCGACTTTTTGCGGACCAGAAGTTCCGTGCTCCCACTCATGGGGTGTCTCATGGGGTGTCGGTGTTGGTAGCTTTCTTATTAAATAGGTCGAGCACTCCTACCATTTATAGCCATGAAGAGAGCCGGCAAGTGCATATGGTAGCCATCTCCGATCTTTAGTTTATTCCGCTGGTTCGATCATCTGCCTCTGACGCCTCTGCCTCAGTCAAGTAGTTTATTCCGCTTGTTCGATCCTCTGCCTCGGCCGAGGCGATGACGGAGGAGCTGGGAATTTGAGTGGAAGGAAGATGGAACGAAGCGGCATTTCGCAGTGCGAAGAGAAGCGAGTGGGTTGAATATAGGAGGAAGACGACCCACGCGCTCATAGCCAATCCGAAACCGTCAACGCATCTACTATAAGTAGGGAGAGAGGTAACATCAATAAATTCCAAAGTCATGTTTGGCGCATTGCGATTAACGAGTAAAAGGGCGAGCCGTGTGCGAATGCTCCGACGAACTCAAATTGCTTCTTCCTCAGTCGCCTCGAATTCCGCTTCCGTGCTCTGATTCATCCAGCAAGTGCGTTTCTCCCCAAAGAAAAAGTGTATGTTTCTACTGATTTTTTTTTCTTCGGCTTTTATTCAACTCTAATTTGTGCCAGAAAAATTATCCCTGAATTTGTTTGGTGTTTTGCGTGAATGGACTCAGGAGATCTGAAGTTGATATTTTTTTTTTTGTTGTTGTTTTTTGTTTAGCCTAGCATGAGGGGACGGGTTCTGGATCTCCTTCGCCGCCGTTTTCCATTGCAAAAATCCAATTTTGGGGTAATTTCTCAAACCTCCATTCTTCTTCTATTGTTGTTGTTGTTGTATATATATTTTTTGTATAGAAAAAGAAAAGAGTAAACGAAAGAGTTCACTCATTGGACTGAACTCGTTGCAGAAGAAAAATGGAAAGCTATGATTTGTATTACTATATCTTTCCATTCTATGTTCTTCTCCAGATGCTAAAACTTGTTTTCTTCAATTTCTTCGCAATTTGAGCAAAAGTAAGATGGAATTCAATGTGTGTGGTGTGCTAATTTTTTTTTTCCTTGCAATATTCATGTTTGTGGTTTTATTAAACTGTTTTCTTTCTTTTTTTTACAACTTTAATGACTTATATTACAGTGTATGTCTCCCATGATACTGATGCCAATATTGGCATTCAGTTTTTGTAGCTGGTGACACAACATAATTCGCTTACCAAGTATGGATTTTTTTTTTGTCATAATGGAGTTTTTATGTGACTTGAGATGATCTGCAGAATGCATTCCTTGATATGAGAGCATGTGATGCAGCTAGCAAACTTAATTTTAAGTTTGGTCTTATGACTTTTTGTTCCATGAACAGGTGGATGGTCATAAACTTGAATACAGTTGTCTTACAACTTTTAATGGACGAAGCTGTTCAAGGTCGATGGCATCTGCAACTTCTACTGATATTTTATCTGAAGTGCCACCAAAAGTTACATATAACCCTCTGTCTGATATGCTGGTTGATTCATTTGGGAGGTTCCATAATTACTTGAGGATCTCATTGACAGAGCGTTGCAATCTCCGTTGCCAGTATTGCATGCCTGAGGAAGGTGTCGAACTTACACCTAATTCTGAGCTCCTTTCTCATGATGAAATCATTCAACTTGCAACTCTCTTTGTGACTTCTGGAGTGGATAAAATTAGGTTGACAGGAGGAGAACCTACAATTAGGAAAGACATAGAAGAGATATGTTCAAGTCTTTCCAACTTAAAAGGTCTAAAAACACTTGCTATGACCACCAATGGGATAGTTCTTTCGAAGAAGCTTCCGAGATTGAAGGATTGTGGTGTTAATGCTATAAATATTAGTTTGGACACATTGGTTCCAGCTAAGTTTGAGTTCATTACTAGACGGAAGGGTCATCAGAAGGTCATGGAATCCATAAATGCTGCAGTAGAACTTGGATACAATCCCGTGAAGGTATCGTTAATGCATTTTAAGAATCTTTCTTGCCAATTTTTCTTGTTAGAGTGACTCTTTATGCATAATGGCATGGTCTCTGTTTGCTTTATCAGATAAATTGTGTTGTGATGCGTGGGCTAAACGACGATGAGATTTGTGATTTTGTAGAGATGACAAGAGAGAAACCCATCAATGTTCGCTTTATTGAGTTCATGCCATTTGATGGGAATGTATGGAATGACAAAAAACTTGTTCCTTATGCAGAGATGCTGGATAGAGTGGTAAGGTATATTTCTGCCAAATATTTGTATTGCCAGCTTACCTGTGTTATGATAAATTCCTCAGTAAAACTCCATGCAGAGACAAAGGTTCAAAAATGTAGAAAGGTGTAAGGATCACCCTACTGATACAGCGAAAAATTTCAAGATCGAAGGTCATTGTGGAACTATCTCATTTATTACATCAATGACCGAGCACTTTTGCGCTGGTTGCAATAGATTAAGACTCTTAGCAGATGGAAACTTCAAAGTATGTCTGTTTGGTCCATCAGAGGTATGACATTTACAAAGGTTCTTCGCCTATTTTTATCGTTTAGCTTGTATCTCGTCTTAGATGTTGAGTATCTCTACACCTGATAATTTTGTTCTTCCACATATTGTATGTTAGAGTAAGATAAGATCTTCCATAAGATGTTAAAAACATTGTCTGTAGATAGATCATGCATTTTCTTATTCAACATATTGTTTACCATCCAATACCTTGGCGCCCTTCCTTATTACATGTATCGAACAAGAACTGCCATTTTTATATAGATGAAAATGTTGTCGATGCAATGGACCTTGTTTACTATCAACGATTCATGGCTAGGTACCATGTATAAGCTTTCTAATATGGAAGTTAACTGATCATCATCTGACTTAACCCACTTCAAACATTCAAATAGTAGGGTTGTCACTATATGTAGCCTTTCCATACTGGATATTAACTGAATAGTCACTTATATGTAGGTGAGTTTGAGAGATCCATTGCGTGCCGGTGTTGATGACCTCATGTTGAAGGAAATTATCGGAGCTGCGGTATGTACAACTCTTGAGCACATAAGTTTTCTCAATTGGAATTGAATATTTTGGAGAATAGTTTTTTTTTTTTAATGATGTATTCGGGACAATGTTACTTGTGATTAAGATGCATCATTTGTTTTTCTCAATTAAACTATATTTGTCTCAACTCTTTGTTCTAACTACATGAATCTTTTCCTTCCATTGAGTTATATAAAAGTTTGGAGTAGATGAAGAGGATTGAAAGAACCTAATCAATCGAAAAATAAAATTTCCTTCCATACATTTAGTGGTCTATGTTATTGTTCATCTCAACTATATCATCAATTATTTTCTATAGAGAATTTATACCCCCACTTTCTTATCAGGTAAAGAGGAAGAAAGCTGCACATGCCGGGATGTTTGATCTCGCAAAAACCACAAACAGACCTATGATACATATCGGCGGTTGAAGTGATTGTATTTTAATAGCTCGAAGTATTGTGTGAAGAATAACAAGGCAACATTGCCCTCATCATTCTGTAATATGATTGTGTTACTAAGCTTTGATGATCCCTACAATTCGAAGGGTATCGTAGCCAAGTGAGTAAACTTTAGTGGGTGAACTGAAATTTCTCTCGATTTACAACGGAATAAAAATAAAAATTAAAAAAAAAAATGAACTAAAATATTTGGTTTGGTCCGGCCGCTCCGGATTCTTCTAGAAAATTCTACAACTAAATGATTAGTATTAAAAATGAGTGTTAATTTGAATGGATTAGGATTCCATTAAAAATTGGCTATCCAAAAAGAATTTTAATCCGGACTGAAACTCAATCCGAAAGCTCAAAACATAAGATAACTCGAATAATCTGTCTAATTCGATTTTTTTTCCTTATAATTTTTTATTGTTATGTCAATATTTTTTTATTATTATTATATTATATTATATTGTGTTATATTATTTATGTATATAAAATATTTTAATTTTTAAAATAAAATTTAATTTAACATAAAAAAATCACTAAATTTTAAATTTATATCCATCCGGATCAACTCGAATCCAATCTGAACTTGATCCAAATCTAAATCAACTCAAACTTTCAATTTGAATATGACCTAAACTCAAAATCTCAATCTGAACCTAATTTTGTTTTAGATCGACTGGAATTAAGTGATTTGGTCTGGTTCATTTTTTACTGAACTATGTACGTAAGTTTTCGAAATTATCAAATCGTGTAAGATAGTTTTAAAATTACTAAATTACATATCTATTTTTCATATTACCCTTATATATTTTGGAATAGTCGAATCGATTTAGCTCTGTACCAAAATATCATAATTTTAAGTAAATCAGTCAACTAATTTACTTTTTTTAATCAAAGTTAACTTTAGATAAAATCATTTGATGGACCAAACGACCTCGGATTGATATGAAACTAACTCTTATGAGTTTGATTATCTCTCCTTATTATATTCATGCGTTCAAACATTAATTTGACGTTTGGTACATTAGTCGGTGTTGCCTAAAATCGACTGATTGACCAAATGACCTCGGATTGATATGAAACTAATTTCTATATGTTCATCTATCTCTCCTAAGTATATCTATGCTCTTAAATGTCAATTTGACTTAATATATTGAGAAATGATTTTTTGAACGTAAATATATTTGAAAAATTCAATTCGTATTTAAAAAATCTGGCTGATGGACCAAACGACCTCGGATTGATATGAAATTAGATTCTATGTGTTCAGCTAATTCTGTTGATTAAATTCATGCCCTCCAATATTAATTTGACCTAATATATTGAGAACAATGATATTTTGAACATGAATTAAATTTTTTAAACATTTTGTGTTCGAAATAATTATTGCTCTCAATATATTAGGTTAAATTGAAATTTTAGTGTATGGATATAATAAAGAGAGGTAGAAGAATACATAAGAACTAATTTCATGTCAATATGAGGTCATTTGATCTATCAACCGATTTTGCCCCAAACCAACTAAGATTTTTAGGTTTATTCAACCAAAACTAATTGATGAACTTAGAGATTTAAGAATGACATGAAACTAATTTTTGCTATTTTGTTTTGTTCTTTTACTTATAAATGCTCTCAAATATCAATTTTATCCAATATATTATATATCAAGAGAAGTGATTTTTGAAGATGAATTAAATTTTTCGGACACATTTATGTTAAAAAAAATCATTATTTTTAATATATTAGGTCAAATTGATGTTTAAGTGTATAAATATAATCATAAAAACTAGACGAACAAATCGGATGTAGTTAATGTTATTACGAGTACTCTATATCCCTAATGAGTTTCGATTAAAATTTATTGATGGAGTTAGAAAGTTCGGAATGATATGAAATCAGTTTTTATATATTCATTTAGTTCTAATGATTATAAAAATATTTTTAAATATTAATTTAATTTAATATATGTTGAGAAGGATGATTTTTTATATATGAATCAATTAAAATTGATTAAAAAATTAAAATTAATTCGACCCCTGTCCCCAAAAAAAAAACTCGACGGTAAAAGCCAGAAAAGTAGTAGGGGAACAAAAAAATGAAAGTGAATATGTGAATTAGTAATATATGTGATTGGGTAAAAAACTGGTTTTTTTAAAACATACATCATTATCCGAAAATAATTGAGAGGAGATTCTCTAGACCATGCTCCCTTTTCATATATTTATGGGGATATATAATCCTCATCTATTTTATAAATGAAGATCATAATCCTCATTAATACATGAAAAAAGAACATTTTCTGAATCATAAAAACGGTCTAGACGATCTAGCCTGTTGCTGATACTGACTCTCGAGCTCGCATTGACCAAGAAGGAAAAATATCCCGAAATTTTTTTAAATGATCAACATTATCCGAAAATAATTGACTGTATGTTTGCTCATACTCACTACGGTGCTCGCACCTAGCAACGAAGCAGCAGACTTACCGCAGACATCAAGATGGTATGTTTACTTATACTCACTATAGTTCTCGCACCTCACGCATTCCTGGTCCAGTATTGTGAGCTTATCGCAGTCATCGATAAGATAAAAGAGGCCGAAAGGTTTTTTTTAAACGGCCATCAAATAATTGCCGGTATGTTTGCTTATACTCACAACGGCCATCAAACCTCACGCCTAACAGGAATTACCTACCCACTAAGGGGTTTGCTTAGATTCGCTGAAAGAAATAAGCATGGGAATGATAGCAGTGGGAATCTCCTATTTTATTAAATAATGATCTATTTTCATATTTAGGAGATTGAATCCGTCAGATGTTCCATTAATCTTCCAAATTAAGTATTCATTTTCAATCTCTTTCCTATTCCCCCTCCCCTCCTCGGTTTCTTTTTCTTAATGACGACATATCTAATGAAAGCTCTTGCAAAAGATAAATTTTAAACTAATAAAAAAAAATTTATGATAATACGGTGCATAAAGGTGGGACTCGATAAGGTCACGCAATCAGAAGTCAAGGAGATATGGTAGTCAAGGGCAGTCCAAAGTCAAGGGGACGTGACGGCCAAAAGTCAAAGAGACGTGACAGTTAACAATTAAGAGAAAGGAGTTAGACCGCCTCATGTCACCAACCGCATAATTCCTGGTCGGGTACAGACAAAGTAGGGTCCCAGATCTGGGACATAAGACGCAGTCTAGAGTAATGTCGGACCTGTCCCGACTGGTCAGGCTTCCCCAGCTCTGGCCGCGCAGTCAGACCTGGTACTTTCAATAAGACAACTTCCGGTCGGTCCTTCAGCGATCCAAGCATGAAAGATGGGGCCCTCGTCACAGCTCGTCCCCCTCATCAAGACTCAAGTCAGGTGGTACACCTGAACGGTCATTCCGAGCTGTCCATAGCTAAACTAGGGTAGGACAGAAAACGCTAAGCGACAAACAATGTCAGGGAATCGTAACCTCCTATCAGAGAATAACTATCATGCGTCAAGGAATATTCTAGTGGTTTGTTATCACCTACGAATGGAACCTTCCTTTCACCAATAGGAGGTCACCGTTCACCTTCTCTCACTAGACAGACCCTAACACTCGACATTCTCTGATAACATGCAGGTTCTGAAGGTACGTACCATCATATAAAAAGGGAGGTCATCTCCCTTAGTCTGGTACGCGCACATACGAACTCATCTTCTACAATTCTCTTTTCTTCATACACTGTTCTTCTGGAGAAAAAGTATTTGATTTGAGCGTCAAAGGAGCTGCGCCGGGGACTTTTTTCCTAGTTTCTGGTCTCTAACGTTCCGTGTGCTTGGCTGAGTATGCGCAGAATCAAAATACCGCTGGTCTTGTTACCATTGTCCAAAAGTACCGCGTGAAGGTTCATTTTTCCGATGCGCATATGCTATGTATGCCCAAGCCACCTCTCCGTCAAAGTTAGCACCATCTCAACCGATCTTTATCTAACTCAGATACCAAACAGGATCATACGATTTCATGAACTCATTGTAAATCATTAAAAAAAAAATGGTGTTTACAGGCTCATTTTCCGTGAACCATTTGGTATAAACACAATGGATTAGTTCATAGTGAAAGATGAACATTATAGTGATAAAAATAATTCGCATTTGGCCCGTCAAAATCTTGACAATACTGTTTCTTCCTCTACCATTTAAAAGGATAAACTGATTAACTTACAAACTTTAAAGGTATTGATGACGACGATGTAATTAAATATTATTTAAATAAAATCGAATTTGTGTTTCAATTAAATCACAATTCCAGTGTGACAAGGTAATATACAAAGCAAGTTTCCCATTAGGAGTTAATGACAGATTCCAAGTAGTGAACAAGCCATTTGATGATTACAAGAGATCCACCTGCTTTGTGCTACTCCTTTAAAATGATGGTGATACTTTTTTATATCCTTCTCTATGTTATCGAATAATTCAACAAGCATTGGTTTCAGAGGTTGGGGCTTATCGTACCATTGCGTCTCTATATGGCAGATTTCTCAGGTTCTCGCCTCCTCTTCGTCTTCTATGGATGCCTAAGAGACTACAAAACTGTGCTAGTGTTACAATCATGAAAGAGAAAGACATGCTTGCGACGTCTGAGACAGGCAGTAGCCTTCTTGCTAACTCGAGAGCGCCAGGAGCCGTAGCAGGGGAACTGATGCCCAAGTGGAAGTATACGCTTCAGAGCTAGTTAAACTAAAGGATGTCGTCCATTTCATCGGGAAGATATAGTTTCTCCATTGCCGCCTGAAAAACAAGTGGGATCAGACAAATACGAATAAAACAAAGAACAAAAGAATGTTGATGTACTAGTTTCTCTTGGTTGCTGAGGCATTTGAGTGATCATTAAAAGAAAAGCATTAGCTAGTGTTGATGATATCTACTCCGTTAGAAAGGATTGCCATGGGATTGATAACATGCAAGTTTAGACATAACAAGCGAGAGCAAGGATCAAAGAGCAAAAGCATATGCCAATACACTTTAATGCATTGACATCGATATCAGAAGGAAAACAAAACAAGGAAAACATTAGTTAAGAAGCATGCAGATGTACCACCATCATGGTGATTGAGGCATTGAGATTTATACTAAGAGATCAAGGTGTCAATATCCTTGTGGACAATCTTTTAAATTAACAAGACAAACATTCACAATTGATGGTATTTTGTCATTAAACAGCGTTACATCTATACCGAAAGGCCATGGAGTTGGTAATCAGCAAGGTAGCATGGTACTAATATCTATGTGCTTGTTATGGTGAGCTGGTTACTACATGGTAGATTCGCAAAAATGGGCGATTCCCGACGAAGCCGGTGGAAAATACCCTCCCACGTAATGGCCTAATCAGTTTCCTAATTTAACTATCTACAAATGGCTGTGAGGCCAGCTGTGTGGGGGCGCCCGAGATCACCGTATGACAAATTGTTATGGCATATCTATTGCCAATTTATCCAAACTAGTAAATCAAGTGCTTTCATCTAACATTGAACTTGGAAGAAATTGAGGTCAATTCATTCATATGATCGATACCCCTTGTTCACTCATATGAGCAAAAAAACAAAATAGATTTTGAGTTAGTAATATTACCTTAATGGTGGCAACATCGGCAGCTGGAGGCTTCAAATCCAATGCAAGGCCAAAGTAGAACATTGCCTTTTCATGCATTTCAAGTCGCTTGTAGATCTTACCCATCAGCGCGTACACACAGCTTTCATGAGGTGCACTCTCCTTAAGCTGCTCCAACACATTTAGTGCCTCATCAAAGCGGTCGAGACTAAGTATGTTGGCTTTCTGGTATACAGGAAGTGGATTCTGCTTGTCAGCAGCGATTGCCCTTTCGAGCATTTCCAGTGCATCTTCATTCCTCTGATTTTACAAAAACAGACAATAACAAAAGGTCAGTTCACGACAAACACACTGGAAAACCTGCAATGGCACGTTAAGAACTTCTGTAACAACCAGAACAAATAACAAGTGAAAAGGAGGATGGTAGACAACGATTGGAATAAAACCTGCAATGCATGTTGTGCCATCCCGAGGTAACACATGAGAACCGAAGACTGTGGATTTATATTGTATGCTTTTCGGAGGTGATGTTCAGCAAATTCAAATTTCTCCTGCCGTAGGTATACCACCCCAAGTCCATACCAAGAATTATAATGCCTCTGGTCTATTTGAAGTGCACTTTGGTAGCATTTTATTCCATTCTCAAAATCCTCTAAAGCAATGTACCTGTTAATCAGAAGGATGCAATAAAATTTAAAAACCATGCAACATATAAGTAGCAGCCGGCAACTTCTTTAAACTTTAAAAATGGTGTTCATAGGATAAAAAAGAAATAGTAGAGGCAATAGGTTGCATACTCATGGCCACAAAGAGTGTGCGCGTACACAAATCTTGAATCCAGTTGCACTGCACGTTGGAAAATTTTCAGTGCAGTCTCATGATCTTTCTGCATGCTATAGCAGTTGCCCAATGCACACCTAAGGATCCATTACATAAAAGGAACACTGTTAGTGAAGGATTTGTTTATGGGATAAAACCGAAGAAAAGAACAGGTCAGGAACAATGAAATACTAGAATTTCAGAAGTGTATTGTTGAGTGAAAATGCATAAGAATCTGTATCAATGTTTAGTTGTAGAGATGTTATTGTGCAATAGACTAAATGTCGAACATCAAAGTGGATGCACAAATATTAGGTGTGCCCTGACGTTAAATTCCTTTATTTTTCATCAAACCAAAGCATATGCGACTCAACAACATGCTCATTATTTTGTTCAATTTACACTAGAAATTAATAATTGAGCAATTTCTTTTTAACAACAAGCTATCAAATGCCCAACAGAATATCAAAATAAACCAATAATTTGTCAATATAAGCATAAGGAGCATACCAAGCTTGAGGAGATAATCTGTCAACTGATATAAGCTCTTGAGCAAGGTAACTCAATTTCATTTCCTCCTTCATATGCTAGCAAAAGAGAAATTAGGGCCGTCAAACTATCAGTATAAAATAATTTGTGGTTTATGCACATTATATATGTGATACTTTCTGGCACTGGTATGAATTAGACATTTGGGGGGAAAATCGCGCAGGAGGGAAAGTAGACAATTATTTCAACTAAAATTAATTATACAGAAAATGTATAAGTAGGATAATTATTTATTCTCCTCTTTCAAAGAAATTCTGCATCATATATCACAAATAATCAATGGTCCACAACAGAACAATTTCCTATGATAAACACTGGCCAATACCACCTATAAGAAGCAGCCACACTAATGTGAAATAACCCTAGCTATAACTAAGCAGATTGGCCAAGGAAATAAATAAAATAATTTCTTGGATATAGGAGTAAAGCTGAAGTCAACATACTGATGGCCATTACCGCATTGCTTGTGTGCACATGACATCAGAAATAAGCAGAGTCAATTTGTTCTCTGAACAGATAACAGTTTATGTAAAGCATACATCTTTTCTTCAATCTTCTAAATATGTGAAAACCAGATCAATACACATTCAGTGTGTAATGACTAATGAATATTCTATGGCAAACTAGAATAAGATTTTTTTTTATCTTACTATAGGGTATGTAATGATGAATGACTAATGAATATTCTATAATAAACAAGGATAATAAAAAAGACAGCCCGGTGCACAAAGCTCCCGCTATGCGGGATCCCGGAGAAGGATCGTACGCAGCCTTAGCCTGTTTTTTGTAAAAGGCTGTTTCCAGGATTCGAACCCGTGACCTTTTGGTCACAAAGTAATAATTTTACCGTTGCGCCAAGACTCCCCTTCAATAAACAAGGATAATAATAAAAAAAATTACAGACTATAAGGAATAGGAAAATTATAAACGAACAGTCTAAAATCTACCTAGAACTGCTTAAGTATTCATGGCATTTGTGGGCCAAATGGCAATTGATAATGATCATCGATATAGTTCATCCCCAACTTTCAGGGATAGTGTCAAAACCTGAGTTCAAATCCCAGAAAATCTGGAATTTAACCTTACAAATGCCTCCAGCACTCTCCACAAAAAAACCCGAATCAAGTTGGGGAACAAGAGGAATTTTGCAAATCAAAGTAAATTTGCCAAACTAAGTCTAGGGTGGCATATTGCAAACAGTGTAAACTCTGAGAGCGCGACATTAAAGGTTTATGTCATTCTGCAAAGGCAAAATGAAAATCTCCCTGCACCAATAAGAGAACCCAATGAAGATAACCACCATAGAATAAGAAAAAACCAATATATATAATATGTGTGCGCGCCAGTGCCTGTGCGCATTTGCGCTTGCACCCACGTGTGTGTTACCACATATAAAAGCAATTCATGAATTTACATGACTTACATAAAGAGCAGTGGAATACATATCCATTCCCTCCAGAATGAATGGGGATACACGGCGTGCCAAACTAAAGAAGTGATCTGCCTCATAATAGTCAACCAGTTCGAAATGTAGTCTTCCCACCTGGATTTCTGAAGTTGTAAGTAAACATATAAAAAGAAAAGCATCAAATCTCAATGCAGGTATCAGAATCTTGTCAAGATAAGAGAGAGAGAGGAGAGAGAAAGCGAAAGATTGTACTAGAGCAATACTCAAGTTTTGAAACACCAAAAAACAAAGTAGTTCAAAATTTCCATAACAATACAGCATAGAAAAACTCAAGCAATACTAAGGACGAAGCAGTTGATTCCATTTTCTGTTGTCATTATATTTTTCTTCCAAAACTAGAAGTTGTCTGCTTTCCATTCCGCAGATGCAGGAAGTGACAACACAAGTACATTGCTCAACAAAGAAATTATAAAATGTGAAATTTTAAGCAAGAAAGTAATCCTATACTAGAAACATAAAAAAGCCAAAGAAAAATCAGGCAAACCATCTTATACCAAGGAAAAGCACCTGACCTGGGATAGCACCCATCCAGTATTAAATTGCTTTTCTGAAAGTTTCAAGAAAACTTCCAGTGCCTCCTGCTCATTGAAAATAACAAAGTACTTAGGCATGCAATTCAATGCAAAAATTTTCTTTATCATACTCCACCATACCTGACACCTATATGAACAGGAAAGCCAGTAGCCTTCTCCAAGTGTTCTCAGTAAGCACAATAGCTCCTGAGCACCACTAATCAATCTTGAGTCTTGTGCCAAATCTCCAATTGTCTTACCTTGCTCAAGGTATCTAACATCACCAGACATTGATGTATAAGAGGAAGTTGTTGCCATATTCTCCATCCGAGAATCATCAAAATCTTCGGATCGCCTCCCTAAAAGCAATAGAAGATCAAAAAAGGGTAGATAGAGTGGCAAACAATATGTTCCAGTACCAGTGCTGGCTACCAACAAGTAAACATATTACACCAGTGCTATCATTACCTGAATATAACTTGTTTAGACTCAGTCAAATCTGATTTGGATCATTTTTTCAGGAAAAATAGTCTTCAGAGTAAATCAGAAAACTTAATCTTGAAAAGCATACACAAATAAGGTATATAGAAATTGGCATAACCAAATTTATCTATAATAATAGGCATAACCAAGTTAATGTAATATCATTCCAATAATTGTTGAAAAAAAATTAGATAATGAACATTAATAGGAACATTCGTTAGCAATTAAGAAATGTTTGAGAACAGAATATCAAACTATCATCAGTATAAAATTTACAAGATACTAACAACAATAAATTGGGTGCTCCTAATAATATTGCCAAGATCACAATATGGACCATATCATGCAGTTACTTATAAAGATACGTTTGTCTAGAAGAACCATTTTTCCCAACTCCATGTCTCCTTCAGCTTGTTTTCACCTGGGTTTCATTGGAGATGCACTCCCTCGGCAACAAGAAAATTAGTTGGCCAAGCAATCATGGATATTTACAGTGAGATTAGAATAAACACAAGCAAAAAAATAAAAAATAGATGTGAGGCCTTCCCACAATATCCCCTTTTCAGGCAGCGGAAGGGTTCCAAAGTCAAGATAAGGATGATGTTTTCACTGCCTGTAACATTGCATGTCCCGTAGCATCAAATTTGCATATGGAGAAAGATAGAAGGATCGAAAATCAGGCAAAGCATACTTGCACAACAAGTCCACAACTTAATTATCACCCCCCAAATGAGTTATTTTGTGATGCTATAGCTAACCAAATATCTTGCGTGGTGCGACTGAAGACCAATAACCTCTTGAACCACAATGAGAGCATTGAGCCAACTGCCTCTCATGTCAGTGGGTTCTGACTTGTAGGTGACACAGACATGCATAGACAATAATTTAGAGTGAGATTCGAATAAAACGCAAGCAAATAAAATGTGAACATCAGTCTTCCCACAATATTCCCTTTTCAGGCAGAAAAGTGCCCCCCAAGTCAAGATAAGGATGATGTTTTCACTGTCTGTGACATTGCATATGTGGCATGAGCATCAAATTTGCATCTGGAGAAAGATAACAAGGTCGAAAATTGAGCAAATTCTTGCACAACAACTCCACTACTCACAAATACCACCCTGAAATGAGTTATTTTGTAATGCCATAGCTAACCAAACATCTTGGATGGTGCGGCCAAAGGCCAATAACTTCTTGAACCATAATGCGAGCATTAATGTCAGTGGGTTCTGACTTGTAGGGGTGACACATAGATATGTATAGACAAGGAAAAAATATCACAGACTTAGACAAGGATTGTGTCATACTGAACGATGGTCCTTAACAAACCATCACTCCCAACTTGACCACAATCGTCAAGTGGCAGTTCACCTTACTCATTTCATGCAAATGCACACTCTCTATGTTATAATCTGTCAAGGTCTTAATCATTCATCTATCTTAATTTGAGGATTGGCTGAGAAGGAATTTTGCATTTTGTTTGTGCAGATCTAAGAAGTTCAACTTTTATTTACGCATAGGTAAATACTGAGGAATGTGAAAACTTTGCAATTGCATGTTGTGCTAGGGATGGGAATCAAGTGTTTGAAATATTCAACCTATCCATGTTCAGGTATCCCTTCCTACTAATCAATGTGAATTCAGATTTCAAGCAGTTTTTGGTTTATGTTAATCATGTTTTGACGACCAAAATATTATAATATAAAAATATAAATGTGTCTTGCTATATAGGTGGCTTCAGGGATGTATATTTAAATTCAAATCAAATTTTTCATCCCAAGTGATTGTTACTATATCTAATTCAAAAGGAATTTTGTGTTTGCTTGCTAATTTTAACCAGTTGTTTGTATCAGTAGGGAAATTGCCAAACATTCGCAACCACTTCCATTCTGAATTCACCACCACAATCTCCTTCCTATAGTTGTAGTGCCACTCTGAAAACTTTACTTTTCGAGTTTCAACCCACTATTTCAGAACCATGGAAACTACATCACTAATGATTGAGGATGTGCTGGCCTGGGGCATTAAATGTGCTCATGTCCTGTTAAGGAGCTCTATTGCAAACATAAATTTGAAGTCACCCACTAGAACCACTTGAAGCATGGCTTTTCCAGCCCATATCACTGTTAGATTTTGAGGGATGTCTTAACGCGATCGCCTTACGATTTTTACTAAATATAGATTCACTATTTGAATGCATATTATATGTTTGATTGTCTTAAACTCATTTACTGAATGTCTACAATACAATTCATAACATGAGAGAAATTGTGATTGGATCACAACTAGTAAATATTTCTACATGTGTCATTATGAACATATTAGAATTTTCCTAGTCATCAAATTGATGCACTCGGACATCATCAATTCTGTAAGACTAGGGCGGGTTATACTTCTTGGTTCACCAAGCAGCTGTTTTCTCACTAGTTGGAGACATTGGAATGTCGAGAGTTAAATGTGGATGCTAGTTATGGTAACTAGTTCATTGGAGTGATTCATTGTAAGACTTCATATGATTATTTATATATATATGGATATGTCTGTGGAACTCTTACTGCAGCTCGAGTGCAAATTTCCTTCGACTTGAGGTATACAAGTCATCTTAGTTATGGAGACTTATACTTTAACATCTTAAGCAGGCACCTCATTGAGGTGTGGACCCAGGATGATTAGGTATAAGTCGAAATGCCCGAAGATGCTTGGATAGCCCACAGAGGATTCACCGCTCCTTGCGAGGAGACGTATACCCTATGACCACTCGTTAAGATTATTATTCAAAGTCTTTGGCCAAAGCATTACATGTTAAGAGTACGGGGCTTTTGTACACATGTACGAGTAATTTGAATTCGTAGAACAAGGAAGTATTACTAGGGATAGGTGTGACTTAGTCAGTCTACACATAGACTATATCCTAAACCAAGTAGGTATAAGACGAATGAAAGGAACAAGGCACGACTCACTGTAGCTGCTGAAGGGTTTCGAATTAGTTCTAAGATCAACTATGATTTTCCGGCTAATTGGGCATCATGATATACTACTAGGTGTCACTCATGATCATTCTATAATTAAGTAGTTAATTATGGATAGTCAAGATGAATCGGAAATCTATTGGGCCACACGCACTAACGAGTCTTTGAAAGACGTAAAACAAGTTAAAGAATATGATTCCTAGATCAAGAGATAAATGTTTGGTTGGATCATACATAAGACAAATATAGAAATATTTGTCATAATGGAACATGGATGGGATACATCTTTTATGGTAGAGTTGGACCACATTTGGTTTAATCATGAATTAGTCATGAACTAACTTGATTTAATTGTGAACCAAACCAAGGGGTTAATGGGCTAATTTTTTGTGAAGGAATAATGAGTTGGATTTGAGTTTTCTAATCCAACATATTAAAGAGGATTATATATAGATGTAATTGGAAGAGAATTATATACAAGTTTCATTATTTTGTTGATAGACTTTTGGAAACTCAATCCTGGATACGAATAGAAGCGAGGTTCGACAATGTCGCTACGATTGATGTCCTTCTCGTTACAGGCCATCCGTAAGGTATACCTAGCGTAAATTTACTTCCCATAAAATTTTAATTATGCGAACATGTTTGGCATATTGTGTGGTTGTATGCGTGTGGTGTGTGTGATGTAATAATTAGGAATTATTATTGTTTTATATTCCGCTGCGCATGTTTACGAAATATGTTCTAGCACGCATCCGCATCGGGCATATCCCAACAATCACAACCTTGATGAGACACAACTTAACATGCAAGCAACATCTATAAAACACTAGCACAACAATTTAGAACCAAGCGAGGACACTTATCAGAGTTAGAATAGGACTTCACCTTCATCAAAACTTTCAGAGATCCAAGAATGTCCTTTCTTAAATGTCAAAGAACGTGAGGATGCTGCATTCACTTTTGATGATGACGATGAAGAAAATCCGCCTAGGAACTTAGCAGAAGTGTGACTATTTCCATTTGAAGTTATTTGAGTAGCATTTGAACTCGCAACAGCTATTGCTTCTGTTGACAGTCTTGTACTACGGCGTGGCACTGAATCAGAGAACAATCTCCCTGAAACCTGACAGAAGATTCTTCTTGGTTAGATAATCAAGTTCATAATGTCTTATTAAGACAAAATGTTTGACAAGAATCTTAGCAAAATGTTCATTAGATTTAAAGCTTAATCAATTATACAATGAGAATCAGAACATTCTGAAGATGTCAGATGACTAAAGTCTAAACATAAAGGAAAAGGCAAAGGATTAAATCTGCAACATGAACCAAATACACACAATAGATTGAGCAAAGTGAAACAGAAAGGCACTTCATTATGAGCCCTATGCAATCAATGATGATCATAGTCAACAAAAAATATATTAATATAATCATGATATAAAAATATTAACAATAATAGTAATAATGATAAAAAAATGAAAAACGCAATGAGAATTAGGAATAACAATAATGACTACAACAATGAGAAGGAAAACAATGACAATAAATATAATATTGTTTCTTTGGATAACAGCTTTATCCTTAATATTCTAAACAACCTGCACTGTCTTTTTTATAGTTCTCAGACATGAAAGACATACTTGCACATGCAGAAAACAATCAAGCACTAGTAGGTCAAGGAATATATTCAACTTGAGATGATATTGATCTGGCCTTTAGACAGCATGACAGGTGCAAACCATTTTTAGCCATGTGATGCAAAGTCAAAAACATAGGCAATTAACAAGAAAAGCAAAAAAGAACCTTTCGTAGTTTCCCTTCATCCAACAATTTCCTCCTAGGTGTTTGAACTGCTATATTATTGGACTTTGTAGCGATGTCATTGTTGGCTACATTGAAGGAGACATGCACATTTCGACAGAGAGGTGGAGGAGCTACTCCAGAGAGCTGTACGATAATGAATAGGCTTAATTTAATTTCCAGTCAAATAGATAGGATTCAATCAAATATGATAAAGGAAAAAAAATGGCAATTAAATTAGAACTACAAGTCATCGACAACAAGCCATTTATCTACTTGACAATTAAACAAAACATGCCTGAAAAAGTATTCCCATTCTGAAAAACCTTGCTCGTATTACCAAAAAAGATTACCAAAATTTATAGAATCCCTGCTCAATAAAATTTTCTTGTAAGAAAGAATTGTGGAAAGAATTGATGTTTAAATTGTATTACAATCAGAATGGGAATACTCATTATATACAAAATTACAATAGAAGAGAGAATAAGAAATTAATAGTAAATAGGAAACTAATTATTTTGCACATAGGAAATTAATATCTTTCAAACTACATCCCTTGATTTCTTATTTTGTACTCACAATTGTTACTATTCATAACTATCACAGCTGTTCGACATAGCTATTTATTTTGTACAAGCTGTGAAAGTTGTTCAACACTCCCCCTCAAACTGAGAAATAGATGTTTTCCATTCCCAACTTGACTATAAGATCATGAAATTTATAATTGTTCAGTCCCTTTGTTAGCACATCAGTCAATTGTAGTTCTAAAGGGACATATGACAAACACACTAATCCAATTCCTTGATGAAATATCTATCAATTTTAATATGCTTAGTTTGATCATGTAGAATAGGATTATGAACAATATTGATAGCTGACTTATTGTCACAGTAAAGTTTCATATGGAGCATTCCCATTTGATTTTCAAATCATCCAAAACAATTTTCAAAAAGAATAGTTCACATAATCCTTGAGCAATGACCCTAAATTCTGATTCTACAGATAATCTTGTCATCACATTTTGCTTTTTACTCCTCCATGTCACTAGATTACCACCAAGGAAAGTACAATATCCTGTGGTTGATCTTCTATCCGCTAGAGAACCTACATAGTCTGCATCTATGTAAGCTTCTAAAGTCATCTCATTTCTCTTGAACAAAATGTTAGGACCCTTGGCGGTCGACTTGAAAAAGTGAATTGCCTGTGAGACAACTTTTTTCGTTCTTTCAACTCATATTAGTAGCAACAGTATAGTTAAGAATGAATTAAACAAAAAAAACTGAAAGAAGAGGCGCAGGGTTTACTTGGTTACAAATTAGATGGTTGTTAATCCAAGACAAATGAAAAGCTCTAAAAGATCTCTTTTGGTGAAGGAGGAGAAGCATCTTACACTCGTTGATTGCTCAAACTATTGCTAGAAAATGAATACTAGAGTTGATACTTAAGTTGTTGTTTATTTCCTAGCTCTAGGGGCCTTTTTATAACTCTTGAAAAATCCTATCCGTGGGTGGAAGACGCCTCCAACAGGTGGAAGGTGCCTCCAGCGAGGCGCTAAAGGATAAAGCTTTATCGTTTGGTGACGACAATATTTTTCTGGTCGAAGGCGCCTTCCATAGGACTGGAAGGCGCCTTCGTACTGTTCATGAAGGTGCCTCCAGCAACACTTCCAGTCATCTTTTGATCTTCTACTGCTCCGATCGTCTAGGTGATTTCGGTCAACCATAATAGGGCTCACCCGAACCCATTTTCCGGCCTTTTCCTTGAGCAGGCTTCCTCCCCGACTTCTCGTCCACCGGTGTACTCTTCCACAGCACCTCGTCCCTCGGATGCACCGAGCCCGTCGGCTCTCTTCTCATGCCATCCTTCTCGTTAGCTACGTCTTCCGCTGGAGTTCATATGTTCCTAAGCTTCTGCACACTTAGACACAAGGATCAAACACCAACAGGACCTAACCTGACTTGGTTGATCACATCAAAACCATCTTGGGGTACCAACAATCTCCTCCTTTTTGATGTGATCAAACTCAAATTAAGTTAGGATGAACCATAAACAAAAGAGCAATAAAAAAAATTGCAAGAATGAAAAGTACAAATAAAATTTAAAATTGTACTACCTCCCCCTAGACTTAATCTTACTTCTCCCCCTTTTGATAACATTAAAAATGGGGTAAATTCTAATTAACAATGACAAAAAGTCTAAGAAAAAAAATACAATAGTTTAAGTTTCACAAAAAAAAACTTTAAGTTAAAGACAAACTATGATGTTTTAATAATATGAAAGTTACCCAATAAAAAAATT
This sequence comes from Zingiber officinale, assembly GCF_018446385.1. NCBI lineage: Eukaryota > Viridiplantae > Streptophyta > Magnoliopsida > Zingiberales > Zingiberaceae > Zingiber > Zingiber officinale. The sequence goes on from NC_056005.1 coordinate 96,221,835, forward strand.
TAAAAAAATTTCTAAATATTTTAAAAGGAATTTGACAAACATTGAAAGCATGATAATTCAATGCTTAACAGTTAGTCAATTAAATATTTATTTCTGTAATTGACTTTGGCAAGGCACTAGCCTTTCTTGGTTATTGGAACAATAACCACTTTCTAGACAAAACCTCTTAAAGAAATTAAACATTTAATTTTCTCTCTGAAAGCTCTACTTCCCATTTTAATTTATGTAAGATTTTGAAACCTAATATAGGTTTCTTCCAACTGTGTTAATCAAAAATTTCTTAGGTACATATTTATGAGATATCTTCTTAATTTGACTCTTATGATATTTAAAATATCAATTTAAATTATTATATCTCCTAATATTTTGATTATTTGAGCATGCACGATTTTTTAAGTATTCTATTTCAGTTTCCAATTTGTCATTTTCTAATTTTAAATTATCAAACAATTCTACAGAGCAAGTATTGGCTAATTGTCTTTTCAAGTCCATATTTTCTTTTTCTAATTTTTACTAAATCATTTTCTGACTTCCCCTTCGTCGATGCTCATCTCTAAGCTGGTTTCGTCTTCCTTTTGATGGTCTGCCATTAGGGCTAATCCGACGTAGGCTTCACTTTCAGATTCGGAGAACGATGATTCATCCCATGTGGCTTTTAGACTATGCTTGCGCCGAGCTGACTTCTTGTTATTTTCTTTGTCCTTGTTTTTCAATTTTAGGCAGTCATCCTTGATGTGCCCCTCTTCGTTGCAGTTGTAGCATCAAACCTTCCTTTTGTTTCGATAATGTTTTCTCATCTACGATTTAAATTTATTAGATTTAAAAATTTTATTAAATTTTCTTACTAGTTGGGTCGCTTCATCTTCGTCAATCGATGTGTCAAAGTCAGGATCTTCCTTATTGGCTTTCAAGACATTATTGTTGTTCGACTTTTCGATTTCTTTAAAATCTGCACATCGAGTTTCGTGAAGTTCAAAAGTAGAAAACAAATTCTCTAGAATGCTTACCTCGAAATCCTTAGAGATGTAGCATGCATCTACTAAGGATGACCATTCTGGGATTCTCGGGAAGGCGTTGAGCGCGTACCGGATTGAGTCTCGATTCGTTACGATTTTTCTGAGATTATTGAGCTGAGTGATGAGTTCTATGATCCGTGCATGGAGTTGCGCTACCTTTTCTCCATTGTTCATTCGCAGGTTTGTCAGCTGGGTTCGGAGAATGTCTTGCCTTACTAACTTCGCTTCCGAAGTGCCTTCATAGAGTTCTAAGAACTTCTCCCAAAGCTCTTTGACGGAGTCATAGCTGCCAATTCGATTTGCTTTCTGGGGCGGAAGGACGCTGAGTAGATAGAACTCTACTTTACCATTCGCTACAAAGTCGGTTTGCACCTTCTTCGTCCACTGATATTCTTCTTTGTCTTTCGAAACTACAAAGCCGTATTTCATAATTAACAGAATTTCAAAATCCGTTTTAAAGAATACCTCCATCCGACATTTCCATTATGCAAAGTCTCCCTCGAATTTTGGTGGGTGAATGCTTGCACCGGCCATCATCTCGTTGCTTCAGTCGGCGGTTAGTCCTTCTGAGGCGTCCTGGCTCTGATACCATTTGTTAGGACCCTTGGCGGTCGGCTTGAGGGAGTGAATTGCCTGTAAGACAACCTTTCTCGTTCTTTCAAATCAGATTAGTAGCCACAGTATAGTTAAGAATGAATTAAACAAAAAAAAACTAAAAGAAGAGGCGCAGGGTTTACTTGGTTACAACCTAGATGGTTGTTAATCCAAAGCAAATGAAAAGCTCTAAAAGATCTCCTTTGATGAAGGCGGAGAAGCCTCTTACACTCGTTGATTGCTCAAACTATTGTTAGGAAATGAATACTAGAGTTGATACTTAAGTTGTTGTTTATTTCTTAGCTCCAGGGGTCTTTTTATAACTCCTGAAAAATCCTATCCGTGGATGGAAGGCGCCTCCAGCGAGGTGCTAAAAGATAAAGCTTTAGCGTTTGGCAACGGCAATATTGTTCTGGTCGAAGGCGCCTTCCATAAGGTTAAAAGGCGCCTTCCAACCATGGAAGGCGCTTTCCACAGTGAGCCGCAGTAGGCGCCTTTAACTCCTTTTGAAGGCGCCTCCAGCAGCACTTCCAGCCATCTTTTGCTCTTCTGCTGCTCCGATCACCTGGGTGATTTCGGTCAACCAGAATAGGACTCACCCGAACCTATTTTCCGACCTTCTCCTTGAGTAGGCTTCCTCCCCGGCTTCTCATCCCTCGAACATCGCGCACGTTCTTCTCGTCCATCGGTGTACTCTTCCGCAGCACCTCGTCCCTCAAATGCACCGAGCCCGTCGGCTCCCTTCCCGTGTCATCCTTCTCGCTAGTTGCGTCTTCCGCTCGACTTCTTGTGTTCCTAAGGATCAAACACCAACAGGACCTAACCTGGCTTGATTAATCACATCAAAACTACCTTGGGGTACCAACACAAAATTCCTTTTCCCGAAGTGCCTTTCAAGTAATGTAATACTTAGTAAGTAGCTTGAATGTGAGATTCTCTTGGATCATACATGAATTGACTAATTACACTCACAACATATGTTATGTCTGGACGAGTGTGAGCAAGGTATATGATCCTACCAACCAAGCTCTGATACATCCTTTTGTCCACAATTGGTTCTTTCTGAGCTTCTCCTATCTTGTGATTTGGATCCATTGGATTAGAAATCGGCTTACACCTAATCTTACATATTTCAGCTAACAAATCAAGCACATACTTTTGCTAAGAAATAAAAACCCCTTTGGTAGAGTATACTACTTCAATACCAAGGAAGTACTTCAATTTGTCCAGTTCCTTTATTTTTAACTCCTCTATCAATTTCTACTTTAGATCATGTTTTTCCTTTTCATCATTTCTAGTTACAATGATATTATCTACATAGAGTCGTCACCTTCCTTGTAGTTGAGTGCTTAATGAAGAGAGTATGGTCCCCTTGGCTTTGGTTATACTCATACTTCTTCATGACTTTTTGCAAATCTTTCAAACCATGCCCAAGGAGATTGTTTTAGACCATAAAGAGTCTTCCTTAATTTACATACTCCGTTACGAGTACCCCTTGCAAATCCTAGTAGGTTGGTTGAAGTGCATTCTGGAGTTGCTAGTTGAAGTGTGCAGCCAAAGATAATAGACCGTATTCATTTTTGCAGCTGCAGCAAAGGTCTCTTGATAATCTACCCCATAAGTCTAAGTATAACCTTTTGCCACCAACCTAGCTTTATATCTCTCAAGAGATCTATTTGCTTTGTATTTTAGCATAAAAATCCACTTACAATCAACAATATTCTTCCTCTTTAGCTTCTCAACAACCTTCCATATCTTACTCTTTTCTAATGCATCCATTTCCTCACTCATGGCATCCCTCCATTCCCTTTTTGGCAATGCCTCAAAAACAGTATTGGGAATAGTCATGGTATTTAGACTCACAATGAATCCTTTATGAACTGGTGATAGATGTTTAAGAGAAATTTAGAGAGAAAGGGGATAGAGAGGGTGTTTGGTGCATTCTCTAGTACCTTTTCTAACCACAATAAGAAGGTTAAGGCTATCTGTTAGGTCAATGGATGATTTGATCTTACCATGATCCCAGTATCAGGGTCGGAGGTTTATGGTTGAGGTTCATGGACTTGTATCGCTTCTGGAAAAGGCTTTCTCCTTGAATACACTTGAGGAATACTTGGAGTATCACAAGAAACACTAGATGGAAAAGAAGATGAAGGTGACTCACTAGATGGAATAGGAATCGAATGTGATTCGATACGAACTTGAGTAGGAGGAAGATCCAGAGCGTTAATGGGTTGAAATGACTCAAAAGTGGTATCTTCTATCACTAAATCCTCCCCGAGGATAGGACTTGGAGAAGGACAAGGTACATTTAAAGAAGGTAACATCAACCAAGATGTTAAACTTTTGAGATGAAGGGTGATAACACTTGTACCTTTTTTGAGTGGATGAGTATCCAAGGAAGACACATTTAATGGCATGAAGATCTAGTTTGCCTCATAGTGGACCATGGATATGGACAAAACAGTGCACCCAAAAATCCTAAGAGTATTTTCCATTTGTAATTTGGAAATGAGGATGAAAATCATTGAGGAATTGTACGAGACTCTTGTTATCTAAGGCACGCAAGGAAAGTCTGTTTATCATGTATGTGGCATTAAGGATAGCCTTTCCCCAATAGGATTTAGGGGCATTGTTGTGGAAAAGAATAAGACAAGTATTGTTGAGTAAATGTCCATTTTTCCTCTCTGTTATTCTATTTTATTGGTGTGTATGAACGAATCATGAATAATCCCCTGAGATTGGAAGTAGAACGATAAGATTTGGTTGAAGTAATCTCTAGTGTTATCGGTCCTAAAGTTTTAGATTTTCACTCCAAATTGATTTTGAATCATTGAGTGGAAATTAGGAATAATAATGCAGATATCAGATTTTTGTACGAGGAGAAATAACCATATAACCAGAGTACAATCATCAATTAAGGAGACAAACCATTAAGCCCTATAAACATTAGGAATATTAGAAAGACCTCATATGTCACTATGAATTAAACGAAAGGGAGTAGAACTTCTTTTATTGCTAATAGGAAAGGGTACACGAGAATGTTTTGCCCATTCGCAAACATCATACTGAAATTCAAAAACATCCAATCCTTGAAAAAGATGAGGAAACATGACCTTTAAAACTCTAAAAGAGAGAAGACAAAGACGTTTATGATACAACAAAATGTTATCTTTATTGGAAGAACTGGAAAAGGACAAAGACAAATTATTCTTCTTAGTGGATTCAAAGTAGTAAAGACCACTATGTTCCTTAGCAAGTCCAATCCTCCTCCCCGAGTCTTGATCTTGGAAAACACAATAAGAAGAAGGGAAATGGCATGACATTGAAGTTCAATAGTTAATTTTTGAACAGAAATAAAGTTGGTAGAAGTATGGAAATTTTGAGAATTGAAAGTCATGTGGTCTGTGACATCAAAGTCTATTATCCATGAGTTATCAAAAAAATTGTTTGAGGTATTCATACAAAAAAAGGAGAGAAGAGACACATGAGAGAGTCAAAGAGGACACGCTAGACTGTTTATCAAGAGAACCCAACAATCCTCGAAATTTCTCAATTTCTACATGGTTGAATCCGTCTAGGAAATGCAGAATCGGCCATGATGAAGAAATGCAGAAGCAGAGAATTAGCAATGAAGGCCCGGAAAGAATTAATGTCTCCAAATTGTATTACATTGAATACTCATTATATACAAAATTACAATAGAAGAGAGAGTAGGAAATTAATTATTCTGTACGTAAGAAATTAATATCTTTCTAACTACATCGCTTGATTTTCTACTCTGTCCTCACTGTTTATAGTTGCTCAAACTGTAACAGCTGTTTCACAGTTGGGCAACAAGAATTGCTATGTTTTTTTTGTTGCTGTTAAAAGTCAAAATGAAACTCATTAGATCTATTTCTAGAACCACCAGTAGAAAACCTTATCAGAAAAAAAGAATATTATGAATTTGAAAACATCATGTTAGAACTCTGATTAGGCTAGATGAGAAGCTGCCAAAAGAATCAACAAGAACAGACATGGAACAAAAGGTAATATTTGTTAACAAAGAGTAAAACCCATGCTTCCTACATCCTAACCAACTGAATGAACAGTGATTAAAAACGCCTGCAATGTATCAGACAATAATATGTGTTGTTATCTGAGTATCATCTAAACAAAAACAAACTTTAGTTCCAGTGAAAAATAAATGTACAGCAATAATGTGATGAGTTAATGTAGTTGGCGCAAGGATTGCATTTTGGTGCAAGACAAATATGCTATTTCTTTTGTTATGCCAAACTACTCACATTGCTTCAGTTAAAACATGTGAAAGATGGTCTATTCATATGTCACCATCATCTTTATGCAAACAGAGTAGCATACTAGCAGGACCTGAGAAGTTAAAGATGATGGGAATAAATGAAGGATAAGAAAAAACTTTGATGTATGAACTCACACTATTCCTAGATTTCCATTGCAGTCTTGATCTTCCAGAATAAAAATTCTCAGAACAATCAGTATCAAGTCTGAAAATAGAGTATTCCTAGATTTCTATTCTTAGGTTTCATTTTCAGATGATATGAATGTTGGTTAAATGTGAATAAAAGTGATGAGTTACATTCTATTGAAATAAAATAAATACATACATACATAAATATGTATGTGTGTGTGTGTATAATATAGTAGAATGGAGAAACTCTGCAACTGCATTCAATTGAATTCTTAATGGCTTCATCACTATTTCATAGGCAAATGCAGGATCCATATAGAACTCCAAATCAGGAAGAATCAGCTAGCAAAAGTAGTCCATAGGTAACACACTAATCCTTTAGGAATTTTTTTAAAAGGTTCAATGTGCAAGTCGCTCATCATCACTATCTCAAAGGTTTACCAAAGGGAAAGATCACTTACAAACCAAAACTCATTGAAATCCTTATCTCATAAGAAATACAAGAATCAAATTGCACAAACCATCAAATAGGCTTCCAATTCGAACAGTGGGAGAAGGAAACAAGACCAGACATTTTTCTTATTTACAATTTGTAAAGATTATGAAGCAATTATCACACATGTCAGTTGCTCTTCTGATGCTACACAGGAAGCCAGGTAAGTTTGTCATGAGTCAAAAACTAAAACACCAAATAAATCTAATTGAGAAAATTTTATTTTAATCAAATACATATTAGTTTAGTCATTAGTGTCAACCATCCAAGTGTGCACTAGCATTTCTAAATCTGCTTTATGAAGTTCAATATGCCACAAATGCATGTTTTTGAAGAGTATCCAGATTATCTAACTAAAACTAATAAAATATTGTTTCCTAATTCAGATATCAAGAGTATACTTTTCTAAAAGAAAAAAAAAATAAAAGAAGATGATCCTTGGCTCCCTTCACAAATAGTCAAAGGAATTGATATTTTCCAAAAACAGCCAAATGATTTCACAATTTCATTCTTGATATGCTACACTGGTATGTGTCTAAAAGCAATGATTTATTGTATCCACCTGAGTTGCTGCTGGAGGAGTGATAAATTGTGAAAAATTTGAAGTCCCACTGTTACTAGCTGGCACTTTTGCAATTGCAGAACTTGGTGGAATAGAGGATATCTCTCTTGCATTATTCGCTAGAAGTTGCTTTGATTGTCTTGGAATTGAATCCACAAAGATCACTGACATATTAGAAGATCCGTTATTGAATTCACTGCCATTGCTCGAATTAAGTGAATTTGACTCAGATAAATATTGCTTCTGAATGTGTTGGGCAGCCATATCACTAAAGTACTCATTTGTGTCTTCTACAGCACCTGAAAACAATGATAATAAAGATGATCATCTATAACATGCGGTAACCAAGTCTAATTAAGGACAATTTAAGGAACAAAGTATATGAATTTAAAAATAAAAATAAAAAAATATGAAGAAAAAAATGCCAGCTACTGACCCAGAACACACAGTTCATCATATGCAGCCCATAGCAGAGGATCTATGGCCAAAGCCTGCATTAAGTGCTCAATAGCAATGCCTCGTCTGCCTATGTACCTTAAAAGAAGAAAATATTGAGATCTATATAAGCATAAAAATGGTTATGTAATTTGAACAAAAAAAGGAAATTGTTCGAAACACTTGTTATATCTTAAGGCAGACCAAACAGAAATAAATCTAATTTTTCACTTGACAAAAATATGCCAGAAAAAAAAAATTGACAAAAGAAAAAAAATTACTTCATTATCAAATAAATATTCAATCCAAATAAATAATGCTTGGTAAAAACTTTCTCATGTTACATAACATGACAACAAATTAACCAAATGACCCCTCTAAATATAATCAGAAAATGGTAGACAACACAAGTTACAAGTTTACATTAGTTGCAAAAGTTCAAAATAATTCAGGAACCTATATATGAGGCCAAGAAGGTAATGGCCAGCTGCTCCATCTGGAACCTGTAGAGAGGAAGGTAAAGTAAATGCTTTCAGTTTCAGCAATCTGCACATATAAAAATACACAAAGCAATATTGATCAGGATATTCAACTTTCAAAACCAATTGAATTAGTAATGTGATAATACTGAATAAGAATAAATATTCTATATATCTCATTCTACTGGAAGGGGGAAGTATTTTTAATGTTTTGTGTTTCAGCGAGATTCACATGTAGAGAATACCAAAAGGCATTGATCCAGGTGATCTAAGGCCTTCAAAAACAATTGAATAATTAGTAATATGAAAGCACTAAATGGAAACGAAAAATCAATTCTTTATCTAAATATGATTATTGAAAAACTGAACCAAAACAACCAGCCAGCTATCTACACCAAGATTTCAGTGGTATGATCTTATTCTCAATTGATATCAAGAGTTCAGCACAATCAAAGAGTACATTGAACATCACCGACTGAGTTAGTTTTCCAAATAGTTTATGCGTCCAGCCACTCAAATTGATTTCAGCCATCTAAGGAGGTAGCTATACTAGTAGTGATTTACCATCCGGATCATTCAATTAGCTACACTACATATTTCCTTCAATCACTCAAACACAAATAGCACATGGCTGTATGTAGGCCTACCTTGAAGTGGAAGATAAAATGTCATCTTGATGACCACATGAGTACTCTCCTTTCATAAAAACTTGACCTACTAATTCAGTATGTCTGTGCTGCTCAGATCTAGATCCTTTTCAATGAAGAAACATCTTTTAAATATCTAGCTATTGCTGGTGTTAGATAACTTAGGACACTATTGTTTTCAGAGCTCATTGGTACATTTAAAGGAGGAGGAAAAATGAATAGCTACATGTAGTCATATTGAGACTCAAGACTATGCTGAAAAGAACAAATCCTGAACATAATATAGACAACACGGAAGTGAACTTCATCTTGATAACTCAGCAGAATGAAATGAAAGCATGCCTCGGCATTTGGTTCATTAGCTGGACATAGTGCTGCTTCAGCTTCTTGTAGAAGATTCATCTGGAAACATGACATTGCAAACAAGTAGCGGGAATGTGGCATGCTTGTCCCTACACATACAGAAACCAAAAGGAGAATGTAATTAACATATCTGTAGAAGATAGCAGGGAAAAACACACCAAATAAAAAAAAATAAAAAAATAAAAAAAAAGGAGGTGAAGATTAGACAATTAAAGTAGATGGAATATGTTGGGAGCAATGATGTCTATCCTAGCATATTTTAGTAATAATTAAATACCGCATGCAACATGACCTACACTTGCATTATTTAAGTGAAGTATCATCCAAGATCAATAGAGCCAGATGCAAGACTTACCACATCCACTACCATCCTAAACAAAATATTCATGCAATTTTCAGGACCATTTTCTTGACTACATTACCTTTCAGTATTTGGTAGGCACAATATGCTTTTCCATTTTGCAAGTAGCAAGTTGCCAGGAGTTGCAAATTGAGCTGCAATGAATAGTTCGCTCACAAAAGGATAAGTGAAAGCATGCAGTATGGTTCAAAATTTTTCAATTGAAAACTAGCAAAAAAACACATGAATTATCATGAAAAATTATGTTAAGGTGAATTGTTTCACATAGCTAAAATAATCATAAAGTCCTAAAAATCGAAATCACACAAACACAGCTATATAAACACACAGGACACATAAAATAACCAAAGTGCTGATCAAATAAGAGTATATACGAGAGCCAAATGTTCACTAGATTCCAGCTGGAAAAATATGTTTGTCATAATATCTTATTCATCGAGACAGGGAGGGATGCCCATGAATGATCAATTCTAAGAGAAATATAACAAATTTAGCTGCAATGCATGTAATTCCAGACTAGAAATTTATACTACTCGTCCAAGCGAAAATAACTACAAGTAAGAGAAAAAAAAACAAAACAAAAAGCTGCAAAGACGACGATGACTACCAAAAGAACAAAGAAAAGGACTAATGCAGAGTCAAATCAACAGGTACAGATTCAAAACCGGAAGCAACCCCAAGAACAAGTGAGAAATGGTTCAAAACGCTAAGGCTGCAAAAATAAGAGCTTGAGGACCAGCTAATAAACTTCCGAGGAAACAATGAGTTTAAGAAACATCTCTCAGATACGATCGACCAGTAGCCAGAGATCCAGTCACATAATGAGAAAAATGGGAAAGTCCAAATCGAACCTCGGTAGGGAACTCGGCGCAGAGGCGTTCGCAGAAGAAAATAGCATTGCGGTGCATGAAGAGGCGAAGGCTGTTCTGAACGCTATCCACCATTAGGGTTTCCATCGCCGCTCGCCACCTTCTCCTTCGCTGTTTTTCAGGGAGGAGACGGCGCGAGGGAGACGACGAGGAGCGCAAGGCGGGTGCCGACGGCGGATCGGGCGGCGCTGGTGGCAGATCGGAGAGCGATCGACGAAAGAGAAGGTTTAAGATGGGTGGGAGGTGGAATTTGGGGTTCGATTTCGATGGCGTCGATTTCAAAATCAGATTTAAAATTGTTTTGTTTCGTGCAACGGATAAAGTAATGCCTATAAACGAACACCCTTTTGATACCTTAAATTCGCACGCATTTAATTCGAGGGATGGAGGATGGAGCCACGTGTGGAGATGCGGTTACTTGGAGAAAGGGGTAAGAATGAAGGGAGATTTTCATTCGCGCTCCACAGTTTGATCTTCATTTCAAAATGGTACATGAAGATTCAAATTCATCAAAATACTCCTTTAATTTGAAAAATATCATGTTCATAACATTTCAAGAATACTTTAATAATTTCAAAATTTTAAACATATTTTAAGGAACAAATGAAATTAAAGATAATATTTAAGGTAATGCAATTTATTATATTAATCTTTTAATTTATCTTCGGTATATAATCGGGATGTTATATTTTTGTTACTAGAATAATATAACTTTTTTATTCTCTTTTTTTATAAGGAGGACAATACTAATTGACTAGAGAGAATATATTCTCTAGTCTGTAAATTACGGATTAGGGGATGATCCACTACATGAGGACATTTGATTTAAATGAATCTTACTTATTTAAAGATGGGGTCCATCCAAATCAAAAGTCCACATCAGTGGATCATCCTCTGATCCGCAATTTGTGGACTAGAGAATCCTTACTCTTGACTAGAGTCGAATTATTGGATATTTTCCTAATTTTTAAATTATTATTAAAGATTTCTAAGTAATATTATATTTTATAAATTGATTATATTATTTTTCATATTTAATTTTTTAAAAAATATTTTTTTATATTATAGATTAATTATATTTGTATGATGACATATTGATTAAATACTTTAGATTTATTTTTTAGGATTAGATTCTGGCCCTTTAGATTTACTTTATAATATACTATTTCCTTTTTTTATTTTATAATATACAGAAAATATTAAATTTAATATTAATTTTAACGTTAAATCTCAATACCTAGATGATCCATTAAAAGACGAATCTAAAATGTTTAATCAATATATATCATCTTCAAAATACAATTAATCGTTCATATAGAAAGAGATAAATTTTAAAAATAAAAAATGATATAATTACCACATGAAATATGATATTATTTAGATATCTTTAATAATTAAAATTCTATTATAACCGATTGGATTCGGCGCCCCTCAACGCTGTCATATTATAAAAGACAACTTCCTTGTTGTCCCTTAAGCACTATCTGGGAGGAGGAGGTAAAAAAAAGAGGAGAGAAGGGTAAAGAAAGAGAGGAAAATAAAAGTAAAGAAGGATTAATTTTAATTTTTTATTTATGAAATGAAAGAATTTTTTACATCCTGATTTAATGTGTAAGTAGGGGCGTAGTCAAGATTCAAAGTTATCTGGAGTTGACAATACATTATAATTGATATAAAAAATTAATCAATTCAAAAATACAAATACAAATAAGTGCATAAAATATTTAATATTCTTAGAATCAAACTCATTAATTATTGTATCATTATCAATAGTTTCCACTAACTTTCGTTCAATATAGATGACCATATAATCTGTTAAAAATTATTCTTCTATCTTATTACGAAGAGTTGTTTTAACAAGTTTTATAGTTGAAAATGCTCGTTCCGTTGTTGTTGTAGAGACGAGAAGAGTTAAAATAAGACGAATCAACCTGCCAATTAAATAATATATTATATTCAATATATAAGTAAATGATATAATTATAATATATATAAACTAACTGTTCCTGTCCGAGTCGCTGAATCGACGGACGCTGGGCACATGGCGCTCTCCTCTATCTCCGACCAACTACACCGACCTCCGGCGAACCTGCACAGAAGTCGGGCCGGGGAGGGGTCCCCCATTCTTACTGCCGGATCACTTGCCTCCCCTTCAAGTCTAGTCGAAGGAGACAGTGAGTCCGACTGACTGGACTATGTGTCCGAGCGGGCGGTCGTCGCCTTACCGTCGCTTATAATATCCCTTGAGCCGTTCAGCCTTTATGCCAAATTCAGCCGCTCGGCTCTTCGTTTTGGATGTCTTGGCGCTCAACGTGGATGTTTGCTTGTCTAAATCTTCTCGAAAATCACGTAAATCCTTTTCATTAAGTCGAAGTATGCGCGGTATGGGCGCATTAATTGCGCCTGGTGACAGAGCGCCACGTGGCTCTTCTCGCGTGGCGGTGATGATCCGTACGATGGGACGCCGATTGTTTTGAAATGGACGGTTAGATGATGACCTCGTCTTTCGTGACCTGCATCCAACGGACGAGGCCGACCAGCCTCGTTCGCATAAAGCCTTCGTCTTCGCCTTTACGCTGCATTCTCTGTTTCATCGCGCGTCCTCCGTCGAAGGTGCCCGCGGCTGCCTCATTCCGGATGTCCTAGTTCTCGCCTCTTGGTGGTTTTCGGCTTTCTGGTGATCCTCTCCGTTCATCCTCCCTCAGTAAGCTTCTCCCTTCTTTTCGTTCGGCCTTTCCCTTTCGCGTGGAACTCCTTTCGTCCCCTTGCTTGCGAACCTTTATCTGTCCTCCGTTTCCGAGTTTCTTTCGGCTTCCTTCTTTTTTTTTCTTGGTACTTCAGTCATGGCGAACACTTCCGTACCCGCTGTTGATGTTCATGGTCCCTGGTATATGACCATGGAGAGTCGGTTTGATGAAGAGGACGCTCGGCGTCTTGTTCGGACGTACGGGATCCTTGACGACCATGAAATAGTTGTAGCCGGCCCGACCGATCGGCCCCATAACCCTCCGATCGGTACCATTTGTTTTTTTCTAGACCAATTCCAGGGCGGCCTTAGATTTCCTACCCATCCATTTATTTTGGAAGTTTGTAACTATTTCCGCATCCCGCTCGGCCAACTTGTGTCGAACTCCTTTAGGCTGCTGAGCGGGGTAGTCGTCCTCTTTAGGCTGCACAGTATCCCCCTTGACCCCAAAATATTCCACTTCTTCTTCTACCCCAAACAATCCGAGTTGGGCACTTTTATTTTCCAAAGTAGAATAGGCTTTAAATTTTTTGATAATATGCCGACCTCCAACAAGCACTGGAAGGAGTTCTTCTTCTATATACGACTTCCCGAGCGGCCAGCATTCCGAACCAAATGGCAGACCGCCGTGCCGACCCAGCAGGAGCTCGGCAAATTCAGAAGCAATCCGGCCTACCTTCATGCGGCGAACTAGTTGTCCGGTCAGCGGTACAAAATTGACCAGTTGCTTCTCAAGGGGGTGTTGTACATTTTTGGATTATCTCCCGTTCGGGCCAATCTCCCCTACCGCATGGGTAAGGACTCTTTACTCTCTTCGCCTTTTTTGTCTAACTGATTTTAATTTCTTCCACTGCAGCTGAAGTCATGTGGCGCTCCAAGGCTACCGATCATTTGAAATTGAAGGCCGTGAAAATTGAGGCGGCTACCAAAAAAGAACTCGCCGAGCGGGGTCTAATCCCCAGCCGCCCGGCAGCTACAGGAGAGGGGGGGACGCAGTCTGCCCCTGAAACAGAAGTTACCCAATCCGCTTCAACGGAGGAGTTGGGAGTCCCCCAGGCCGGGGATTCACCACTGGAAGTTCGGCGGAAACGTCGAAGAGACCCCAGCCTTCCGCCGACCCAAGAGGGCGAACCATAGGCGCCGATCGAGGTCGCTTCGCCAGATCGCACACCGTCGCAGATCGGGACCTCAATGACCTCGCCCACCGCACAGCCCTCTGGCTCTCCTCCACGGACTCGTCGTCGCTTACGACGGTTGGGCGAGACTTCAACCATAGGGGAGTCCTCGGGCCAGGCGACTGCGGCTGAGGAAGTGCCGGCCGGCCACCCGACCATCAAGACTACCCTTCGATTCCCATCGGAGGAATATTTATTGTCTTCCGATCGGCCATCAAGCCCCGTTCATGAAATAACCCTGACGGGTCCGCTCGCCAAGCTCTTCGAGGATGCCCAGATTCAGGTGGCCCTCATGACGCCCAAGCAGCTCGGCGATAACAACATGCAGCAGGTCACTCAGGTAAGTTCATTTTTCTTCCTGTGCCATGCTACTGTTTGGTCCCTGATTTTATTATTTCCCTTGCAGCGTTGGGCTGAGCAAATCGCCATTAGCCATCGGCTAGCCGAGCTGGAGGATCTCATGGAAAAACTCCAAGTGTCGGGGGGTCCATCGGCCGAGCGGGATAAACAAGCCCTCGAGGCCGAACAGAAGAAGGTCGCCGACCTGGCTACAGAGGTGGCTCGACTGGAAGACTTGGTGAAGAAGCGCGCCAGTAGCCGGAAGAGGCGGGCGATTGCTGATCTGGACAAGATGAAAGTTGAAGTCCGAGCCCTAGATCAGCAATCTAAGAAGCTAGACGCCCAATTAACTGCCGAACGGGATGGACGCTCAGCTGAACGCACTAAAGCGGAGGTGGACCAAAAAGTTCTCCAAGATTCACTAATTGCCTCCCGAGCGGCGCTCAGAAAGCCGAGTCGCCTAGCAGCAGCACGCCAAGAATACCTCCGCTCGGAGCGGTTCGGCGAAAAGTTCGGTGGCAACGTCTCCTCAACTTTCGCCGAGGCGGTCAAGGTCACCATGGCGTACTTGAAGAAGGGTGGCTACCTCCCGGCGGAAATACACATTCCCGCCTTCGATCTGGCGACCATGATAGACAACATCCCGGACGGTTTCTTTAATTTCGAAGACCCGGAGTGAGGCGAGTTCTTCCAAGTACTTTTTGTATTTCATCCGCTTTGCGGATGTAAAACTTTTGTACGCGCCGTTCGGCATAGTTGTGTTCCTTTGCTTGTATTTTTGTTTGCCCTTCATTGCCCTTCTTTTGTCTGTTTGGTGCTTATCCGTAGAGTCAGTTAAGCTCCACGTGTTCCCCACTAGACGACCGATCAGGTTAATCAGTTGACTTGTTTTCCTCGAAATCGTTTAGCGCTTGGCTATGCTGTTTGCATTCAGTGAATGCGAAGTATTGGCAAACTGATGGCCGATCGAACTTAATCAATTTAGTACTTGCGAACGCTCGTTATTTGGCGTCCTTAGTTTCGTCCAGTAAGCTCACAGTCGCGGGTTCGACTCTCGATCTTTAACGTCGGAGCTCGACGGCGCGGATATTTATAGCCGGTCGGCGCGGCTCTCGATCTTTAACGACGGAGCTCGTCGGCGCGGATATTTATAGCCGGTCGGCGCGGCTCTCGATCTTTAACGACGGAGCTCGTCGGGCTTCTTCGTCTCCCGGTTTCCCGGCCGGAGGGTTTATAGACGCCGGACCGTCTCTCGATCTTTAACGTTGGAGCTCGACGGCGCGGATATTTATAGCCGGTCGGCGCGGCTCTCGATCTTTAACGACGGAGCTCGTCGGCGCGGATATTTATAGCCGGTCGGCGCGGCTCTCGATCTTTAACGACTGAGCTCGTCGGTTTTCCACTCGGTTTTTATAGCCGGTCGGCGCGGCTCTCGATCTTTAACGACGGAGCTCGTCGGTTTTCCGCTCGGTTTTTATAGCCGGTCGGCGCGGCTCTCGATCTTTAACGACGGAGCTCGTCGGTCTTCCGCTCGGGGATTTATAGACGCCGGCCCGTCTCCCGGTTTCCCGACCGGAAGGTTTATAGACGCCGGACCGTCTCCCGGTTTCCCGGCCGGAGGGTTTATAGACGCCGGACCGTCTCTCGATCTTTAACGTCGGAGCTCGACGGGCTTCTGCTCGGGGATTTATAGACGCCGGCCCGTCTCCCGGTTTCCCGGCCGGAAGGTTTATAGACGCCGGACCGTCTCCCGGTTTCCCGACCGGAGGGTTTATAGACGCCGGACCGTCTCTCGATCTTTAACGTCGGAGCTCGACGGGCTTCTGCTCGGGGATTTATAGACGCCAGCCCGTCTCCCGGTTTCCCGGCCGGAAGGTTTATAGACGTCGGACCGTCTCCCGGTTTCCCGGCCGGAGGTTTATAGACGCCGGACCGTCTCTCGATCTTTAACGTCGGAGCTCGACGGGCTTTTAAGCCTAATTTGGACAACATTTACCTGGCCGAACGGCACAGGGTCTTCGGAATCGAGCCTTTGGCTCGTACAATATACCTCCGGCTGAGCAGCTCGGGGCCTTCGTCGTCGAGTGCTTGGCTCCGATAATTTACCTCCGGCCGAGCGGCACGGGGCCTTCGAATTTTCGAGCGTGCGGCTCGATCAATATACCTCCGGCCGAATGGCTCGGGGCCTTCGATTTTTCGAGCGTGCGGCTCGATCAATATACCTCCGGCCGAATGGCTCGGGGCCTTCGATTCTTGAGCGTGCGGCTCGATCAATATACCTCCGGCCGAATGGCTCGGGGCCTTCGATTTTTCGAGCGTGCGGCTCGATCAATATACCTCCGGCCGAATGGCTCGGGGCCTTCGATTCTTGAGCGTGCGGCTCGATCAATATACCTCCGGCCGAATGGCTCGGGGCCTTCGATTTTTCGAGCGTGCGGCTCGATCAATATACCTCCGGCCGAATGGCTCGGGGCCTTCGATTTTTCGAGCGTGCGGCTCGATCAATATACCTCCGGCCGAATGACTCGGGGCCTTCGATTCTTGAGCGCTTGGCTCGACCAATTTACCTCCGGCCGAACGACGCGGGGCCTTCGATTCTTGAGCGTGCGGCTCGATCAATATACCTCCGGCCGAATGGCTCGGGGCCTTCGATTTTTCGAGCGTGCGGCTCGATCAATATACCTCCGGCCGAATGGCTCGGGGCCTTCGATTCTTGAGCGTGCGGCTCGATCAATATACCTCCGGCCGAATGGCTCGGGGCCTTCGATTTTTTGAGCGTGCGGCTCGATCAATATACCTCCGGCCGAATGACTCGGGGCCTTCGATTCTTGAGCGCTTGGCTCGACCAATTTACCTCCGGCCGAACGGCGCGGGGCCTTCGATTCTTGAGCGTGCGGCTCGATCAATATACCTCCGGCCGAATGGCTCGGGGCCTTCGATTTTTCGAGCGTGCGGCTCGATCAATATACCTCCGCCCGAATGGCTCGGGGCCTTCGATTCTTGAGCGTGCGGCTCGATCAATATACCTCCGGCCGAATGGCTCGGGGCCTTCGATTTTTCGAGCGTGCGGCTCGATCAATATACCTCCGGCCGAATGGCTCGGGGCCTTCGATTCTTGAGCGTGCGGCTCGATCAATATACCTCCGGCCGAATGGCTCGGGGCCTTCGATTTTTCGAGCGTGCGGCTCGATCAATATACCTCCGGCCGAATGGCTTGGGGCCTTCGATTCTTGAGCGTGCGGCTCGATCAATATACCTTCGGCCGAATGGCTCAGGGCCTTCGATTTTTCGAGTGTGCGGCTCGATCAATATACCTCCGGCCGAATGGCTCGGGGCCTTCGATTCTTGAGCGTGCGGCTCGATCAATATACCTCCGGCCGAATGGCTTGGGGCCTTCGATTTTTCGAGCGTGTGGCTCGATCAATATACCTCCGGCCGAACGACGTGGGGCCTTCGATTCTTGAGCGTGCGGCTCGATCAATATACCTCCGGTCGAATGGCTCGGGGCCTTCGATTTTTCGAGCGTGCGGCTCGATCAATATACCTCCGGCCGAACGGCGCGGGGCCTTCGATTCTTGAGCGTGCGGCTCGATCAATATACCTCCGCCCGAATGGCTCGGGGCCTTCGATTTTTCGAGCGTGCGGCTCGATCAATATACCTCCGGCCGAATGGCTCGGGGCCTTCGATTCTTGAGCGTGCGGCTCGATCAATATACCTCCGGCCGAATGGCTCGGGGCCTTCGATTTTTCGAGCGTGCGGCTCGATCAATATACCTCCGGTCGAATGGCTCGGGGCCTTTGATTCTTGAGCGTGCGGCTCGATCAATATACCTCCGGCCGAATGGCTCGGGGCCTTCGATTTTTCGAGCGTGCGGCTCGATCAATATACCTCCGGCCGAACGGCGCGGGGCCTTCGATTCTTGAGCGTGCGGCTCGATCAATATACCTCCGGCCGAACGGCGCGGGGCCTTCGATTCTTGAGCGTGCGGCTCGATCAATATACCTCCGGCCGAATGGCTCGGGGCCTTCGATTTTTCGAGCGTGCGACTCGATCAATATACCTCCGGCCGAATGGCTCGAGGCCTTCGATTCTTGAGCGTGCGGCTCGATCAATATACCTCCTACCGAATGGCTCGGGGCCTTCGATTTTTCGAGCGTGCGGCTCGATCAATATACCTCCGGTCGAATGGCTCGGGGTCTTCCCATCGAGCCTTTGGCTCGGTTAACATACTCCCGGCCGAGCGGCATGGGATTTATCCCATCGAGCCTTTGACTCGGTTTCTATACTCCCGGCCGAGCGGCACGGGAGTTCTTACTTAAACTACCAATCTGAGCAACAGGTAATTGAAAGAACTGACCTATCGATCGGCACGACTATGACCCAATTTCTCAACTCCCGAATACCCGTGGGTTGAGGAGCATACGTTATACTTGTCGAAACTTATTGGCCAGTTGCCTCGCCTGATGAAGACCCCTTTGTCGGACCGATATCGGGGCAGGAGTTGCTCCCACCTAAGGGCCGATTGGACCCTTATTTTGCTCCAATTTCTAATGTTTCTCCGGTCGGTCCTCCTGGGTCGCTCGGATATCCGCTCAGCTTGAGCCCTTTGTCTCTGTTGCTCCACGAGCTTAGCTGCTCTTGCCTCTATTAGAGCGTCGAGTTTCTTCTGGGGGAGCATCACGGTGTGAGGTCATCCAGCCTCGTCCATCTATTCCGCTCGGATACAGGTGCGTTCCCACAGACGGCGCCAAATTGATCCTGTCCGAGTCGCTGAATCGACGGACGCTGGGCACGTGGCGCTCTCCTCTATCTCCAACCAACTACACCGACCTCCGGCGAACCTGCACAGAAGTCGGGCCTGGGAGGGGTCCCCCATTCTTACTGTCGGATCACTAACAAATGAGAATAAATTACCTGTCAATCAAATTGCAACTTCCTGATTTATTTGTTTAAATTAATTTTCGACATAATTCATAAATAGTTGATAAATTCTGAAATCTTTCATCGGCAACAACATCAATCTTATAGTGATCCATTTGCATTCTCAAGTGGTGTAAATCTTGTGTATCAAAATCAAGAGGATAGAATTTCTCAGCAAGTCGATAGATGTGATCAACATTAAAAAGCTTAAAGTTTTCTTTAGGTTTCAAAGCACAACTAAGTTTAAGAAGTTTCACTTACTCATCCTTGAATCTACTATTAAGCTCTTCAACTTGAAAATATATTGCAGCAGTAAATACATCAATTGGATAGTGATGCTCAACTGTGATTAAATCATTTTGTTGACAAGAACGACCTGTAGCAGATTTATAACGAGCTTCCATTTAAGGTATCTCGATGTCAAACTTGGCACAAACTTCTTTCACATAACTAAGTAGAATAACGAATCCTTCTTCTCTCAAAGTATAAAAGCAAAGTTTTAATAGTTGAAACATAGTCTATTGCATTTAAAATATCTAAAGATTTCTCTTGCAATGCTCGACAAAGCAGATTCATTAATCCCATTGTCTTTTACATCAAATATAATATGAATATGAAATCAAAAGACTTCATCGCTATCAACAAACCACTAGCTTCACCACGGATGGAATTAGAGGACCCATCATACACCATGTTTTCTAATACGGTAATCACAGAACTATACATATCAATCATATTACAGATTGAGTCAAAATTAAAACTCCAGCTAGTCTTTCTAGGGCGTAGTAAATTTCTAATTTGATTGCATCCTCTACCAGTATCACGTTCACCAATAGCTACCATACGCGCAACTTAAAATTTTTGAGCAGAAAGTAACTCAGCATGACGTTTAGGAGATGCGTTAAAGAGATTAAAAATAGAATTCAATTTTGAAAAGAATAACCAACTAGATACCTCTTTTTCAGCAACTGCAGTTAATGCTAGTTGAAGTCAATGAGCGAAACAATGTATATAATATGCACATGAACAATCTTTCAAGAAAATAGCTTGTAATCTATTCCAAGAGCCACGCATATTGCTAACACCATCATATCTTTGTCCCCGCATGTTGTGAATATGCAAGTAATAACAACCAAGAGTATCAGATATTTTTTTCTTAAGTGTTGCAGCAGTTGTGTCAGTCACATATACAATGACAAAGAACCGCTCTCGTAAAAAACCATTAATATCCACAAATCTTAATACAATAGTCATCTGCTATTTGTTAGATGTATTTCTTGCTTCATCAACTAAAATACAGAATTTTGCATCCTCGATTTCTTTACGAATATTAATTCTCACTTGATTAACAAGAATATTCAAAATATCTTTCTAAATATCTGGTGAAGTATACTTTACATTTTTTGAGCTTTCTCTAAGACAATGTCCCCAATATTCTCATTCATTTTTCTTATAAATTTTATCATCTCAATAAAATTTCCGCGATTATTAGAAGATGGAGATTCATCATGCCCTCTAAATGCGCTTGCTTGTAAAGTAAGCCATCGAATGCTTTCAATAATTGTTGCAAGTGATAATCTGTTCTTCTGCTTTTTTTTTTCTGAAGATTGTGCATTCATCACTTTATCAATATGACAAGATATATTCATCAAATTATCAAGATATTCCATAACATTATTATGTGGTGAAGTATTGCATCCTATATGCATAAAAAATGCACATCTATCACCATTATTAACTCGCTTCCAATATTTGAATCCATTCGTCATAAATGCAGGATTACGAGGATGCTTGGGGTTCAAATCTCGTCAAAGCCGAGGTAAATGCCTCCCTTATGTGCTAGTCACTATTCCAAATGCTAGTAGCCGCTCGTGATTTACCTCTTCCGTGTTGACCCAGGGACGAGTTGGTGAGGGCGCTGGGGGCGAGTATATTCGCCTTTTTTGCCACCAGGATTACGAGGATGCTTATGATC
Organism: Zingiber officinale; assembly: GCF_018446385.1. NCBI lineage: Eukaryota > Viridiplantae > Streptophyta > Magnoliopsida > Zingiberales > Zingiberaceae > Zingiber > Zingiber officinale. Next base: position 96,243,242 of record NC_056005.1, read on the forward strand.
AAACAAGAAGCATGGAAAACAAAATGCAGCATCTTTTGAAGGAGAATACTTTAACCAAGTAAATTTTTTAAACTAATGACTTTAAAATTGTCGATTTTGACTTCTGAATTTGGTCGGTATATACTCATTCTTAATAGGTTAATATGGTCACATCTTAATATAAGCTCGTCTAATTTCATCCGTTTTATTAGCAGGATATTTCCATATTGGACTACGTAATCCTGGATCAGATTCAAGAGAACTGACATCAACATCTATTATAGGAGATTTGTTAGATTGTTGATCACTTGAATTTGATATTTCAATATTAGATGAAGAATTCCCTTGACTTGTCAATGTCTGCTCTTTTACTTTAACAAATGAATTAATAGTTTTTCTTTTCTTCATTCCTTGAGTTTTCTGTATTAAAGTGAATAAATATAGAAATTATCATTACCCAGTAATAAGGAAATACCCTTAATGACAAATCAGATACAACATAATACGAAGTCATATGTTGCTAATATCGAAACAATAATAACTAAAATAACCAAGTATATAAATAAAAGTAACCGACTTAATGATCTAATCTATATGTCATCGAATCATTTTATCTAACCGATTAAACTAAGTATTACTTATAAAATCAATTAAATTGATTAATATTTAATCATCTATTTAAATTATCTTTAATTATTTAATTAAAATAAATTCAATTACCTAATTTAGCTAAGAGTAGGATTGGGGCTTCACTTTCTCATCCCAAACATGTTCAGACTTTAAATATATTACTTCATTACAACCAAATAAAATTTCTACAATAAATGATTTTAAATGATATCTCGAATAATTTCATATTCATCAAAGTATTTTTCTTGTACCTCAATTCCAAAATCTTCCCTCAATACAATATGTATATCACGATCCCAAAGAGCCCAAAAAAACCAATTTGCAAAACACAATACAAGCAAATTCTGAACCAATTCCTTTCCCAGATATTTCACACGATTAGGGAGAAGGGAGGACGTGTACGAGATGGGACAAGGCAAGCAGCGTCAGCACTGGCGTAGGCTATCACACGATAAGTAGAGAGCTGTGTGCGTTGTCGTTGTGGGCCTATGGCAGTGTCGTTGTGGAGGCGGCGGCGTGAGATGAAGCAGTCGTTTTGGGCCTGTAGCAGCGTCGTTGTGGAGGCGGTATCGTGAGATGAAGCAGTTGTTGGCAGCGTCGTTGTGGAGGCGGCAGCGTGAGATGAAGGTAAAAAAATAGGTTTAATTTGGTGGAAGCATAGGGCTAAAAAAATTTCTATTTTTTTTAAATGGGTGGGGCTAGAGCCCACCCTAGTCCAAGGGTGGCTCCGCCCCTGGGTGTAAGGAAGGGTAAAAGGAATAAAAAAAAAGTATTACAATTTTATCTTTGTTTTATTATATTAATTTTAAAAATTATTGTTTTAGATATTTTTGTCGTGATGAAAAATACTCACACCGTTTGACTTGCACCGTCAGACGCTCACATTTCATCGACGCCAATATTGACGTCGACATCGACTTTGACACTGATATTGACTTCGATGTCAACTTCGATGTCGACTTCAATGTCAATGCCGATGTCAATACCGACTTTGACATTGACATCAAATTCAATGTCGACATCGACGCTGATGCCGACTTCGACTCCGATTTTAACAAAGAAAAATGATATGTTCAACGAAAAAAACTCAAGGAAAAGCTCAAGGATAGATACATAAAGTGATGGGGCCCATAAAAAGTGAAATGGTAGTTCTTGAATTTTTTTCCTTGAGCATATCATTGCTGTTTAACAAATAAGCTACAAATACTTGAATGCGTAAGTCTTAACTTGCAAAAAGGCGGGTCCCGCCGCCCAGCGGCCCCCTAGGCCTGGCCCCACAGGAATCCTAGGAGGAAGTAAATCAGCGGTGAATGCTGGCCCGGTTAAAGCGTGGTGTCTCCGAAATTTAACACAGCCGACCCAGATTATTCATCCAGTGCGCGTCCGTGGACCTTCGACCCTACAACTCATTGTGCAAGGATGCCACGCCGTAACCGGTTGATCCAGCCCGCGGGGGCACGTAAGTCTTAACTAATAAATGTATACAAGATGTACTAGATTCTTGAACGCACAAGTTTTTAATAAAAGTGAGGTTAATTTTGTAACTTTATATATTTAATCTAATACCCTTTTTTCCAAATACGATAAAACATATTATATTAATGAACTTTTCCTTCCTCCCAAATAAAAAAAATACAAATATTTTATTTTCCCTCTCTTCCCCTTACCTCTCATTTAGTTAATGACCCTTCGCCCCCTCCAATCATAGAGTTAGTGTGAAATATATATTTTGATATAAAAAAAATTAAAAATATCTTTTTTTTACAAGGTTAATTACCCCTTCTAATTAATTTTATATATTTTAAAACTCAAAGCAATCCTATTGGTCGAGTGACGACGAAATCGCCTTCTCGCCAAATGACCGTCTGCCTTGTTGACCAAGGAAAACTGGAATGAAATCTCTGCTAGGTCCTCCGTAGGAATTTCCATAGACAGCATCTTTTTACCGCTCGATCAGGACATAGTAAATCTTAATCGTTAATAATTGACTGGTCAAGATTTAATATTAATAATCTGACGGTTAATAAAAGCATTTCATAGAAAATTGAAGTAAGAGTCCTCGATAGGTTTCCTATCAACTGAACACGCGACATATTTATATTCTTCGCCCATGGAAATTCAAGCCATTGACGGTCCCCCCACGCCATGGCTAGCGCCGCGGAAGCCCCTATCGCCGCGTCCTTCGCCGACGATGATCTTGGTTTCGACGTCGACGATCTCCTCCAAAGCTTCTGCTACGACGATCTCTTCGACCTCGACGCTGCCATCTGGATCCCTGAACCTCCCCCTCCGCCATCCACCACCACGGAGGTGGAGAAGTCCAGTGATTCTTCGGAATCCGGCGGCTCCTGCGACACCATGAAGTCCTACGTGAGTCATCTCGAGAAAGTTCTCATGGAGGAGGAGGGCGAGGATGCTGCTGCTTTCAAGGAGAGCTGCGATATAGATGACTTCGTCGCTTGTTTGTTCGCGGAAGGGTCCTGTGATGGCGGTAGCGAGACTTGTACTACTGAATCGGTGGAAGAAATCCTCCGCAGGGGAAAGGAGGACAAGCAGGTGGAGGAGATGCCGGCGACGGTGTCCGCGGACGGGGAGGACGACGATCCTGTCAGCAAGAAGATGAGAAGGTATTGATGTTTCCCTTTCTTTGAAACTGGATCCATTATCGGAGATAATCATACTAAAATTAGACTTTTAATTAATGTATCAAACTTATGATTAAGTACAGACTTCGAATTATGTTAAAAATTGTAATTTGTTTAAAATAAATTCTAGGATGTATGTTATTTGCACGAGACACGAGTGATGCTATCTTATGATTGCTCAGGCAAATGAGAAATAGAGATTCTGCCATGAAATCGAGGGAGAGGAAGAAGATATACTTGAAGGAATTGGAGATGAAAAGCAAGTATATGGAAGCGGAGTGCCGGCGTTTGGATTATGCTCTCCAGTGTTGTGCAGCGGAGAATTTGGCACTTCGTCAGTGTTTGCAGAAGGAAAAGCGATTTGATGTTGCCGCAGCTAAGCAGGAGTCTGCCGTACTCTTTGAGGGTAAGACACAGATACATATTACTGCTTCCACTGTCTTGCTCCTGCTTTTCTCTGCTTCCTTTGCTTGTGACAGGTTTTTTATGGAGTAGTTACCGTGAGAACTATCAACTATTGTTAGTTATCTCGTCAATTGGATGATTCATGTTGTTTTTATTAATGCATCAGTCCTGGTTACATATTTTTTGCTTGTGCATGGAAACGTGGACGACAACTGATCAACTTCGACTATTTATACTTGCTTACAGAAGTATCCAATACGAGTTCATTTGGAGATTAACTTCCTGCATAGTCTCGGATTGGATTTACACTCAATGTGGTCAAATAACTATGCAACACATTACATATGCACTTTCTTGCTTCTTCTTTGAATTTTGACATGGGTTATCTGACACAATTAGTGGAACATTTCATTAACCTTGGTAGCCAAAAATATTTGGGATTAAGTTGCTTGTGTTAAACATTCGAACCCATGGGGATCTCTTAGCTAAATTTAGAGATGGGGACTAAAAGATGGAATTTTATTCTCTCATTTCCTACTCTTTTTAAGATGCTACCTCAAGTCTAACATCTGAGAGATGAGGAACTAGTTCTTGATACTCTGGTAAATCTTAAGACTGATCTCAATCTAACCCATAATGTCAAAGCACTTAGGTGGTCGATTTCTTGGTATTTAAGCATTTAAGAACCCCAAATCTGGGGATACGATAGTTTTACCTCTCCTTCTCACTTCCTACTCTCTTGAAGAGATCTTTAGTACTGAATCTTATTGGGCACACAGAGGCCAATCTTTTTGCTCAGTCTAAACTATCGTATATATTACTTATTCAATGCTGCGTTTTAGCCATAAAAGAATACTTCAATTTTCATGTTGGGCCATAATATTATGTAATGGCATCAAATTATATAAGCCATGAAATATGATTTTGGTCATTTACACTTGATTGAGGTCGACTATTTGATCAGCTAGCTCCAATTTTGGAAGACTTTAGCATTATGTTCTTCTCTCTCACTTTTTCCCAATGTAATTTTCATGATTTCCTCAGTAGTATTCACTTGCTTTGACCTTATCCCTTTCTTGCACCAAGTACCACTTCCACATTTCATGCACGTAGTACTTTTTTAGGCCAATATGTTCCGCAATTGCAACAAGAATAGCATACTGGGTTGATGGTTCCCTAGGCTTAATCCTGCTCGAAGTCTGAACAGCTATTATTCTGTAGATTGAGTGACTATCAGGAAATATCTTAGGCCCCGCCGTGGAAGACCTTTGCACTAGCTAAAATGTAAATCTCCACATGTGTATAACAAATACAGTTGAGCAACTCATATGTTGGTTTCTTTGAATGGAAGACTACAAGTTTATATAAACCTAAAATAATCCTCTTTTGAATATCATTATCACCATTCCCTTTTGAGCAGTGAATTTCCATTCAGTGAACTATTATACTTCATCTTCTGATACAACCCTGCCATTTGACATCATGACCTACTAAGTTGTAGTGTTTTTGTATTTGAATGTCAGCATACTTTTTTTGCCGCCTAATTTTTTATACAAAACATATTTTGCGAATTAGTGGAGAAGTTGCATGAACAGGCCGCTCAAGCTGTTTTTGCTTTCTCTTCACAACTTAGGCCATTGGTTTATTGAACCGATCCTGTAGTTGAATAATTTTATTCTCTGCAGCTCAATCCCGATTCTTCTTCAATATTCACCGATTCTTCTTCAATATCTGCATCACTAAACTATTCTTAAATCTTTGTCTTAAAGATATTATTACTGCATTTAGTTGGTGGTTTTGAAGCTGATACTTCAGCTGCAATCATCAAACCCAAACTTTTCAGGAATTCTATTTCAGGAGTTTGTGATTTTGCTGGAATGCTGGGAATTTTAAAAATACATTCCGAACGGCTTGTTCAATGTGTTTATTGTTCAGAATCCACTCATGTATGATGAAGACACTACCAAACGACTGCTTTTTGTAAATTTTATGAGACTTCTCGATCTGTTTATATCTAAAATTCAGTTCTGCAGTTTGTACAAGAAACAAACATTAGCAAATCTTTTTGTTCTCTTTGTATTTGATTCTCTTCTGACACTAATGTCGTTGCATCAGAATCCCTGCCGCTGGGTTCCCTGCTTTGGCTCGCCAGCATCATTTGCCTATTCCTTCTTCCAGTTCTTCCCAACCTGAATCTAGAGGGCACAGACAATCCCGAAAGAGGCCGCGATCACGAAATTGCAGCAATCGAAAGAGTAACAACTGAGACT